>NC_053034.1:10186111-10495997 GCF_016746235.2 Drosophila teissieri
GCCAGCTGGGGGCTGTCACGGGCTCGACAACAGCTGTTCCCGGCACCCGGGGCGTATGAGTGATAGGCGAGTGCAGGCGAGGGGCAGGAACGGGAGGCAGGAACGGGGGGCAGGAACGAGGGGCAGGAACGGGGGGCAGCAACTGGGGGCGTCTGAATAAATCATCCCTATTCCCATCCACCATCTTCCATCTCCATGCGCCCAACGACCCGCGGCTGCTGTACCGCTTCACGCCGAACGGCCCAATCCAATCCTATTCCCATTGCCATCGCATCCAAACCCATGCCATCCTAGTCCATCCCATCCAAACCCATGCCATCCCATCCAAACCCATCCAAACCCATCCCATCCAAACCCATCCCATTCAAACCCATCCCATCCAGTCGAGTCTCAGTCCAGAGGCTGAGACTGAGGCTGAGCATATGCACTTCTGGTGTATCTTGCCAGGACCTTAGGCCAATCCCCGACTAATGGGTTTTATCATCGCAGTGCATTAGCTAATGCCGGCCACTGGTTAAATCGCATAATTGATGGTGGCTGAGTGACAGGCGGCGCGAATTACGCTAATGGAACTGGACATTCGACATTGCCCATTGCAAATTGGACATGGGGCAAATTTACAGCGGCAATCGAAGCGCTGATTAATGACACGCTGCATTGTGAAGTTGTAAATTCCACAAAAAAAAAAAAAACAGAAAACAGAAAACAGAAAAAAACGTAATCCCTGCATGGGGAAAGTAATGGAACATGGCAATGTTTCACAATCAGCTAAAAGTGCTTAATCCAATTACTTCAGGCGAACATACTACTACTCCACGTACTTCACGTGGCACAGGCGAAAGTTCGATTTGAATAGTGAGATAATTGGAGTGCGTTATGAACAACATGATCTAGTTTAGTTTAATTAGGATCCTTTGAGCTTTCAGCTTCTGGGTCCCACATTGCCAGGCACCCAATTTGCTATTCGCAGCTCCTCCGCTGAATGGCTTCCGCGTCAGCAGTCCTCCTCATCCTCCTCCTACTTGGCCTTCCTTCCATCCATTCCGCCAGCGGGTCGATGTCAATGAACTTGGTAAACAATTTTTAATCACATGCCTCGACACCAGCGCCCGACTTGACGCCGATGCCAAATTAAATTGAATAAATCTCAGCACGCCCACGCGCCGCCAGCTCAACGGTAATGAAGTTGTGCCTGCTGTTCCCAAAGTCAGCTGCTGCTGCTTTTCGAGCGCTCTGCCAGTTTTCCGTTTTCCACTGCCACTCGGGTTTTCCCGCCATTTTTTTCCTTCTGTGTGCTGTTTTTTTCCTTCTCCGCGTGGCAGCGAGGCAAACAAAGGGCTGCGTGAATTGTGCCACGGAGGCGGAGCCGCAGGACGAGCCGCGAGTTCAAAGGGCGTCCTGCGTCAACACGCAATTGTTGACGATTTGCCAAAAGATTTGCCTCCGATTTGTGCTGGGCCTTTTGCTTTCCACCCACAAGTGGGAAAAACCGCGTGCTGGGAGAGCAGCATGTTGGACTCCACCTGCGTGCATGTGGGCTCAAGGTATTGGACTCCGATCTCCGAGCTCCGAACTCGGGACACCGGGCACTTGGCACTTGCCTCTGGGTGGCAAGCTCTGGACTGCGGGGTCAATGGACGAGCGATTGGCGTTGCGTTGCGTGTTACGTGTTGTTTTTAATTGGCAAAACAAACGTAATTAAAGCATTTAGCAGCCAGATTGAATAATGAGTAATCGCCGGCGAAGCGCCCGACAGCCACAACACGGCGAGAGCCAGCGAAACGGTAATTAGTGGTCACTGCGAGTTCTGCGAGGAGCGATAGCCACCAGCAGCACACCAACTACTACCACTACCGCCCAACTGGGAAACAACTGGACTAACAAGCTAACTGGCTTACTGGCTTACTGGCCAACTGCCTAACTGGCTAACTGGCATACTGCCTAACTGGCATACTGGCTAACTGGCTAAATGAGTGACTGACAGCGCTAGGACCTTCTCGGCCCACCCGGCGTATGAGTGATATAATGGTAATTGAAAGAAACCGAAACCATGCAGTGCCAGAAAATCTCGAAATTAAATTGAAATAATTAAACACGTCCCTCAACGAGAACAAGCTTAAATGTCATGCTACGAGTATGGGAAATAATCAAATTTGCAACTAATTAAATCTAGCAATGCTGGTGCAATTAAATCAAGCCGAGTATGACAAATGACAGTTGTCCGAGTTTTCTGTCACTGCACTTTGAGCTCGGCCATTATCTTCAACTGGCAAAAAATGTGATTATTATCGCAGATGCAATCCGCTTTTTAGCAGCACAAAGCGAAAGTTTAGCGAGATTTTTGGGGGATTTGGGGGGAATTTGGGGGAAACCCTTACCATAATTAGTTGACAATTGTCTTGGCCTTGAAGTCATATTGGCTTATTTCACTGCGATATAAGAATAGATGAGTGTAGCTAAGCGAGCGAAAGGCAGCCTTGAATTTGGAGGGAAATGGATGGGGGGGGGGGGAAATGCATTTACATTTTGGCTGCTCAACACGCTCGATTAACAATTCCAGCAAAGCACAAATCCTGATCAGGAATGCAGTGCCAAGGCTGCTCGCTTGCTCCTTTCGGGGCATTTGGAAAACTTTTGAATGCATTTCAATTATTTTGCATGTTCATCAGATATGCAAACTGGGATTCCAGCCCGGCGACAGCAACAGCGACAGCGACGCGGGGAGCATCTCAAAAATGCCAGTCACCAGGCAAAAGTGCATTAAACAACTCAAGTTACGAAACATGACGATGATGGGGATGGGCAGGGGCATGGTGATGGGGATGGGCATGGGGATGACGACGACGATGACTACGCCGAGGACATTGACAATGCCAGCACCGAACTCAGCTGAACTGAAGTGAACCTCGCAAAAGGATATGCGATGGGCGATGGGCGACGGATGGATGGATGGGCGAGGATGAGGACGGGGATGAGGACGAGGATGAGGACAGGGACGAGGAAGAGCCGTGGGAGTGGGTGCACCGGATTGGCCCGGAATGAATGTCAGCACACCGCATCGCACACTATTGATTTAATCATTCAAGCCAGCAGAAAAGGCCTCACTGAACTGAAATCGAATACCCTTTGCAAGTTATGCCCTATGATTTGTATAACGAAACTTTGGTTACTGGCTTTGAAAACGCACTGCTGCCGAATTTCGCTATTGATATGCTTGCAAATCATTTAATGTGATACTACAGTTGCCAGCATAGAACAAGGTCCTTTTCCAAAGCTGCCATATAGAGTGTATCGATGTGGATGGAGCTGGGGCAGGGCTAATCTAGAGTCCACTCCCAGAACGTAGGGCCCAGAGCACAGTGGCCAGCAGCCGTGGCAGGCAGCAGCACTCGGGAGGCAAGCAGCAATGCCAAATGTGGAACATGCTGCGTCAAGGCATTTTTGTGGCCAAAGTCACAAAGTCTGTGCACTGCGAGCAGTGAACGTAGCAAAAACGGGTGACTGAGCGCAACTCGGGCGACAATGGCTTGAGGCTTGAGGCTGGGGAGGATTGGCAGGACCTGAACTGAACTGGTGCTGTGCCACTACAACAATAAGCAGCAGCAAGCAGCAGCAAGCAGCAGCAAGCAGCAGAGGACAAGCAACAACAATAACTAACAACAAGAGCAATAACAACAGCCATCGGAGAAATGGGCATGTGGGGCGAAAGCGACACGGGTGGCGGTGTATATGGCACGGCGCACAGAAATTCTTTTGAAAACTCTTTCACGGCAATTTCGCCAATCTTTTCCCTCTTCTTGTCTTTTTTTTTCCCCCCTAGTTTTTCCTATTTTTTCCCATTTTTTTTCTATTCTTTCCTTTACGCTTTTGCAGCCCCATATTACATGTCTCGAGCTCCACGGCAGGAGCATCCAATTAAGGGGCATCCCAAGGATTCAGGAGCTAGTTTCCCAAGTGAGCAAGCTGCAAAACTAAGAAAATGCCATAATACGCTTAATATAAAACTTTAATCAGGCTATCGTTTACTTTCTTAAAGCAACGAGACTTGTTAACTCATGCAGACCAAGTTGCAAATGTAATCTATATAAATATCGAAAAGGATGCATTACTTTATTTACTACTAACGAGGCCCTATGTTGCATTTCGTGTAATTACGTGCCAAAAACGAAACTCTAGCTAAAATGGTAAACAAAAACGGAGTAACAACACTAATTGGACTTGGCTTAGGTATTTCAAGAAAAGAGAGAGAAATGCGTTGAGTGAAATTTCCCATCGGCTTGTTAACTGGGCCTACAACAATGACTGCTTATGAGCACTTGCGATACCCCATCGCCAATTTGTGTGGCGACCCTCGTGTCGCGAGCTTTGCCACTGACCTACTTACCAAAAAATGGCTGACTCGGCGGGGGCATGGAAATGGTGGTGGTTGGCAAAGGAGGCAAAGGGAGGGAAAAGGGGGAAAGGCGAATGGCAAAGGAAAGGCGGCGGAAAAGCGAGTCTGTCTGCTGAGCCAAAGGAGAGTACAGCACAGAGCACAATGCGCTTGTTTGATCTGGCTGGACGTGGAACGTGGACCAGGACTCATCGCAGGCATTTGGCCGATGCCAAAAGCTGAAAAGTCGCGTCGCAAGGCGACAATAATTGGCGCAAGGTGCCCCAGTCAAGGAAAAACACGCAGCCACACACACAGACAGTAAGACAGCCAGCCAGCCAGACAGACAGACAAACAGACAGACAGACATACAGACAGATAGAAAGATAGAAAGACAGACAAATAGAGAGACAGACACTTAAGGCGGCTCACGGCTCACTGGGGCAAAAAGGACGTGGCAGGGTGGCGGGGTGAAGGGTGAAGGGGTTCCGAGTGACAGAGATGACAATCAACAAAAGGACCCTCACACACTCATACACCAGCACACCATACACACAAGCACACACAAGCACACACAATCACACACATGGAAAAAATGACAGGAAGCAGCGACGACAGCGCTGACTGCAACCGAAATCAAAATCAAAATGAGAATCGCAAAATGCAAAATGTAAAACGCCGCAAATTGCTTGTAGGCAACACGGGCAACAACAACAACATCGCTGGCGACGGATGGCAAAATGGAAATAGAAGATGAGCGGAAAAGCTGAGCGGTACAAAACCACGATGAAAAGCGGTTACTCTAGGCAAACCGAGTGCCGCCACTGCAACTTTACTCATGTCCTAAAATATACATAAAATTTAAAAAGATTTTTGAACATCATTTAATGGATAACGGATAAATGCAGGATTACATGGATTTTTTAATCAGTAAAGCTTGAAATATGTATTTCAAGGCATACTCTTTCGATATTTAGGTTTTTGAAAAAAAACATTTCAAGCTTTCAACCTAGTGACTGCATTTTTGCTCTTCTTTCGTTGGCGGAAAGGTTTGGGGAAGGGCAAAAGGAAGGGGAAACTGCAGCGAGGTGGCGACCACATACACAGACACACACACAGAGCCAGGCACACACACACAGACACACATATACAGTGACAGTGGAGAAAACAGGGTGAAGGACAATGCGTGCATAACGCTTATTGAAATAGTTCTCAAGTGAGTTCGACGCTGGCGTCGACGTCGTCCTCATCGTCAACGTGGGCTTGCCAAATGGGCCGAAAAGGGGGGGAAATGGGGTCGGGGGTTTTGGGTGGGGGGGCAGGTGGGTGGTCTGTGCTAACTAGGAGGCTGCCATTTAATGCCCAGCGCCGAGAATCGAGTGCTGAGAACCCAGAGCCCACAATCAAAACCAAAACCAGAAGCAGAACCAGAACCAGAACCGGTTGAGACAGCTGATATTTGCAGGCTGTGCCCGCCTGCCACTGTCTGGGTATTACACGACTGTCTCCCGCACACTTCCACTTCCACTTCCCCTTTCACTTCCACTATCACTACCAATACCAATACCCAGACCACTACCACTACCACCAGCACTACCACTACCAGCAACACTACCTCTATCACTGCCACTACTTCCACTTTCTATTTTCCACTTTCGCCAGCCGCCTTTCGCTATATATCTGTTATATATCTGGGATCTGGTATCTGGTAGCTGGTAACTGGTATCTGGTATCTGGCTGCCATTGCCGTGATTGTCAATACGCAATCCGTAATCCGGCGAAGGCTTAGGAAACCGAAGGAAGATAAGCAGCAGCTTACCAGCAGCACGGCTGCTCCAGCTGCCTTCAGCTGCCAACTTTTCTGGGTGCTGGCCAAAGTGGGTGGCCATGGTTCTGATTCTGCTACTGACTCTGGTACCGATTCTGCTACTGATGCCGATTCTGAATATGATTCTGCAGCTGGGGCCAACGCCATCTCGTTGTGGTATTTATATTTGTTTTGATTTCATGCGCTGCTGGCTGAGCAACCTGGCTCACATTGTTTGCCTACGCCCCCATTCCTGGCTTACATCACAACACAAAAAAAAAGAAAAAAAATCAAACAAAACAATAAAAAAAAGAAGGCAAGGAACAGCAAACAAGCAGCTGCTGCAGCCATCCTGTTGATCAACCAGCTTGCACAAAAAGCTGGGAAATTTCAGCCCCACAAATTGTTCCCACTTTCCGATTGAAAGCCAACGAATGTGCCCGCTTTCAATCGGCTTTCAACTTCGATAAGAGGAGGTGCGCCAGCCAGCTGCCACTCAGTTGCTCGTGGGCAGTCGAACGGCATGGATGTGTCGCAGCAGCAGCAGCAGCAACAGCAGCAGCAACCGCAACAGCAACAGCAGCCGCAGTAGTTCTTGAACTGGCCAACAGTCCGCCAACCAGCAGCAACAGATCACACTGCCAAAGTCTTCTGTTTTTTTTTTGCATTTTTTTTATTTTTTTTTTCCTGGTTGCTGGAGGGCTTGCGAAAAGGAAATAGAAATTCAAAGTGTGCTTAAAGTTTGAGTGGATTGCATAGTACCGAACTTGTTAGTGGTATAAAAAATTTCCAAAAAAATCTATATATATATATATTATTCTAAAAACAAAAAAAGTGCGTGAGCTCAGTTGCATTGGCGACGAGAAAAGGGGATTAAAAGGCGAAGAAACTTTTTGGCGCACAAAAGTAGGCAACAGAAAGGCCAACTTTCCTTGCTGGGTGAGTCTATGTGTTTGTGTGTGCCTGTGTGTGTGAGTGTTTATGTGTGTGCGTGGCAATGCCTTAAGCCCTTTGCCAAACTGCAACCGCTGAACGCATTTAAGTGCAGATTTATGTTTTGCCTCTCTCACACAGATCCTCGCACTTCGTGCACCACCACCACCACCACCACCATCAAAGTCGCCCACCGACGCAACACTGCCAATTAAAGTTGCCACAGCAGCTGCCACACACACACAGAGTCACTGCCAAAAACGACAAAAAAAAAGAACGAAGTAAATCGAAATAAGAAGGAAACTAAAGTAGCTAAGGAGGAGGAAAAGACTTTGGCCAGCAGCTGAGTTATATTCACTAGTAGCGAATAAGTTTTCCAAGTTCCACTGCCACAGTAACAACTATAGACCAGCTTCAGCTACAGCAACACTACCAGCAACGACAACAACGACAACTACGACGACAACGACAGCAACAAAAGCAACAGCAAAAGCAAACGAAACAGCAACAACAACGTGTTGCTGCCACAAAACGCAGCAGCCGCAACGAGAGCGTCATCTCTGCCCTTCGCACGCCTCTGCGGGTAAGTTGACATTTCATTTTCATTTTGAGTGCATTTTCCCGCCAACGACGACCAGCCACCTTCACCCCGTAACCCCATGCCACGCCCCCCGCTTCGAGGGCGTTTATGTGTGCGTGCTAGTGCCGTTCTTAGTGTTTCTGTGTGTGTGCCGGGGTCAGCGCGTTATTACAAGTTATGTGCTGTGCCAGCAGCAACTCGTTGCTCGCAGCTCGCAGCTCGTAGCTCGATTCAGATTCAGATAGAACAACAATGGCCCTGGGGCGCCCTTTTTTTCCAGTTTCCAGTTGAGGAGCGAAAAACGAACCCAATCCACATACCAATCTCAAAGCAAAGTGGCGGCTAAAGTCACGTTTTTCGAGTGGCAACACAACATTATTCAGATGCCAGTTCCCAAGTCCCCGCGACCAGTTCAAGCTGACAAACTCCGGCTGGCAGCTCACAACTCACAGCTCACAGTTCTCAGTTCTCAGTTCCCAGTTCTCAGTTCTGAGTTCTCAGTTCTGAGTTCTCAGTTCTCAGTTCTGAGTTCTCATAAAATGTGTGTGGGTCAAATGTTAAACGGCCATCAGCGGCATCAGCTGGCAGCAGTTAACAGCGCTCCCCCGGGAAGCACCCATCGAAATATGGACTCCAAGTCGCCCGGGGACACAGAGAAAAAGGAGTCCCTGATCCTTGAAATGTGTTAAAAAGAAGAAGAAGCAATTAGGGCAGGGAACTGCAGAAAATGTGAGAGATGATTGTAATATAAATTCTCTCCTTCAAAAGTGATTATAGGTTAATAAAAGACGTCACGAGATTAACACTAATTTTTTATTAATATTTATTAAGTCACGAAATTAACACTTATTTATATATATATATTTATTAAGTCACGAGATGAACACTTATTTATTTTATTAATATTTATTAAGTCACGAGTTTAACACTTATTTATTTTATTAATATTTATTAAGTCACGAGTTTAACACTTATTTTTGTATTAATATTTATTAAGTGAAGAGTCCGTATTAACACTTATTAAATCAATTAAGAGTTTGGCTCCTTGAGACTATCTACATACATATGTTTTTCATGTGCGGAAAACTATCGACTCTTTGCCTACATTAATAAAGATATCCCAATGAGAGCTCAATAAGCAGCTGGGCCAGCAGTTTCTCCCCGTGATTGTGCATGTCCCTGCGACAGGACTATCCCCGCGACAGGACACTAAGGACACACACTTTGCATGTTTATCTCGCTGCGGGTGGCAGTCCCAGCGGAACAACGGCCATCGCCGTTAAGCAATTTCGATAACTGCCGAGCGACAACGTCAACTGGTCATGCCAATTTATGGCCCAAGTTGCTGTGCGCCGTGCTGTGCATACAAATGTAAATTTAAATTGAAAATTAATCGGGCAGCGCAGGCGCTGCGCGCTCAGCGATAAGTTTTCGATTAAAAACTCACAAGAAATAGAAGTGCCAAAAAAAAAAAAGAAGAAAATATGGCCCAAAGCAGCGAATTTTCGTGGAGTTCGAGAAGTTTCACTTTCGCTGGCCCGGGGGTTTTAATTAAAAGCTTAATTGGAGGGCGGAAAAAATTAAATAAAACGATTGCGTAATTAAAAGCAAACAAAGCCGAAAAAATGCCAGTCGCCAAAAGGTGGTCAGCAAACAGGAGCAGCAGCAATGGCTACAGCAGCAGCAATGGCCATGTCCTGCCAAGGAAATTAAAAACTTAATGGTCAGAAAGGACACACATGGGAGGCTGTCAACGCTCAACGACTTTGGCCAACAAATGGCGCAAGTTTATCGTGTCCAAGTGTGTGTCCTAGTGTGTGTCCAAGTGTGTGTGTCCAAGTGTGTGTATCCAAGTGTGTGTGCACACTTCATGGGGCCAGGATTGGTGATTAGGCGGCAGCTCCGCCAGATTGGGCAACTTTTCCATGATCGAAGTGGGAAAAGCGTGATTTAAAATTAACAATGAATATAAATGAGCGGTGGGTGACAAGGCGTAAACTCACAAAAGATTAAATTCATTTTGTTTGCTTCAAAAAATAAAACATAGCTTATACGTTTTTAAACTCCGCCTAAAGAAGTTGCATATAAGTGTGTAGTAATATATTTGCTATAGACAGGCAGCTCCTTCTTGCACCTGCAACACTTATTTTTTTCAGCACTTCTTTCCCATTTGAAGCCCACTGTACTTGGATACTCGCCTGCTCCCGGATTCTGGGAATCTACTTAAACTTTGTCTTGAGTTGATTTCCTTTTACAGTCTGCTCATTCTTGTTGCTGGAAAAACTTAATTTGCTCTCTTGCCCGAGTGTGAGTGTCCACATATCTGTAGCTGTATCTGTACTGTATGTGTATCTGTATCTGTGTGCGTGTGCACTCACACGAGTGTGTGTGTATTCCGGCTGACAGGGCTTGTCCTGCCTGCTAGCTTGTCACTAGGGCCACATCATTTTGTGTGTAAATTAAAGACCCGGTAGTCCAGAACCGCCCAGCAAGTAGACAAACTGTCCACACGCACACAGCGACATATGGCAGCGCACACACACAGATACACCGTTACACACAGATACACCGATACACAGATACACCGCTACACCGATAGACACAGTCACATGCACACATGCAGGGATATTCATCTATGTCGCACATCGTTAAGCGCTGCCAGTTTGACTTAATTTGCGTTAAACTTTTTTGTTAAACATATCATTCGCCTGCCAGGCCCCGGCCGCAGATCGCAAATATAGAGGAAATGGGCGGCCCCCTTTCCCGCCTTCCCCCCTCTGCTCCTGCCCCTGCCCCTCCCCCAAAAGAAAATAAGCAAACGTGAAGCGGGAAATGTAAACAAAGGCATTAATCATGCCAGCACACATGCGGCAGCAGACAGGGATAGAGATAGATGGATCGCTGTGGAAAAAAGGATACGAGAGAAGGCGGGAAAGCCGGAAAAGCGGGAAAAGCCCTAGCAGGTCCATTAAGCTACGCTTCGGTTTTGCCTTCTGCCATGGCTTTCCCTGATTTTTTGTCCTGCGTTTCGTTTCGGTGGCAAGATAAACAGGCCAAGTCACTCTCACATGGCGTTCCCACTTCCCCGAGCTCTTCCCCGAGCTACCCCCATGTTTGTTTAAATGACAAACTGCTGTTTGTTAACCGAATAAAATGGAAAGCCAAGCAGAAACTACCAAAAAAAGCAGCGTAAAATGTAAAACAAATCCAGGGTAGGGTAGGGGTGGATACGACCTGCCCACAAGCGAACCCAAACGAACCGAACCGATCCGGGCTTCTATTTATTCGCCAGGCAAACTAAACCGCAATAACTGTAAGTGCTCGGCAAACAGCAGCAGCGAAAGCGAAGAGCTCGAAAACCAAAACCTAACAAGCGACAGTTGACAGTCGACGCCCACGCACACTGAGCCACCCTAGAGCCACCCTAGAGCCACCTTAGTGCCACCCTGGAGCCACCCTAGAGCCACCCTAGAGCCACCTTAGTGCCAGTCGGCGGCAGTCGTGTGTGTCGCACTGGTCTGGCGAATTATTATGATAATCGCAGGCATAAATTATGCCTGAATCCGACTTCAGCATCCACAGCATACTCGGTGCAGGTGTGTCGCTGGTACAGTGAGCACTCAGCACTCTCGCACTCTCGCACTGGCTGGCAAATCCCCCAGCTGCTGCTTGCTTGCGATGGCTTTTATGTTGTGCCTTGGGGAAATTAAGTTTGTGTCATGTTTTGTGTCACACCACACACTCGCCACACACTCGCCACACACCGCAGCTCAAAGCCAGGTGTTCGTTTCGAGTGCTCAGCGCTCAGCGCTCCACAGTGCGTATGCGTGATATGCAAATATGCGCTGGTCCACAGTCCGCCGTCCGCCGTCCAACGCCCACTGTGCAGCCCACTGTGCAGCCGGCGCAAAAAGTGCTGCATACTTGCGGGCTGCAGCCCGAGGCTTACAACAACACGCTTTTTACCATTGCCATTCCATGCTGACACAAAGCCATTAACGGAGCACGCTGTTTGCCCTCAAAGCTCACTTTTTGTTGCCTACACTTGTGTGTGTGTGTATCTGCCCTCTACTTTATACCCCCCGACTCGGGGGCAATTTATCAAGTATTTTATACGAATTTCAGCTGCCTGTCAACGTTGATTTTAGCGCTTAGCCGCCGGCGTTCGCGGGGAAGGGGGGAAAGAGGGGTAAGGGGGGGGGGGGGGTAAGGGGGAGTGGTGCTTGTGGGAGTGGCGAGGCGCAAATAAAACACACCTGTTGCCGCAGCCCACACGTCAATAATAATACACAAACACATATGCGCGCGCGACGCAGACACATGAGTGTTCTGAATGTCCTGGGTGTCCTGAGTGTCCTGGGTGTCCTGGGTGTCCTGGGTGTCCTGGGTGTCCTGTGTGTCCTAAGTGTCCTGTCGCATAATAAAACACCGCCTGGCGAGAACAGAAGTGTGTGGTGTGTTGGCTGGGGGAGCAGACTTGTAACCTCATAACTCAGCATTGTTCTCGGCTCTCTTCTACTCTTTTCTACCCAGCAGATTCTCTGCAAGATGCAGCAGCATGCCAGGATTGCCAGGATCGCAACCAACTCTGCCCGGGCTTGTCACCGGCAAAGATTTTACGAACCCAATGCCGAAGTACGCTGGCAGCACTCCGAGCACTAAACAGGCTGAGCGGAGCCACTAGCACCCCGGATCCGACCAGGTGAACATCTCCGTCTATGCAGTACATACTTATATCTAGATATATATATGTTGATATATATATATAGTGTATCCTGATTTCCCCTGCTCAGCGCCTTTTTTTATGTTCCCATTCAACTGCCAACTTATTTACGGGCCGCAATTATTTCCAGCATTTTATTTTTACGTCTCCCTGGCAGTTGCTTTTCAATTTTTCGTTGATTTGTTTGTGCTGCGCGTCGGCAATCAAAGTCCCAATTGTTACGCCAACTGCCCCGCCCCCTTATCTCGTTCCCCTTAGTCAGTGTGTGTGTGTGTGTGTGTGTTTGTGTTTTGTGTTTCTTTTGCTCTTTGTTTTTATCGCACTGTGTACAAGTGAACGCTTCCGTTTCCGCTAGTCGCGTCACAGTCCGTTTGCGTTTGCGTTTGCCCAGCCACCCACTCTTCCTATTTAAATTACATGGCAATCGGCATGCCAGAGCCATTCATTCATGAGCCTGAAAGACTGAGCACCCCCCCCCCCCCCCCCCGACTATTTTTACACGCAATTTCTTTACTTACACAAATTAAACTCGCTTCGTAGCGGCGGCAACAGCAGAGGAGGAACTATGATAACGAGGCTCTACAACACCGAAGAGGATCCCGCCTACTGCTCGTTCATCTGGGGCTCGAATCTCACCAGCAGCGCCGATGTCCTGGCTGCCAATGCCACGTCCGTCTTCAGCAGCGACCTGAGGGACGACTTCTATCGGGTGAGTGCGTTTTTCCCCATTCCAATAGTCAATATTCAATAGTGCTGCTATTCCGTGATTCCGGCCCCGATTGTGTGCCCATTCTGGTCCGGAATAACTCGCCACCTTGGGCCAGTTAGTTGCGTTGGCCTTCGCAAAGGATGCCTGCTGCGCAGAAAAACTGTTGCCTACTTTCGGGCGCCGCGGGTAGTGCCATTCTGGAATGTTTTTAACCAAAAAAAAAGAAGAAACCAGGGCCAAATGGTAGCGAGTAGCTCATTTCAGGACACAGCAGGCTCCGCTGTTGTTGCCAGGTTGCCTTAACTCTTAACTCTTTAAAGTCGAGCCAACGCTTGGCCAACAAAATTAGGTTTAAAATTAAACGCTTTATGTTGACTTGGTTGCCTAAACTTTTCAGACAGAGAGTTGTGAGCATCAGCAGGATAGAAAGCATGAGCCACGAACTAATAGGAAATCCCCTTTGAATGGCATTTTAAAACTTCAAATGTTTTAGGCTGTAAATGCCGTAAAATTGCTACTAAGTGTAACACAGCATTTTTATTGTAGAAAATATATATAATTTATTTAAAAATTCTTGGACACAATTTTGCTAGTTCTGTTAACAACAACAAGCGTTGGTTTTTAATTTTCCAGCATGGTAACTTGAATATCATGTCATAACAAAACGCAGAGCGTTTTCTTGTCAGCTCGTGAAGGCCAAAAGCCTTCATCTCACTAATGCGGGGTACTAAAAGTTGACCTGGCTGACTGACTGACAGCCAAAAGCTGCTTTGTTCGCAACTCTGGCTCAAGGCTCAAGGCGAGCAGCTTGGCAAATGGGCGAATGCAAAAATAGAAAACAAAGCCTGCCACTGTGTGGCACATTGGGGTGGCACACACATGTGGCGGCAGCAAAGGAGCAAGTGACTCAGGAGCCAGAAGAATGCGAGGCATGCGGCATGCGGCATGCGGCATGCGTATGTACATATAGTATGTGTGTGCATAAAAAGTCACAAAATAAAAGTGTCAAGTTGACTATTGAATTTTTATCTGCGCCAGCCCATCCGAGTGCCAACAAAACGGGCGAAGCCACAAAGAGATGATTTACGAGCTGTTCCCATTTCCATTCCCACACCCCACACACACACACACACACACACACATGAAGAGAGCAATGCTTACACCCACTTGTTTACTATCCTTGCAGGATGTGGAGGATCCGCGGACGGAATCGCTGAGGGAATACTGCTATGGCCTGGTGCTGCCCATCATCTGCGCCATGGGCATCATAGGCAACGTGCTCAACCTGATTGTGCTCACCAGGCGCAACATGCGTGGCACCGCCTACATTTACATGAGGGGTAAGTACAAAAGCACACACATATGTATGTGTACTTCCTTCAGGGAGTCATCGACCACACCCACTCGAAACCAAAAAAGAGGCAAGTGCCTTGTGCCAAAGGAGCAATCATATCGGCTGGCAGCGTTCCTCTATTTCTATTTTCTAATTTGAGTGACTGATTTGAATTTGCAAACTCAGTGGTTGCAAATAACTCATTGGCAGGCATTTTCTTACACTAATTACTGCATTTATGATTGCGAGCCTTCACAGGTAATATTCCACACGAAAATGCAATGTGCCAATTATACCTGCATCCTTGTCGATAAACATCATGGCATCACTCATTTGACGAGCAATTAAAATGTTATTCAGTTTCAACTAATCAAAAAGCAGCATATTAGCTTCGCAATTAGCAATCCGATTTCTGCCATAAGTAAGGTGCTTTAACTATAATTTGGTAACTATTATTCGGTAGTCAGGTGTCCGTTTATTGTATAACCTTACTGCATTTGATTAGACCGTGAAAGCACAATTACATTTTCTGCAATGTGAGCAGTAGCAATTTTGGCTGTTAGCTCATTAAGCAACTGGCTGCATTGAATTTCGTTTGGCATTCTTGATTGCATTGATATGTGATTTATTGAACAATGGGCATGCCCATCAAATCTATACGGTATTCCATTTCCAATTAGTGCAGGCTTAAATATCCAGCATAATTCCACTGCTTGCCACATGTGCAACACAGTCAAATAAATTTAGGTTGCCTCTTCCCTGCTTTCCTCAACTCAAAAGAAAAGAGATCTTTTCACTTTGCAGAAAAAATGAAGAACAACCTAAATACCATGCTCATTTCCCATTTCGAGTGTGATTGGCGATAACCCATATTGGATTTTTGCCCAAAAAGAGACACACTCGTACGTCTTCGCCCACGCAAACATGGGATTTCCTCAGCTTCATTGGCATTCCGCATAAGATGGAGATGGATGTGGAAATGGATGTGGATCTGGATGCGGAGATGGAGGACAGGGAATTGGGCTCGACTCTTGACTGATTGCCAAATTGAGTTTCGCTTTAGAACATATGTATTTCGTATTCCCCATCGCCAACGCCATCGTCTCATTGGCCATTGTGCGTCAGAATTTATTCATTAACCTCGCCGATTTCTGCCAAAATTGAAGCTGCCACAATGCGGCTAATGTATGCGTACCGTCGTACTCGTGTGTATTTGTATTCCTGTGTGTGTGTGTGTGTTTGGAGCTTCATTGAAAGTTATTTCATTAGATGAGACCGGTTAACCCCGTGGAAATTTATGCAGAGCCACTAAGCCCCAGCCACGCCCATCCCCCGCCCATCCTCCGCCAACTTTCTGCTGTATTAGGCAGCATGTCAACTCTATTAGGCACTCGTTTGCTTTATGGCGCTTTAATTGATTAATGAGCACCACTTCCGCCACTTTTCGGTCGGGGGCGGGAAAAAAGGCAACTTTGTCAACGCCGCCACTTGCTGGTAATTTTTTAGCCTCGACTATCACTCATGGCGTAGGAATAGGAGGCTCATTCCCACACCTCTTCCCACCCACTCCAAAAAAAGAAATAGAAAAGTAAAGGCAACGCACAAGGAAAACAGAAACAGGCGACTCACTTTACTTGTCACGGGGAAATTCCGCCGAAGCCGAAGCGGAAAATACCCTGTGTTAAAAGGGTTGACTACACACTGGCATCTTTTGGTGAACTTAATTGTTATATGTTACTAAACGCGGTTCATTACTTCATACTTCAATGCTCCCCCAGCAGTTTGAGCTTCAATTTTAAGCTGTTTAATATGTGAGTTAGAGAACAGAATTATTTTTTTGTAAGAAATCCTAAACTTTTGATTAGAAACTGCTATCGCTCTGGGATCTGGATAGGCCACCTCGAGGCGCGTGCCCAATTACCGCCCGATAAATCTTCGGCTTTATGACCTGCCATGGGCCAAAAGTGTGTGGCCGATCGGACTGGAATTTTAGTGCCCCATAAAAGGGTATTGGTTGTGGAGGGTATTTGGCAGGATCCGGGTGGAATGGTCCTGGCAAAATGTGGAAAATAAAATGTAAAATGCTTCAAATGTAATACGGATGCTATGGCAGCATAATTGATTGCCCTTTCGACTGCTGCCTCAGCCAACAAACAAAATGGGCAAATAGGCAAAAAGGACCTAGCATCCTGCAGCAAGAGCGGTGGCAAGAGGGGACAAGTAGGCAAAAGGGGAAAGGAAAACCCGACGGAGGAAGCAAATGCAAAGCGAGACCCTTTGGCTGCTGACTGACTGAAATATCACCAGCCTCAGAGCTCCACAGTGCTGCTCCTCAAGTGGCAGTAAATAAAAGTTGTGAGCAGCCTCGACGGCATGAGTAATAATGACCGAAATCAGAGTACCACCACCAACACCACCCACACCACCATCGCCCAACTCTCGCTGCTCATTTTATTAAAATAACAAAAATATTTTGCCGCTCGCAGCCTTTTTACGATGCCCCACCGACTGGCGGCCCATTTGTTATTTGGCGGTCATTGCCACCAAATGGTGTCCTGTCGCACGTCCTTGTTCCTTGTCCGTTGTACGTTCCCTGTGCTGGGGCAACTCGTGTGTGTGTTTTGACCAAAGTTATGCAGCTGCGGATGGGCAAAAATGCTTTATTGCCAGCTGGGGAATGCCAAAGTGGCCAGCGGCTGCTTACCCGATCTTAGCTGTTTAAATAAATTTAAGAGAGAGAAAGATCTGGCTGGAAGCACTCCATCACTGGTCCAGCGATCCGTTAAGCCATCGCGAGTCCTTCGAATGAGTGGCCAGCGCTGACAGGGCAAACAAACTGGAGATTGGTATAATGATGGGCAGGACACTTGTCAGGCTTGGCGCAAACAAAACTGACATTTATATTGATGTGTCCCCGCATTAGATGTCCCAATTAGATGCCCATCATTATGAGAGCAGGCTATCCCTGCTCGCGTGTCCTTTTCCCCCTTCTGTTATGTTTTTTTTCGGCTCGGGGAAGTCATACATCGAACATTAGGCTCGGCAGAGCAATTTTGCGGGCAGCGGCAGCTGAAGGGCGCACATGATATTAGTAATAATGTAATTATATGGTCATAAACAAAATAATAAATCAATAAACAACACACACGCACACACACACACACGCAGGCGGCACACGAGTAAAAGTTATCACGGAAAAATAAAGAAGGAAAAATGGGAGGCAGAGCAGAGGAAGTGAAGAAAAGGGAACCGGAAAGCAAAGCCATTCATTTGGCCCCGCGACTCAAGTGCCGTTGTCTGCGTGTGCGTGTGTGTGTGTGTGCGTGTGCGTGTGTGTGGCAGGACTTCCTGTTGCCACATGGACGGAAACGGCGCCATAATTATGCCATAAAGCCAACCATAAAGGACATTTTTATAGATTTGCCCGAGTTAATCCCTTTGTTGTTCGCTCCTTGTTCGCCACTTGCCATCTCTCATGTCCTTTCTCATCCGCACATCCTTGCAGCTTACTCCACCGCCGCCCTGCTGGCCATCGTGTTCGCCATCCCCTTCGGCATCCGCATGCTGGTCCACAAGGATCGAGGCCAGTGGGAGGAGTTCGGCCCCGCCTTCTACACCGCCCACTTGGAGCTTTATCTGGGCAACGGCTGTTTGGGTGAGTCTCGGATTTTGGATTTGCCACAGGAAGAGCTTTCAGGGGTCGAAGCTCAGTTAACAAAAAAGGTTCAAAAGTTGGACTCAGCTTTAAATACAACCAAATTTCAGTTGCTACTAAAACAATATACTTATAAAACAATACGTTATGAAACAGTTGATGTGCCATTAATGGATCATAATTGGCTTGATTTAATAGAGGAGATGGCAGCAGTTCTTAAGCTGTAGTAAAAAGCTATTACTGGATACCTCTGTTAACTCCCATATTTCCCATATTAACATGCAACTTTATCCCATTTCCATAAATCTCACTTTATTGGGCGAGCCCAGGTGTTGGCGTAATGATGTTACTAGTCCTGACCATCGAACGCTACGTGTCCGTGTGCCATCCGGGATTCGCGCGCCCAGTGATGGGACCACCTGGGTAAGTCACTTTAACTCATGTCTGTACTCAACTGCGACTTCATTCCTAATCCCAACTAGCGTTGTGGTATTCCTCACCTGCTTGGCCACGGTGATCGTCTATCTACCGAGCATCTTTCGCGGCGAGCTGATCAAGTGCATCCTGGGCACGAGTGACGTGTACGTGTACTTGCGACGCGACAACACCATCTACCAGCAGACCATCTTCTATCGCGTCTACAAGATCATGCTGGAGGTGATCTTCAAGCTGGTGCCCACGCTGGTCATCGGTGGCCTCAACATGCGCATCATGATGGTCTATCGGCGGACCTGCGAGCGCCGCCGCCAAATGGTGCTCAGTCGTCCGCATGTCCACGGACATGGCCATGGACATGGACATGGACACGGCTATTTGAAGGATGAGGATCCGCGTAAGTTTGCGGAGGAGCGGCGCCTGTTCCTGCTGCTCGGCAGCACATCGATATTGTTCCTGGTCTGCGTCTCGCCGATGGCCATACTCCACATGACGATCGCCTCGGAGGTGTATCCGAGCTTCCCCTTCCAGGTGTTCCGCGCCAGTGCCAATCTGCTGGAGCTGATCAACTACTCGCTCACGTTCTACATCTACTGCCTGTTCAGCGAGGACTTCCGCAACACACTGGTGCGGACCATCAAGTGGCCGTGGCTGAAGGGCAAGTTCTGCCACCAGGCCGAGCACGAGGTGAGTGCCAGTCCACCGGCCACAGCCGGAACCGTAGCGATAGCCGGAACCGGAACTGCAACCGGCACTGGCAACGTATCTAATTTTCATCCGGCAATACCGGCGCTGACTCTCACCCCCGCAGAACCAGAGGACCGGCCCCGGTGTGCCAATGGCGTGCTTCACTAAGGTGGACGGGGGCCATCACAAGCACCACATAACCACCACCTCGGGCCTGGGACGATCGAGTAGCATTTAGCCAATGTCCACTATCCAACAACAACTCCACCACCTCCACCCATCCGCTACTCGATATCCGAGCTCCGTTCTCCGAGTACCCAGAACTCCCAGCCCAGAGTAACCCCACCACCATCCAAGTCCAACAACAACAACACCACCACCATCACAACCACCTCCACTTCCCCCCAGGTCGTCGAGTTTGGAGGGCCCCTTTCTCTCGCTTGAGATCCTGCGGCATTCGAAAGTGTTCAAGTATCGATAAGCGAAAAAAACGATATACGATTAACGATTTACGATTAACAATTTACGATTAACGATTTACGATTAACGATTAACGATTTACGATTTACGATTAACGATAATTGATATCCAGCGCCACGCATTGCGTATATAAGTGTCTGTGTATGTGTGTGTTCCTGAATCATATATATATTTAAATATATGGATAACAATTTTTTTTTGTAGCACTAGGATTAGGCATTTAAAACCCAAACTTAATCACAAACGCATCGGTAATCGTCGAAATAAATACTATCGATAGGTAAAACCAGTTCGACTTTCGATCAACACTTGCGCGCCAAACGACTTCATCACATACTAGGACAGCTTGCGGAATGTGTATGTCGCAGGATCGAGATCCTTGAACCGAACGTATAGATGCAGATATGATAGTTTCGTCAACGGATAGATTGCTTGCCACACTGACAACAAAAGAGCTCGTATACTCTAGTTTAAGATGCATTATGCAGACAGGAACAGGAACAGAAACAGAAACAGGAGCAGAAACAGGAACAGGAACAGGAACAGGACAACAACAGACGGACAGGTGAGACGGAACGACAGCGAGAGAGAAGGAGAGAGCTAGACGATTATGATATACAGACATACAATACTTATATACACACTTGCATACATCTATATGTGAACGATATTTATGTAAACGACGTATTTATGTATACACGCGCGTAACTTTAAGCGAATATATTTATATATGCATATATGTATCTATTGATTATAGCATTTAAGTGCTCGCAAGTGGAATCCTGATTCCGATCCCGGTCACCCCAGATATAGATTCAGATCGATGGTGTATATCTGAGCCCTTTCGTCTGACGAAACTGTATTGAATTGTTGCGCGAATTGAGATTGAATTGTTAATTGTTAAGTTAATTAGTTGTAGTCGCACTACATATAGTTACATATATTTTTAATTCTAGTTATAGTTCGAGGTCTAAGTTATCTAGTTAACTAGTACAATTCCCCCCGCCCTTGGTTGTCAGTCTGAAAGGGGAGGTCCTGATTCCCAAGGAGACCCTTGACCCCTGACCCCTGAGCCCAGGCCGAACGACCCCTTGCAGCACGCGTAGCTAACTTAACTAAATGTGTGTACCTAGTATTAAAACAAAGCAAAGCAACCGAAACTGTTCAGTGATGTCTATTTACCCAGCGCCCAAGGCAAAGCTACGGAATGCATTGCAGTTATCTCAGAAATATCTAAATGTTTAGCTACCCAAAGATGGAGCAGGATTAGCGATATCCTTAATGATGAGTAGAGGCTAGAAGGAGTGGGTCAAACCTTTCAAAATTCCCAAGGGAGGTTCGGGATTTCAAATCCAATTTGGCAACGATTTCACTGAATTTATCCGGAAACAAATTCTGAACAATTGTAGTTGAGACCTCCTTTCAAATTCCAATAACATGTGCAACTTCTTCGAGGTGTTTGACCAATATGCTAAAAATGATACGGTCTTGGGCAAATGAATAGAAAGTTAATAACTTCAAATGCTTTGAATACTAGTTTGAGATGTGAGTAAGCAAATTTTTTCACAGATCTACACACTAGTCGTTAGAAAAGAAAACAATATACTCGCCAGGATATCGACGAATATCCCTGCACTTGGCAACTACTCAAAGGTGAATAATCACATTGAATGAACGTAGAGATCCTTTTGTTTTCGTTTTCCAGAGCTCAGCTCAAAGCCAGGAGAGAAATTAATGTTTAGGAAATTAGATGATCGAATTGAATTGAAACAAAAATGAAGAAAATTAATTAGAAAATGTGAAATGAGAAATGAGAAAAGTCAGGCAACTTGTGGCATTTAGGACACCAAAAACCCGGAAATCAGAACAGGCAGCACGATGGCAAACTACGAATATCCATAAATAGAGTCAGAGCAGCGTGAACGAAGGCAGATGGAGTTTAAACGAATAAACGAATTCAATTCAATGCATAACTTACCCCATAAACAGCATTCAAATATCCGATACGAATAAACAATTTTAATTGGTGTCAAAGTTCAATGAATAAAAATCTTTAGAAAAGCATCTGCCGACTTTCATTCCAAATGCCAGCGGGGGTGAATGAAAAACCGCAGAGTGAGTAGTGTATGTAGTTTCCAAAAAAATCTTTATTACTTAACTATGTATTATTAACAGGAAAAAAAATAAAAGTCGGCTTGTAGAGGCGTGGGAAAATGGAAGAGCAGCGCGATCATCACACAGCAGCAGGAATAATACCGAATCGTCCTTAAAGCTATCCCTTAGACTAGTCTCAGTTCCCGGAGTTCTCTCTCTCTCTCTTTCTCTCTATCTATCTATCTCTCTCTCTCTCTCTCTCTGTTGGGGGAATGCCACTACCAAGGTCGCCACACCACCATTCGCTGCTGCACCAGCTCCGCCAACTGGCGCTGCCTCTGCCGCTTTCTCTCGAAGATCTGGTGGCGAATCTTCAGCAGGATGCTATCACGTGGCGCCTGCCCGGCTGCTCCGTGGGATTTGCCGGACGAGGAATGCTGCAGCTGCTCTATGAACTCCAGGTCCATCTCGTGCGGCGGCGCGGCAAAGTGCTCCTTCTCCGGCATCTGCTCCTGATCGTTATCCTGCTCGTTATCCTGATCGACCGCCAGATTGCATTGGTACTGCACCTTGAAGCGCTGACGCTGATGGCGAAATTTTGGCAAAGACTTCAATTAGATATAAAGTTTAACTTAATTATGATTTCTACTATGCTGTTTGACTTTCAGTTAAAAGTGATATTTAAATTTAATTATTATAGTCTCAAAGTTATGTTATGTGCAATATTATTTAAGGTATTCCTTTTATTTCTGCTTGAAAAAGTGCAATAAATTGGACACTCTTTGATTGAAGTATAAATTATAATGAAAGATGCAAAAAATACATAATTCGCAATGTTTACTTTTAGAAATGCTTACTTTACTTTACTTTTATAGAAATACTTTATAGCACGTATTTACTTTATAGAAATACATCATTACTTGGAAGTTTAGACTTGCCGCACTCACCTTTTTTCGCGCCGCATTCTCGGCTAGAAATCTGCAGAGCTGCTGCAACTGCTGCTCGGCCAGCTCCTCCTTATCCTTCTCGATGTGGCTCTGATTCTGGTTGTGATGCTGATCCTGATCCCGCTCCCTCTCCCGATCCCGATCATCCACCAGGTGATCCTCGAGGCGGCGCTGCTGCTGGCGCTGCTTGATGGCCGCCTGCACCTTGCAACGGGTGGCCGAGCTCAGGCTGAGATCCATGCTGCGTTGCTGCTTCAGTATCTTGTAGATGACGCCCATCGAGGTTGCTCTGCTGTGGGTCCTGCGATCTATCTATCCAACTCCGTTCTATATCTATATATAATATATTCCCGATATTCGAGCGCGTCGAGCGGCGGCGGAAGACTGTGGCGAACCACTCGCCTGCCACGTCTTTATATGCGCTCTCTCCGGTTTTGTTTGGAGATCGACTCTCCGGCGGATTAAAAATAAAACATAACTCGTGGGCCCATGTGTTACTGGTTCGGGGGTTTTCTTCTTTTTCTTCTTTTTGTATGATTTTGAATTGTGCGTTTGGTGCTGGTGCGGCACATTGCGCGCCAAACTCGAAACTCCCGCTTTATGGGACATTGCTCAAGTGGAGTCGATTCTATTTTCTGCTCTCATTACAATGCCTTTTAGCAGCCCAACAACACACAACACATGTGGCAGCGCACCAACGCCGCACAATCGCCCCAAAAATAGACCCTCTCACACAGCTGCAACACTTTCGCTGCTGCACCGACCGCTGCCACATGCAACATCCAGCGGCATCGCCAGCGGCGCATGTGGCCGTCGCGCAGTCAAAGTCCCACTTCCATCTCCACATCCATCCCGAAATCGAAAATCCGGGTCCTGCTCCTTCTGCTCGTACTCCGTCATACATATCCATCCATTCCCGAATCCCGAACCGAATTCTTTCCCGTGGCAGTCTGCTGCGAGAAACCGCATGTTTTGGCGCCTGTTTGCGGATTGACAGGGTAGCAGGGGTATGCTAGACCTGCTAGTTACTTTGGCAAGATATTAAGTATTTAGAAAGAGACTATGTTTTTGAATAATATGTATTTAAATAGAATGTATGCATATAATGATTAAAAATAAAAAAACAAAAAATATTAATATAAATACCATAAATATTATTCCGACATGAGGTTACATTTTCTAGTTAATAATATAGTAGCAACTAGAAATTTCATTTTTAAAACAGGGTACTCCGCGTTCGGCTAACTTCTCGACTGCCTCATCGTGTCGAGCGTCATAATCGCAGTGCCGCAAGATGGGATCCCATCGGATTGGATTGGATCGGATCGGTTCGGATCGGCGACGGGATACATCTTATAAATAGCGCCTGGGAAAAAACACTTTGCAGCGGCCACTCATCTGTGTGTGTGTGTGTGCGTGTGTCTGTGTGCGTGTCTGTGTCACGGCATGCACTTGAACTCTGCATTCACATGTTGTGTGTGCAATGCAACCCACTCGCTCCCTCTCGCTCGCACCTCCGCACCAGGGTAGCACTAGTACCACCGCATGCCTGACGTGCCTGCGCCTGGTCGGCCCTACATGTATTTATATATATATACATATATATATCTGTATATCAACGTATATTTTATTTGGATTTCAAGATGTTTCAGAGTGCACTTCAAGTGCGTTACAATTTGCGTCTATTTTTGGCCGCTTGGGAATATCTCGGGGAATACACATATCTCCTTTTTGTGGAAGGGATGGGATGGCTGGGAAAAGGGAGAAGGGAGTGGAGCGTACAAAATGCGTAGATAACGGGCATTTTATAATGTAAATCATTGCCGACAACCCCACATCCACATCCAGATCCACATCGGTGCTAGTTGCAAGATGGGCCATAATTGAAACATTTTTAATGAGCGACTTTATGGGCGTTGCGGCCCATTGTCCACGGAATTAGAATCCCGCGATGGGGGAAAGAAATGCCTGATTGTCGCACTGATAAGAGCGCACAGTGGGGCAATATCAATGCGCAACCAATGAATAATAATAAATAATAAGAATAATTTTACTAATAATATGTTATGATGTTATTATATACATATATGATGTATTTGTATACCATGTTTTTAAGACTTTTTCTTAACTAATTTTTTGGAGAATGGGAACTATGATATATGATGCAGCTACCCACAGTAAGATCCACTTGCGCGTGTGCGACTTCCCTGCTGCTTGAGTGCGCATGTTCTTGAATTTCAGATGAATCGATGTTCGTAGGTCCCATTAGCCGGGGATTGTGGACTAAAACGTCTGTTACAAATGTAATTTCGACATTCCAGTTCCAGCTCCACTCGACAGGGAAATCGAAGCCCTTCACTTGACTCGGATCGCTTGGCTTCACTTGCCCCGCTTATCTGTCGTCTGGGGAGCGCGGGGACAACCCTTGGAGTGACAATTAGCTGTTGGGTCTGGGAAAACATTTCCCATTTCCCACAACTCTCGATTCGTTTGGGGGATATATGTATGTACATACGTGATATGGTAGAGGGATCCTTCGTGGAAGCCAACAAGTGCCTGAGGTCCCTGAGAGGGTAATAAAAATATGTCTCCCTATCGCTCGTCTTGTCCCGGGCTAATCGATACTCGATACGATCCATAATTTATGTGCTATGCGTCTATTTCTACACTTCCGCCACTCCTGATCATCGCCTATCGCTCGATGCCCTGCGAAAGCTGCAAGTTTCGGGCTAGAGATGTGCAACTAAAATCCCTGTGACCCACTGATGCCAACGCATCGTTGGGCGCGAAATGTGGCAGAGTTGTGTCAATGCCACGCGGTGTGGCCCCCCGAAGAGCGCGCCAATTCTCACCGCCCCACGTCCCACCAACACGCATAATTTCCCACGCTCCCGGCGAGAATGGATCTTTGGAATGGGGCAGGGCAGGGAGGAGTGGGGGCTTTGGAGCCACGGGGGAATCCACGAGGAGGAAGCCCTGACAAGTTGTCAGCGGGGCTGTTAATGAGCTGCGTGTGTTGAGTGAAAACGTGATGAATCTACACTGCCTCGGCCCACTTGTGCCGCGTAAGTAATCCCCGAGTTCTCAAAGATCAGACGAGATCCCAACAAGATCTTAGATCCAAGTCACAGAACGCTTAGCCTAATAGCTCTCTACTTGGGAGGAAAGTATAAAAGCATTCATACCTCTTAAAAATGCGTTACTAAGTTAAAAAGAATAAGTTAATAATATACATTCATTCCATTAAATAAAACAGGTGTTTTGAGTAAGCTTTTGGTCTGCGTTGAGTAAATTATACCTCCTTAACAACCCATTGCATTATAGATTGTAGTAAAATTGACTTTATAACATACATATCTATGGTACAACATAGTTAACCTCCAAGCTCAAATACCCTGCAGTTAGGGCATGCAGAGCATCACAAGTTGCGCACGAGCAGACAGCGACTACTATGTGATGATCTGGGGATCGGAGCAAAGTTCTCTGGCACACAACATGTGTCGACTCGCCTGCCACGCCCCCCCTCCCCCCTCCCCCCACCGTCAAAGTGTCATGTGTGGCGTTTAATAGCGTGCCTCAGCAGCTTGCCGCACTCGCGTGCACCACGGTGGCAAGTGGGGATCGAGCGTGGGAAAGGCGCGCTCTTGCCGCAATCTCGAAAGGCCATTGGAAAAGCCCAAGACTCTGCGCAGAAAGATCAACAATAACAAGGCAGCCACGCAGATACTTCAGCTGGCGCGGAAGCCGTCGCAGAAAACCAAATAAACAGAAGCCGTCGGAACCAGCTTCTCCTCAGCTTTGCCTCCAACTGGAGTTGTATAATAGTCAAGTGCACCGAAACAAAAAATAGTTCATAGCGTGCATGTAATAAATAGGATACAAAATGCATTTATCACCACCACAGCACAAGCGCCTCTAAATTAAATGGGCAGTAAAAATGTAATATGATACATTTTAATATATCTTTTTGTGATTGAAATACAGCTAAATTGTTTTTATATGGCACAGCCTTTGATATGTCACATAAATCTATCTATTTTTTGGTGATTTATTTTGGAGCACACCATTTCAGCTTCCATTTGACCACCCAAGTATCCAAGTATCTGCAACGTCTACTATCCGCTTCCTAGGATCCCCAAGTTGGTGCCCATAGTCGGCGACCCATCAGCACTCTTTCATCAATGAAGCACGCATCATCTGCAATTGACGTCGCTGCTTTGGTTGCATAAGCTGTCTGAAATCGGAGATGGTTAATGCAAGGCATGTAAATACGAATGTAACGACTGAACAATACCTCGCAGTATACAGCTCTTTAGACCAAAACCAATGGGTAATGCTATGCACTATTTTAAATGGGATTAAGCACCCGATTATTCCAGGATAGCTATACAGTATTTAATCCTAAGCCAACTGAAGTGAAATAAAACTGCACATTCGGTTTTTGTTTGCTTTAAGTTTATCTTATTCTTTTCGCGATAATTCCAAAAACTTGTTAGGTATGTGTTTGTGTGTAGAATGTCGAATGTAGAACGTGTGTGTGTAGTACGCAGTGTGAGAATGAGTTTCCATTTGGGGGTTTAAGTTTAGAATCGATTTAATTGTTAATAAACATTGCTTAATGCATTCGAATGCTAAATTAAGTATTGCTTATGTTGAATATAATGCACACAAAGTAAGGTTTTCATCCGCTATCAGTATCATTAACGTTATCAATGTACTAGCTTACTAGATACCCAAAAAAAATATATCCATATCAATAGAGTAGTCGACAAAAGGGGTTTTTTTGAGATTATCGTTAAGCTTATTGGCTTTTATAGCAATACGTGTGAGTGAGTATGGGATTTTCTTATAGTCTATGCTGGATTTTCTTTCAACTTTTCGCCGTTGTATGTATGTACAATATATGTATGTAGCTCACAATAATTCGAAAGTTTGAGTGTAAGAAGCGCGAAAATTGATTGTTGCTGCAGTTGGTTTTAGTTTGGTTTTCCATCGACCTGTTGATTTGTATCTGTTGCACATATGTATAGGTATACTCATAGTTTCGTATATTTAGATATCGATATCTTCTCAGCTTCGCTTGATTTACTCAGTTTTTATTTATTTTTATTTTTACTTTTTTTCGAGGACAGAAAGGCATGCAATCTTGTGCAGTGTAGGTGTGAGTGTCTTCTTAAATTCAAATCGTTTCCAACAATAAATCTATGCAAAAACAATTTGCAAATTGCACAAGTAAAATACAAATGGGGACTTCTATATATATAATAATATATGTATATATAATTATCAATAGCTGTGTGTGTGTATATATATATATTTATATACATATATATTTCTCTCTCTATATATATTATATATATTGGTGTGTATATCAATTTATTTGGCCATTACCTAGGTATATTTAAATACGAGTGTACAACTAGAAATATGTATCGGGTGCTGGGCAATCAAAAAAATATATGGTGGAAACCTCGGAATCGGATTTGGAATCGGATTTGGAATCGGATTTGGGAATCGGATTTGGATTCGGAATATCGGTGTCAGAGAGGATGAGACAAGCATTATCTAGGGCCGATCCAATCTGAAACCTCAGCGACAAAGCAAAAGTCTTTGGCTAGCATATCGATTTCGGTTAAATTTTTGATTTTGGTTTTGGTTTTCTAAGCGGGAAGCTGAATTTCGAGTTTCTACAATGCAAACACTACGATTCGCGTTTAATGCGGATGAGGGCGATCGATTTTGGATGGGATAGATAGGAATAGTTGGATATGGATCTTATAAACGTGTTCAGTTGACTGGCTATTGAGATAATAATAATATGTTTACAATAACGCTTCCTTTACAATCTAAAGCTGAACCACATATAAAATATAGAAATTATTTTAGCATGGTGATTAGATGGCTCTTCTTGTGAATTACAAGCAGCAGAAGAAGCTCATCAAACGAAAAGGATAATCAAATCGAAAATCATACGTGTGTTTCAGAGAGAGATGGAGCGATAGAGAGAGATGGAGCGATAGAGAGAGATGGAGCGATAGAGATAGATGGAGAGAGAGAGAGAGAGAGATATAGAGTGAGTCTATGTTTACTTTTGTTTTTTGGGGTAAGGCATTATAGGGATATCCCCCATACGATATATTTTCAAGCTCTGGTGAGGTGTAAAAACAAGTACAAATACGAGTAGAGATACACAATTTGATATTATCGTTGCTCTGGTAAGGCATGCACAATAAACACATAGAAAAGGATTAAAGTTCTATCAAAGAGTCTTCTTTAAAACCCAAAGAGTGGCCTCCTCCTGTGCCGCCGATGACATGAAATCTTGAGGTGAACGGGTGAGTGGAACCATTAGATGATTCGCAGCAAAATCAGGTTGATTGTCAAGCTCAATGGGGGGGGAAAGATTGAAGAATGAAGAATGCAGAATGGAGACTAAAGAATCGGGGCATCCAAGAGGAGTACACAAGCTTCACATGCTTCATAGCGCTACGTTATCCACATGCATGTTTGTCCACTAATTTCAAGGACTCTTAAGGACTTTGAGTTAATAGAGTCGATTCGATTATCTTGTTTAGCTTGAGAGTAAATAGGACTGTGTGTCAGTGTGTGGCGTCTTTGGCTTAATTTAATAGCTTCAATTTCGATTATCAACAGTTAGAGCCAGCTGGCTGGGCAAATAAACAAATTCAAAATTAACAATCGAGGGGCGTCTAAGCCAATAGCGAATTAGTATCGGTACAAGTACCAGTATATATGTATGCAGATATTATAGGCATTAGTATCAGCTTAGTATTGTATTATCTATGATTTTGGTTTTCGCAACAAAAAAAATTGCAACTATTCACCGGCCTAATTAATCGCGATAGTTGTCAATTTGAGTTTCTCGTTTGCTTGGCAAGCATTTCAATAAAAATGCCTAAGATCATCATAGAGCAAGTGCCTTATAGTTAATTTATGTAGGTTTTTCATTTATTTAATACCCTATATTCATCCATGCTACCGCATACACAAATACGAGTTAAATGGGTTTTTAAAAAAGCGTTCTCTCGACTTAAATTGGTGTTGTTTTGTTTTCCATTTCTTTTACGAATTGTTTATTAACCAATTTTGTTTTTTCTTGTTTTTCTTTTCAGCTTTATGCAGCTGGGCTGTTGTTGGTTGCTATTAGGAAAATCATGTAAATATGCGTAAATAATTTGCTATTAGTTGGAATTTCACTTAAGACGAGTTCCCAAGGGGCTAAACTCTGTGGGTGTGTGTGTGTTTGTGTGTGATGCTGTGTGGGTGTGTGTGTGTGTGGAAGGGGGAGTAGGGGGGCTATCGAAGTGCCCCCGCAAAGGTCAAATGGCATATGGTACACGTGGGCGTGGTGTGTTAACGTGCTTGCGGGGCGACCTTTGACCCTCCGCATCCTTGATTGCTTAGTCACTATCGCTCCCACCCCAACCACTCCCCCTCCCCCTCCTCCGAGGCTGGACTACAGGTGCCGCGGTTAATCACCACCTAAACTTAACGCCTGCACTATACGTGGATCAGCTTTACTGCCCTCGCGGAACTCCTCCAGCGTCAGTCGATCGTCGTGGTTCTTGTCCATCTGATCGAAGATCTTGTCCACTCGCTTCTGCGGCGTGTTCTCGTCCTCCGTCTGCGGCTGTTGTCCCTGCAAGCGAGTGTTCACTGTATCTTACTATCGCTGCAAGATTGCAGTAAGGATACTTACTACCATCTGATAGATGGCGTCCACTATGTTGTACATCTCCTCGCGGGTTATGTAGCCATCGTTGTCCACGTCGTACAAGCGGAAAGCCCCTAGGGGAAAAGCAAATAGAATGCGTTAGTTATGAGGGATTACAAAATAGAAACTGCTAACTGGTATTTAATCTATCATAATGGGTGCTAATCTTTCAGACTCCTATCACAAACTTACAGTGCAGCTTCTCGTCCAGGTTTCCGCGTGATGTGATGGACAGGGCCCGAATGAACTCCTCGAACTCAATGGCACCATCCTGCGGATTCACAATGCACAAATGTGCAGATATGTAGATAAGTTATATGCACAGATATCGTCGCACGTCCGCATATCAGAGCGTACTTACATTATTCTCATCGAAGACGCGAAAGACCAGGGAGGCAAACTTGCTGGGGTCTCCGTCGGGGAAGAATTGCTTATAGATTTTGATGAAGCCCTGCGGACGAGGAGAGCGAGAGGGCACGAGAAACAGACAGAGAGGGGAGATGGGTGAGCAGAGCGGTTAGACAAGTAAATGTTTGCTATTCCCGTCAACTACTGGGGTTCAGTGCTCAGTGTTCAGCGTTCAGTGTTCAGCGTTCAGTGCTCAGTGCTCAGTGTTCAATGTTCAGAGTTGAGTAAGCAAGTCAGAACTAGACACATAAAATAGCATTAGAGTGAAAATTTCGAAATTCTCCAGTTAAGTGAAATAAACGACTTGGCTGGGTGGTTGGTTGGTTGGTGTATTTCGGTTTCATATGGTTTTTGCTACTTCGCCGGCGATAAGGTATGCGTTCGTTTACGTATATCAGAATGCAAGTGTTAGCTCGGATGTAGGGGAGAATTTATGGGGCAACTGCTCCTGCTGCTCCAAAGGAACGAAAATGCAGTTTATTTGCTGACGCTGCAGCTGTGAATCGAACGACTTGAAAATGTCAAATCAATGAATGGATTACCCCGCCTCCGGTGTCCACAGGCGGGTGTCCGGATGTCCGGGTGTCCGTATGTCCGTAAGTCCGGGTGTCCGCAGTACGGACTTCGTACTGCGGACACATGGCATGTATACTACAACTTGTATTTATTTTATTCAAGCCACAAAAGTCAGCCACAAAAAAGCACCGAACATTGAAAATAAGGACAAACCGCATTCAGGATTTCGGCCCAGAGCCGTGGCTTAAATATATAAATGTGTGTAAAATATACGACTATATGCACATATGTACATATACGAGTATGTATGCAGTTGGGCCGAAATGAGAGGATTCCGTTTGTGGTCGCTTATGATGAAAGCCAGGCAAATGGTTGGATAATGGTTGATGATGATGATGATGATGATGGTGATGATGGCGATGGTGATAGAGGGGGGATCAAATTGGAGGGGTACTCACTTGTTCGGTCAGCAAGCCATTCGGACAGTCTTTGAGAAAGCCCTTGTGCCTTCGGTGTGTCAGAGGTCAGAGGTCGGTATAGCGGATAGCATAGCACACAGAGTTCACAGGAAGAGACAGCGGGTATATAGAGAGACGGGGCGATATAAACAGATTAGCATAAAGTAGACAGAGAAAGAGAGATATGGAAAGAGAGAGACGGAGTAGGGGGAGGGGGACAGTGCGTTACCCAGAAATAATATGAATCAAAAATTAAATTAAAAACCAGTAATTGAGGCAGCACACAACAAATGAAAGATAAATATTGGCACCGCAAAATGTTTACCTCCGGGAAATCACTCGCACTCGCACTCGCACACGCGCACGCTTTTGCATTTTGCATTTTAAATTCTATTTACATTTTATTTCGTGCCGCCATTAATTTCAACTTTTCCCAGTTCCCAACCGCAGACAGCGAGCTGAAATTTGCTGCAATTCCACCATATAATTATAGCCACACACACTCACACAAAATACCCAAGCCTATCGGAAAATGAAACATTTAAGTCCTGGACGCGCGTAATCGAATTGAAAGAGTAAATGAAAATGAAAATGAAAATGCCGGAACTCAAAGGGATACGAATCGAACCCGCAATTAGTGCGAAAAGTCCATTGGAAGTACTCACCATTGACGAATTTCCTTTTCAGTGACTGCAACGAGAGGCAAATGGTAGAATTTCCAGATTAGTTGAGCATTTGAGCAATTGAGCAGTGGGAACAATAAAGCGGCAAACTAAACGGCCGCACTTAGTTGCGCCCCCAGGGGTCACGAGGCCATGATTCTTAATATCAACATTGAGCACACCAGCACACCGATATGAATATCCCCATCGCCATCCCAAAGTTTCCTTAGCAGTCCCAAAAACCATCGCAGCCGCTCTTAGGCAGCACTCAAGTGCCTTTGCTGAGCCGCAGAGTTATGGCGGCTTAAGTTCGTCTAAGGCTGGACTGCCCTTGGAGATTGATGGCGTTCACTTGACAGGCTTAGCGGACACGTCCCCTCTCCACCACTGCTGATTCCCATTCCCATACACATCCTCATCCTCATCCGCATTCCCATCTCCAACCCCATCCCCAATCCATTCCATCCCCATCCATATCAGCGCTTTTGCTGATGCTGCTGCTGATACACGCGCCACACTGCGTATGAGTAATATGCAAGCGCAATTTACGAGCAGCCAAAGGGGAAGTGCATCAGCCATGGTGAGTGCACAACTCATTTAATAAATCATTTAATTAATTACAGCCTTTCAGGGTTCAGGGTTCACCTCCTTACATGGAGGTGTGTTCGCAGTGGCAAATATTTCATTTAAACATGCATACATGCAACTATTTGGCTATCTAATAGCTGCAACAAAGCGGCAGTGAGTCGCTTGAAGCTTTAGTAAATATGCATAATTAAATGGTTGCAGGCTGTCATTAGGCCAACACAACTAAACCCAGCCAGCCAATAATCGCAAAAGTAAGCTTCAAACAAGCCAATTTAGTTATTCAGCGGTAACTGATAGGTTTTTGGATAATGCATATACTTTGGTGAATTCAACTTTAAACTTGATTGGCTTTTATTACGCATACTTCGCTCGTGTGTATGTATTTTTTTTACTTTTTAACCCACAATGTATTTTTTTACTTTTTAACCCACAATTATGGGAACACTCTGGGGCGCTGGCTTGGCCCAAAGTGCGAGATGTGGGCTAAAAGCACTTTGAAAATGAAAAAACAAAGCGGCTGCTGATGATGATGGAGATGGAGACGATGATGTTGGTCCTGCAATACTAGGTAGACCTATTTATGCCGGTTGAGTCCCAAAAATTCAGCTTCAGCTTCAGCTGCTGCACGCAATTGAAAGTGGCCGCAGCCTATCTAGATACATTTATTTATGCCTGTGTACGTACGCACGTACGTGTGTATCTGTAGCTGTATCTGTATCTGTATCTGAATAACCCAGAGATTGCCCCGCAGGCTTGTTAAAAGTCTGCGCACGCCAACGCGTCGGCTAAGTAAGCTCCAAGGAGCGTTATCCTTGTCGGCCGACGACTTTTACTGCGGCTACATGAATAATACATATGCGCTGCCTGATGTTTGCTGGTGTTTGTGTTGCGCCGCCAGCTGTAAGGCAAATTAGTACGTAGCCCCACACTGCCAGGACAGCAGCGCAGGTCCTGGGCAAAATTATTTCGATTTAAATGTTTATTTGCACAAGGCGGCGCTCGCTGGGTTTTTTTAATTTTTTTTTTGGGTTTTTTTGCCGGTTTTTGGCGGAGCAAGCTGTTTGTGGCCCGCAGCGTTTATTCAATCTTATTTATATTATTTTTTTTGGAGGCGCACAAAAAGAGCCGAAAATGCCGCCAGCTTGGCCTTTTTGTATTTACTTAATTTAATTTTTAAACTGATTTAATTTCAACTTTTCACAATCACACACACGCACGCACACACACTGAGTGCAAAAGGATGGTGACACAGCAAGGACCTCCCGCTGGGTGTGGCCACATGCTAATTAATGAATGGCTGGCAAAGGCACCACGCCCCTTCCCTCCTTTCTCCTTGCTGCTCGAAAGAGAAAAGTGCTGGGGAAAACGAAAAGTGAACTTTAAATGAGCTGCGAGCTGCATGCGGGCCATACACACACTTACACACACACACACACATAGTTACACACGCACACACTGGCATGGAGGGAAAATCACAAGGACCGTGCGTGTTTTTTGGCCACCAACTGAACTCAACTTAACCGAACAGCCTTGCAGGCAGCGCTCAACATCCACAAGGATGTGAGTCAGTCGTCGCTCCCCCAGTTCGGCTCAAATATTTACCAAACTTGATTAGATGCCAGCGATTTTGATTCCGAGGCGGGGCAACAAGTGACCTCGCCACGCGGCTTAACCCTGAGCACAGCCACATCGCATGTCTGTGGTGCTGTGGTGCTGTGGTTAACCCCTTGGTGGCCTCGCACGCAACTGAAACGCAACCGCTCACCTGGGGCGGTTCCTCCCCTCATACTTATATGTAGTATGGCAGTCATAGTCATAGTCATATACATAGTACATTCCACACACCACGAGCATAGACAAATTGGCCTGGCAACTGGTGCACAACCACCAGGCACACAGATCCTATCTCAAATTGGTTCTCGGAACGGGGCCCAGATGCCCTGCGCATTCGCCCACTAATTAATCATGATTCTATCTGAAATTAATTCTGAGAATATGTATGCAAGCAGGCACTTCACATGGCCGCAGATAACTATAAAAATATCTACGAGTAAAGCAACATTTCAGTTTACAGCAAAGATTATACGTTCGTATGAAATAGAATATGTTCCCTGTTTCCAGTTAAAAGCAACTAATTGAATTGAGTAGCATACGAGTATATCCCTGCAAACTTTAGGCCTTATTTCGCAAACCCTTTTGCAATTTGCGCCTAATTGGGCTGGCTCCTTTGTATTAATGGCCTGCTGCAATGGAAACCCATCGTATGGAATGGCATGCTAGCAGTTCAGTTTCCATTGATTCGATGCATTGCCTTGATTAAGTTTGAGTTTCATTGTATGCCTGCAATGCTGAAACACTGAAACATGGCTGCCAGCTAAAGTTGACTCAAAGCACATCATAATTTCGCATCGATTGGGAATTTTCGAATGTCGTTATACGAGGCAATATGCCCCCCCACACTTCCCTTCACCGCTGGCCGTTTCCCTGGCGAATCGCTTTCTGTTTGTTGCTCTATCAATTTGCGTCTATAAACGAGCAGAGCAGCCTGTGAATGGCAGCAACAGAATGGGGCATGGGGCATGGGGCATAGTGGAACTGAGCAGTGCCGCACCGAATAACTGATTCAATGAATGGACGACTGATGCAATGGCTCCCACTGCCAGTTAGTTTGATGCTCCACGTGGGTGTAGGGTGTAGGGTGTAGGGTGTAGGGGCTAAGGATGAGGGGGTGGTTGGGTAGTTGGGTAATAGGGTGATAGGGTGATAGGTTGCCCAATGCCGGCGCCATTAGTAAATTATACACAACATGTGTGTGCACAACAGTGGGAAATGTAGACTGGCTATCAGCCCATTGCCACAACCCTTCGATCGTCTTCTGATTTTTTCCTCTACACTCAACAAAAACTGCAATCACATTATCAAAATAATTAAAAGTTCCTTAACACATAATATTTATTATTATTAATTTAGTTTTTGAGAAACAGCAAGCCATAGAATCAGATTCAGGACCTTTGGTTGGGTCCTTTTTTCCCAGTGTATGCCCTTGCTGTTTTGCTGTGTTGTGTTATGTTCAGCTGTGCTTGTTGCTTGTACACATTTGATTTCCACTGCTAAATGCCAGACAAAATGTCAGGACAAGCTGAGTGCTCCCCCAACCAATCTCGAGAAGGATGGAAACTGGGAACTGGGAACAGGGAGCACAACAAGTGCAATAATAATTTCAACATTGAAGTGAATTTTGAGTGTCAGCCAATGCGTGCGAAATCAGCTGGGAGGTGCCAACAGGGCGGATGTGGAATGGGCATGGACATGGGCATGGACATGGGAATGGGCATGGGCATGGGCATGAGATTGCTGTGGTTGGCGCCACAGGACATAGCAGCTTTTTGCAATCCCCGACGGCAAGCGACTGCGATGCTGTGTCTGTTTGCATAGCGAAATGCATGTGCCAAAGCCAAATGAATGTGGTTCCGAATGCTATTGCAATATGACATTGCTGCAACGTGTCGTAAGCCATGGGTGTGGGTTGAAAAGGGGCAGGGTCCCTTGTCCCCTGTCCCTTGTCCCTTGGCAAGGGTCTTGCATTTTAGTTTTATAAGCGATTTGGCCCCAAGTCCCGCCATGCCGACATACCGTCATACCGCCATTGCGCCCCATACTGCGACTGTTTGTCGAAGCGTAAAACAAACAGAAATTGACATGAAAGCCATGTGTGAGGGGTGAAGAGTAAGGGCCAAAGGAGAGGGGTGCAGCCAGGGTAGAGAAGGGGTGACGAACGGTTGAGGAAGGGCTAAAAGGGCGAAAAGGACTAAAGGGGCGGCGAAAAGTAATCAAATGTTGCACACATTTCAACTTGTTATTCTACCACCCGCCATTCACTGAACTATGGCACTCTAATGCGTCCTTATAGCCAGTTCCTCAATCGCCCCTTTTTATCTCATTCCCTCGTTTCAATTAAGAGTTTTATGACAGAAACAATCAAAATGTGGTCTTAAGTGTAAGTAGAGTTCAGCGAAGATAAAGGAGTTTATTTACATTCAGAAGGCAATACATATACCCATTGCCAACTGCCAAATGCTCTGCATATAAATAAAAAGTAATATTTAATTCCTGCGTACATTTATAACACACAAGCCACATTAATGAACCGCACTCAACTGACCGCTAATCGAAAACTAAGCCGTTCAATAAAATATCGCACAATATGAAAATGCCATGAGGCGACTTTAAAAAGTTGCCGCTCTAAACTCACATATGGCAGTCGAGTCGAGTCGAGTCGTATCGCATAAAAGGAATGGAGAAAAGAATGGCGGCAAAAAGTATTGCCTACTTATGGGGGCACTTGAGGCAATAAACAATAAAAGAAAACTCTTAAAGCTCATATAGCCAAGCGCTTAAACTGCAATCGAAGCGCAATGGGCCAATGGAGGAGCCTCCAATGAAGAAACCTCCATTGCAGGACTCGCGCCAGGACGACTTGCTTCACACACACATACACACGTATGTACATATGTGTGTGGTCGTTGTTGGCCCCTCAGGGCGCTCTGGCATGTGCAACTATTAGAAAATATAAAACTGTATGCCACGTCGCTCGGTGGGTTCTTCACACACACATGCACACACACACACACGCACACTCACACACACACACTCACACACGCATGCGGATGCGGATGTCCAAGAGAAATTACATAAAAAATTAAATGGAACACAAGCCTTGAGGGGCCATAGCCTGCATAAAAAGGAGAAAAAAATAAGTGCAACGGAATCGAAAAGTGTTCAACGACCAACGTCCAAAATGGTTTGCAACCAACCAATTTTGCAACATTTTGTGGCAACTAAACAAATTACAAGTTCACAGTGCTCCCTGCCACATCTTAAAGCTGAGAAAAGTGCTTTGTTTTCATTGCTATTTAATTTAATACTAATTAAAACATTCCTCCTTTAAACCTTGGCACTTGCAGCATTTAAATAATGTGTTAATATTACTTTTCTTTTTAATATTCAATAATCATATTTAACTTAAGTAACCTTTTGAACCCCTTAAACTATTAAGCAAATATGTTAATTTCAAAGAACTATTTGAGCATCTCCACTGCTTTAACCATTAAGGATTTCGTCGGCCGTCCACAGCTAAGTGAAATGGAATTTGCCGACCAAATCCCAGAAATCCCAGAAATAATGAATGGCCAGTTGCGGGGCAAATGAGCAGTTGAAAGGATTGCGAGCACTGTGAGAACAACTCCACTGATATATGATGGTGGTGCCGTGGTGCAGTGGTGCAGTGGGCATGGGACATTACCGGAGCTGCCAAAAAGGCTTTCAGGCAACGACGACTCGTAACTCATTCCGTGGAGTTCAAGGCTGCCAACGCACTCAGCCGTGATTTGTGGCAACCACATGGAAATATATATATACAGATACCACTGCGATGCACGGAGATACAAGGAGAAACACGGAGATACACGGAGATACAAGGAGATACGCGGAGATAGAAGGAGATACGCGGAGATGAAGATGTGCGGATACTTACAGTATGTGTCCGTTGTCAGCCGATCGATGGTGTCCTGCTTCAATTTGGAGTTCTTCTTGCCCATGGTGAAGGTTCGCCCTGCTTCCGATGACGATACTTCAACTTTTCCTCGCTTTTTTTTGGGCTGCTGCTGCTGCTGCTGCTTCTCGAGCTAACTGGCCAAGTGGGGTGGTCAGTGACAGGTAATTGGGGGAGCGTGTCTTATCCCAAATCGGTCTCAGTTCGATCTGCAAGTACGAGCACAAGTAGCGGCATTAGATTCGAGATTAGAGTCACCCGAAAACTGAACGCTGTCAAGGCGAAGGGCGAAGGCGAAGGTGCCTCCACCTGCAACGTTGGGTACTTTGATATTTAAGCACGTCAGCGCTGGCTTTTTGTGTTTGGGCCTGGCCAAAAGGACTGCCACCCATAAACCACCCACCTCGAACATCACCGAAAACAAGGCAAAGAACAACCGCAACGACAACAGCAGCCGCAGCACAATGAGTGGGTGGCTGGGTGTTTCGTCCTTCGAGTCCTTCGGGCCCTCCACTGCCAGTGCCTTGCGCCAGTGCGTCATCCGACAGTCGGCAGTCGACAGTCGACTCAACTAAACTCAGTTGAGCCGAAACTTACGGCACGGGTATGAACTTGGCCCTGTCGTACCACCGTTCGCCTACAATTTTGGGCCAATTTCAAGCAAATTCCTCATTTCCATAGACCGAAATAACACTTCATTTTGGCAATATCGTTTCCCATAGCAAATGCAATGTCCGCAATTTATGTAAAATGCTCACACAAAATGCTATGAATTGCTATTCATTCGGGGATATGTTTGAATTTATTTTATCTTGCAACTGCGACAATGTGTAAAATGAATATATAGTTCAATGGTTCTTAGAGGCTGGTGCTCAAAGCTTCTTAAAGCTATAAAGCAGCTTATATTTGTTGCCAAATTTCGCAAGTACTGGGTAGCAAGTGTTCGTCCCCAGAATCACAGCGAGTCCCCTGTTTGCTTAACCTTTTGCAGGTTTGTGTAACGTCAACCGTGACGACAATGGCAGCGACGACAGAGCGATGTCTACAAGTTTCCCCCGTAGAGTTGCGTAATTAAAATTTTAATAATTTCCCTGCCAAGTTTTCCCACTTTCCCAGCCCCATCCCCATCACCATCCCCCATTCAATGCGTCCGTGAGCAGGGAAGAAAGTTTTTTAATTCTTTGTTGCCACTTGACAAGCAAATTGCGTGAGATTTTAATTGACTTTGAATTGCCAATGGAGGCAATGCTGGAATTTCGACCAGGCTCAAAACCCAAACCGAAAAGCAGCTCACGTGTGCGCCATAATAATAATTTATGAGCCAAAGCCCAAAACCCAAAACCAGTATCCATAATTAGGCGCGCGGAGTTCTCGGAGAAGAAATCATGACAAATTACACAGAAACTTGCATAACGCAATCGTAAAAGATCTGTCTGTGCCATTTTCATATTTCATTTTACGAGTTGCGGACAAATTTTGATGGCCATGGCGGAAGCCGGCAAGGAAAATGGCCCCGACAGCCGAGGCAACTTTTTTGATGGAGCTCCCAGTTCCCTGCTCCCAGCTCCCAGCTCCCAGCTCCCTGCTCCCAGTTCCCTGCTCCCAGCTCCCTGCTCCTAGCTTCCATCTCCCATCATCCCAGCTCCATCTGCAATCCACAGCGAAGTCAACGTGTGGACAGGCCACAACGACGACGACGACAACAATTCTCGACGGATGTTGCCAAAGTTAACTGCTGACAGTAGGAGAAATGGTAAGGGGATCGGGAACACGGGGCGAGGGAAGCTGGACACAGGACACGGGACGCAGGACTTGGAAGACTTGTAAGACTTGGGACTTGGACTGATGGCACAGGGCAGAACGGAACGGAAAATTAAACAGAGCCCCAAACCGAAATAAATTATTGAACAAAAGCAGCTTACAAATGCAGCACAATGGCATTGCAACTGAAGCGCAATAAATGGATAAATATTCAAGAGAACTTGAGTATGCGCCAGAGAAAACAAACAACATTAGGGCACTACGAATCGATTACAATTTACAAAGGTCAAGAGCGTGGTGCTTTCCATAAATGGCTTTATATTCAGTTATATTCTTAAATCACCAAAATGTCACTATCACCAATAATCACTAATAATGCCAAACACAACATTATCTATTACAGCATTATGCTTCAAAAAAGGGAACGCCGCCAACGAGGGAAATGAATTAAAAAATTATAAGCTGATGGGACAGCGCATGAATGGGAGATTTGAAAATTGATTCCCCCCTTGAAGATCATTTGGGGAGACATTTTAGGCAATGCCCAGCAGTCAGCGGCGAGGAAAGAATGAAAAGGAAGCAATTCGGGCTGAAAAGGGCAAATGTGGCAGGGTTGCCTCGCTGGCTGGTTGCAAGGTGCAGGGTGCAGGGTGCACAGTTCAGGGGTCACATGATGGTGATGCAACTGCTAACGAACGTGGAGACCCAGCGACGTGTCCAGTGCCACGTCCACATTCGAGTCCACCACCGTGTCCCTTTGAGTGTCCTGGCTGGCTGGCTGTCTGTCTGCATGTCCTTTCACCCGCCCTGCCGGAAACCCTTTCCCCATCCCCATTCCCATCCCCATCACCTTCTCCGAATTCCTGCAGTTTTAGCCCACTCCACGTCGGAAGTTGTTTGTGCCAACTGCTTGGGGCGTCTGTCTCGTCATCGTCGTCGTCCTCTGGCTGAGCCACATCCAAGTCCACGTTCACGTTTATGTCCATGTCCCAGTCCCAGTCCATGTCCCAGTCCATGTCCCCGTCCATGTCCCAGTCCATGTCCCCCTCCATGTCTGTGTCTGTCAGAGTCGGAAATTGAAAGGAAAGAAAATTGAGCATACTTTAAGGCGCCTCCGCCTTGGCCTTCGACCTTCTGCCTTCTGCCTTGTCTCAGTGTCAGTCATGGCTCTCTGATTCTCCGGCTCTGATTCTGATTCCGATTCTGATTCCGATTCCGATTCTGAATTTGATTCTAGGAGCAACTCCTGCTCCTGATTCCTATCCGAGTTCCACCTGGCTGTCCAAAGGGGCATTACGCGATTTCCGGCCAGCTCTAAATGCATTTACCCAATTGGCCCGGCAACTTTCACACCGCCCAGGCAGACAGAGCAGAAAATTATATAAAATGGCCAGCGGCGTTGCCATTGAATTGAATAATTGCCAAACGACTTGTAAACAAGTTGGCAAAGACACAGCAACGAGCTCTAATGCTAATTTGTTTAGTATTTTCGCCAACTTTTGGGGCCGTGAAACGAAACGGAGACAAAGGGCGTTTGCTTCCAACTTTAATTGCCTGGGCAGGGCGAGCAAACTCGATCAAACTTGAGCTAAGTAAATTAGTCAATGACTTGAATAGCCAGCCGTTCAGTAACAGGTCGAACTTCTGAATGGTGAAGCGAGCGAGTTGCGGAGCCCATAAATTAGCAATTCCCCAGTGAATACTCAATTTTCGTGAGTCCTGCGTCCTGCGAAAGTTGCCCGGACAAAATCATAATTTTCCACCCAGTCCAGGCGATAAGTTGGCCCAATAAATTAGGCTCTAAACAATGCCGCCCGCAATCCCTTCATTAAAGATGGTGTTGACCACATTACGGGATGCCTCAATTCGAGTGGCGCTCCTTGTGCGGCAGACACGTCTTGCTGTATTTCGCCTTTTAATGGAATTTTTAAGCAAACAATTATTCACGCCAGCTGGAGTGTAGCTACCAGCTACCAGCTACATCCCCTTTTTCGCTTCGCAACAAATCCAGGAGTTGCAATTTTCGGGCAGCCAGCCAAAGTCTCGTGCGAGAAAGTTTTGGCCAAAGAACGAAGGAAGTGCCAGCTTTGCTGTACCAGTTTTTACCAAGTTTTTCGCTTGCGTTAGAAATTGCAAATTGTCGCAAAAAAATGCAAAAATAACGAAAAGAAAAGAAAAGAAAAACTGGGAGAAAGCGTGCAGTGATTGCGGTCCTTTGTATTTGATTGAAGATTCATTCGTCAGCTGGCTTTCTTATCGCTGCAAATGTCCGATGTCCTTGGCAATTCCATTAGTCACCTGCGTAACTAACCATCTTATATCTTATCACTGTAATATTAGCACCCCAACTCGCTTTATCAGCAGCAGATAACCGGCAGCAACCCCACTTTCTTTTGGCAGCTCGAAAGTTTGGCTGGGCTCTCGTGTGTCTGGCTATTAACTTGGCCCTGTGAATTATGCAAATGGCGGCGGAGAAAGCAGACGAAGGCAACGGATTGGTAATAAAAGTTACTTTCGGTCGAAAGGAGCGTAACGGGATGGGCCATAAACACACGCCCTTGAAGCTTCGTTCATTACGTTTTCATCAGTGAATCACCAGCCAGCCAGCACATAATCAACGCTCAGGTTGTACGAAGACTTGGAACCCTTGGTGACCGTGGTCCGGACTCCATGGTCCAGGGTCCTGGGTTCCGGTGTCCAGGGGGAGCAGGGGCATCCATGGAGAGGGGTGCGCAGCCGCCAGTTTTGAGATATTTTTGAGTAGTGACGACTGCAGGGTCGCTGCCAGCACACACTCACGTACAACACACACACACGTGAGCGAAATTTACATAACCTCTTTCATTTTGATTTGATTATTTTCATTCAATTTCGTAAGCCACGCGAACAGGCAAAGGCGGCAGAAAAGCGAGGGGGTGGTGGCATGCTACATAGCAGGGGTGTGGGTATCTCTTTTTGCAGAGGGGATTGTAGGAGGGTGTTGGCTGGATTCGCTGACGTCGTCTGGCGCGTCAAAGCGCAACAGCGGGATAAAGAAGAAGCATCCTTTGGACAGCAGAGAGCAAAGCAGAATGGTAGGGAGTCCTTGTGGAGGTACGAAGATGTGATACCCTCGAAGGGGTGAGAATTAAGATATATCTAATATAAAATTATAAGTAAAAGGTATATAAATGAAATTGTATGCATATATAGATATATAGATATAAATGCTGAACATGCAAAATAGATCAAGAATTATATATAGATTATAACAGATCTTTAAACCTAAGATATACCCTTAATTTACCAATACTAAGCTTGATATAAATTTCAAAATAATTGTGGAACAGAAATCTTTCACATTATACAAAATACCAAGTATAAATCTTAGCATACCCTTTTTTACCAATTGCCATTAGGCTTAAGATAAGAGATAATAACTTTTATAATCTTGAGTGTAAACAAATATTTGATATACTGCAAGTAAACCTATGTCAAAGTGTCCAGCTGACAGCAAGTTGATGTAGGGTATACGCATGTCGGGCAGGCGGAAAGTGAAAACAAAAATTGAATAAATTTTCACTCGAGTTGGAGGTGTGGAGGTGGGGGGAGAGCGGGCGGAATGGCAGTTACAATGTGTTTTTGTGTGGGTGTGTGGCTCTCAGTTACCCTTTTATGGGCTGCCTGGGCAGTCTATTAGGCCAAGCCCCTCCCCCTACCTACCCCCCTCCCTCCCTACCCGTTCAACACTTTTTCGGGGGTCATGTTATTCTATGTCCTCGTACCTTTTCAGCAATTTTTTTCATTCCGTTCTTGCTCCCCCCTTTTTTTTGGTTCTTTGGCTAAGTAAGTCGTTAAGTTGTCAGACTTGACTCTTCCAGTGTACGTGTGTGTGTGTGTGTGTGCATATGTGAGTGTGTGCGCTGGCCCATTGTGTTTGTGTTGGTGTGGCTTTATCAATAAAGGAGCTCTTTGACAGGACATCAACTGGCAAAAGCCTCACACTTGGCTGAGCAATATTTGCCTGGCTTAAGCCCTTTCACACCAGGCCAAAACCGAAACCAAAACCAAAACCAAAACCAAATAAACAAACAACATTGCTAACGCTGAAAATATTTTCCAGAATTTGTCTTACATTCCAAGCGGATCTCTTGCCTTTTACCCCGCTCGTCTGCGGTTTGTCTTTTTGTTTGTTTTTGTTTTCCTCTTCGGTTTTTTTGCTTTTTTTTTGGTGTTTTTACATTTATTAGCGCTGCAACAACAGTAAACAACAACAACGAGAACAGAAAAAAAAAATATTAAAAGAGGCGGATGCGGCGACTCCGGCTGTTGTTTTTTCTTGTTTTTGGGTGGGCGGAACTCTTGGACTCGGGACTCTACGGACACGGATGCGGACACGGATACGGATGCGGATGCGGACTTGAGGACTCGGATGGCTCCGGCTCCGGACTCGGCTTTTCGTTCCGTTCGTGGCACGGTCTGAAAATCAACTGAAAAGCTTCGGTTCGGAGCGGAGCGCAATCAACAGTAGGTCGAATGTCCTTGCTGATACGAGCCGCCGACGAAGTTAAACGAGGCGCGTCCTCGTGGTTCCTAGCCACGGCACTCCCACTCCCACTGCCAGCACCATCTCCACTTCCACTCCCAACTCCCCCGTAATCCCTGAGAGCTTTCTGCAGAAACGCAATCATCATAGGCAGCAGCCGGAAGCCAAGAGGCTGTGAGGATGGCGGATGGTTGGAAGGCAGCTAAGCCAACACAGATATCGCTCAAGTAGTTTAAATAAATAAATAAATTCGTGGCTTATTTTAATGGCATCAAGTGGCACAGCCTCTGGTTCATTTTTTTTTCTTTTTTTTTGCTCCGCCTGCCTCAGGCACTCGCACTCTGGTCACACTAGTGGGAAATCCCCACGCAGGAGCTGCGCGTCCCAACAACAATGCCCGGGGGCGTTTTTGATCCTGCTGGCGAGATTGCCGTCAAATTGGTGAGCGGCCTGGGGCAGCTGACAGGCGAAATCTGATCATGAGCTGGGATAGTATTTAAATTGCTGCTTGTAGAATATACTTTTGGCGTTCATTCTCTTCAGTTTGGCGGCTAATGCACTTAATTACAATTACCGGATAAAACTCGGAGTCTGAGGCATCCTTTTTTGTAATTATGTAATGCAATTTATTAATTTCAATTTGCATTTGTATTCAGCTGCGCGCACCTGTGCAGGAAGCCCCACTGCCAGCGAATCCATGCAGCCGAAATGGGGGCAACGTGCCGTATGCGTAATATTAGCGCATTAATATGTGCCACACAGCCATGTGTGCACGTGTGTCTGTGCCAGTGTATATGTGTGTGTGCGAGTGTGTGAGTGACGCAGTGTGCGTGAGTCTGACAAGAAAAGGCAGCGGCTTAAAAAAAAAAAGAGAAAATATATAAAAATACAGGAGTATAAATGCGGAACGGGGAACGGCAGTAATTCGACATTACGAGCATTAACTCCCACGCCTGAGTGGCTGCCTCTCGCTCCCACGCTGTTGCCCTCTCGCTCGCACAAACTCACCACACGAGCTTTCCTTCTGCGACACAAAAAAGCTCGTTCTGCGGCGAAGCTTTCTTACTCGCGGCCAACGGACAAGTGAGTTTTTGGCGCCAGGAAAAATCGTATCGTATCGTATCGTATCACAAACAACAAAAAATCTCATCTAATCTAATCGCATTAAATCAACAATGTTCACGCCAAAGCCAACGCCACGCCCACCCACCCACCGCAGCACCTGACCGCCGACCGCCCACTGCGAAAAACAACAGCAACAACAAAGAATCGTTCGTCATAAGCAGCGTGGGAAATTTTTGTTGTCGGTTAAAGAGGTCGAAAAAGAAAAAGGAAAACGGAAAACATGCTGCCCCGAAATCAAAAAGTTTATGCAAAAAATAATTATGCAAATTGTGTTGTTCAACTCAACTGCAAGGAGGAGTTTATAATAAAATGAGGCATAATTCTTAAAGAAAAATGTGTGTTTATTAATCTACTTTAATCGTAATTGTTGTTTTTTAATCGATATGATTATTTGATGTCTTTAAGTATGCAGTTTAAAATGCATCTATTGAGAAGTTAGTCTTCCAATTTGATTGCAATTATTTGGGAAACACTTGTGCCAAGTGGCATTGATATATGGCAGCTCAAATGCCCATATCCAATGGCCAGGCGTCATAATTCCACTTGCAACCAGTTTGTTGGGGAAATCACCCGGGTGATATATCATACGCGGTGTGCTCAGGTGGCATTCCACCTCTCTCAATGTCGCTTATCAGTGCGGCTGCGAAACAACAATATTTATCATACGCAGCGTGGGCCGCCGAGCAGTTTGCACCCACTGACGTTGTTATTGTAGTTGCTGTTATATTGTTACTGTTATTGTTACTGTTACTGTCGGTGATGCAAAGTCGATTTCCACGAACCTTCCGGGCGTTTTGCACCTCTCCTCTCCTCGCCTCGCCTGAGCCTCATATCGTTTAACTGCCTCAAAGCCATTGTTAATTAGTGCAGCGACCTTGTCGTAATTAGTGCGCGCACTGCACATGGTTAGGGTTTTACGGTTTTAGGGTTTTTTTGGGGGGCACAGGCTCTGGGGAGCAAGGAGGCTTTGGGGAGCAGTGGAGGCTTTGGTGGAGCCAGGCCAAGCTCAAGCCGACGAGAATTTTGTGCATGCCGCAGGCGTTGCATGATGAAACCGAGGCAGCGATGCCCAGGAATGAAGCAGATGAGCTCTGTCTAAGGGCATGGTAAGGGGTGGCAGGGTGGCAGGATTGCAGGGTAGCAGGGTTGCAGGGTGGCAGGGTTGCAGGGTGGCAGGATTGCAGGGTTGCAGGGTGGCAGGGTTGCATGGGTCGAGGAGACAGGAAGACGAAAAAGGAGCGAATTATTTGCAAGGAGCTTGCGGCACGTAAGCCAGCACAAGCGGATAATAAGTTTTGCATTAGTCGGCCGGAGCCGGGCAAATGCAATTTTCGGCTGGGCGAATGGCTCCCCAGGGCCATTGCAGCATTGCTGGCCAGTTTAGTTAAATAAGCTAATGAGCCAAGCAGCAACAGCAGCAACAGCAGCAGCAGAAGAAGTTAAGCCCAGCTGAAATTCCATGAAAATTCCCCCCTTAAAGTTTGCCGGAAAATAAAATACCACAGAGCAGTGAGCAGTGAGCAGTAAGCAGTGAGAGGTGGCAGACAGGCAGACATTAGAGAAAATTGAAGTGGCAAATCCGGGCGCTTAGGTGCTAAGGCTAAGCAAATGCAAAGCACTTGCATGCGAGTGCGTGCCACAAACACTATGCTAATCAGCGGCCACATAAAACCGGCTTGCAGACGAACGAAAAACCAAAACGAAAAAAAAACAATGGTGGAGCAACCAATTGCAGAGCGAAGTGCATAAATCTCGCATGGAAATTATGCACACACACGCAGGGAAAGTGTGTGGCAGCCAACCGAGGCAGGGGTCTCGGAAAAACCAGGGGAAAATCAGTGAGGCGGAGAGAGTGAGACAAGGCGAATGCCAGCTGACGCCGCCAGCCATATCCATCTGGTGGGTGGAAATCAATCTCTGGCGGGAACTTGGAGTAGCTCACCCACTTTCGACACACAAACAGCCACCCCGAAAGAATTCGTTCCAGACGCGCCGCAGATGTCTATTAGCTGGCTCAGTGCTTGCCACATTTAAATACAAATTAAAAAACAATTAAACATTTTCCCCAACTTGTGCACAAGCCCAGCGCCCAACGCCCACAAATAATTAGGCGCATAATTATTTAATTCGACGAGTGTGTGTGTGTGGGTGTGTGTGTGCTGGGTAAATTTACGAGGAAGTGCCTCATAAGCCGAAAAATGAGCCAAAGGAACTGCGCGGGTATTGAGAAATGCTGGCGATATGAAAATTAATAGACGCACTTCGCAAGTGGCAGAAACAGGAACAAACAAGAGGAGGAGAATGGGAGTGGTTTGGAACACTTCGAGTGTCGTGTGAACGGGTGCTCGACTGGAGGCCATCTACCCAAGTCCATGCTCATACCCATGCCCATGCCCATGCCCATGCCCATGCCCACTTACCCATGCCCATGCCCATGCCCGATCCCGGCCAGAGGCGACAGCTTCCAGACACTTCACCGAATGCCGGCGCCAGCATCCGACTGAGCTGTAAAAGGGAGAAGGACGAGAAGGGAGAAGGACGAGACGAGACGAGATGAGATGAGACGAAAGGAGGCGAAAGGAGGCAGACACAAATGCGAGGAGCACTGGCTAACGTGGCGTATGCTTGATATTTGAGTAAGGATGCGAGCGCGCAAGTTGCAACTGATTTGGCACACTGTCAAAATATTAAAAACTCAGCACCAATTGATGAGTGGAGTGTGTGGCATGGAGGTGCGTAATCCTCCATCACCCAAAACAAACTATCCCATTTAAAGCGAGCTCTTTAAGCTGCTGCTATTTTGGTTTAACAACCAAGTCGGCCAGCCAACTCCCATCCGCGCCATTTGTTGTTATTATTAATTTTATGCGCCATATAAACGGTGGAAGGACCCTAAAAAGTCAGCAGCGTCAAGTAAACAAAAGCCTCCATCGCCGCTCCATTGACTACAACAAAAACAGTTGGGAATATACAAAAAATATAAATGGCCACTGTGTGTGTGTGTGGGGGGAAATACATATTAAGCAAGGGACAGGCGACAAAGAAGTGCCTTTCAGTAAATATATAAAAATAACCATAATATAAGACATAAAATCCGGCACAAGACCTGCAAATTAATTATCATTTTGAGGTCGTTGAAAACAATTGGCCATATTTGCAGGCACTGATCAACTTCAAGGTACTTGAGCAGTTGGGAAGTGCAATAGATATATAAAAGATAGGTATATAAAATATAATCTGGGTTTCTAATCTGGTTTCATACTCTATAAGTTATGTGTCTTATCTACCGGTTAAGAGAAGCAGAATAATAATATGCTCATCTTCCTATTTCATTTTGTTAAACATACATATTATATCACTTGTGTGATATTTCTGAAATTTCAAATGCACTGCAAGTTTTTTCGAATCATTCTCTACAATCTATCCCAAACCTATAGTGACACTTTGGTCGCCTGCCAACTATGGCACATGTGCCCTAATGTGTGTGTGCTTCTGTGGTCCATGCCATTGTCATTGCCATTGACTTGGTCCTCGGTGGATGCTCGGTCGCGGTCTTGGGACTCGCATCTTGGGTGCTGTGGAGCTGGGAAACTGGGAAACTGGTAAACTGGGGAACTGGGAAACTGGGGAACTGGTGAACTGGGAAACTGGCAAACTGTGGAACTGGTAAGCTGGGAAACTGTGGAACTGGGGATCTGGGTGCTGAGTCCTGGTCGACGTCATATTGTGTTTGGCAAATCGTTTGCGATAAAGCCAACTACATAATGTCTCTGTAGGCCGGGGCAAGGAGGCGGTGGAGGTGGAGGTGGAGGCGGAGGCGGAGGAGCAGAGTGATTGAGGGGTCGGGACACATAAAAATGCTAAACCAGCGCTATGCTGGCGTCGCAGCACACACGCACACATACTCCTACTCGTCCTCGTACATATGTATACTCGTACAACAAAATGGCAAATACCAATTTCCAACCCTCTGACCCTTGGCGGTTGCCTCCATATGTGGGCCTCGGGATAATGCGCGTTATCCTTGATTGCCTGCCTCGATATTGGGCCACAAGCCACGAGCCACGGGCCATGGGCTCAAGCTGAAGCTCAGGCCAAGGGATGTGGTATATGGCCTGGCTGCAAACAAGACGCTTAAACTTGCCCCTCGGTTCACCAGCGTTGGGCCACGTTTGATGCTCTTTGGGCTAAAGGAGTCGCTTAGCTGGTAGATCTCCCGCTAGATGTCATATTTTTGTTATGCAGAATAATTATTATTAGGCCATTTAAAGAATAATATTTATATATTTAATAACAGGACATATAGAGATCCCTCTAAACCTCAATTCAACTTATTTAGCTTAGACCATTTAATGTCAAACCCAAGAGGAACTTCGCTCGATAGAAATGAAATGAATATATATTATGATATACAAAAAGATTATTAATATTTAAAGTTTATAAATCAACCATTGTTATCCAAATGCCAAATAACTTTCCATTGAACTTAATATTTCTTACAAGTACATGCTGCACTACCAAAATCCTCTTGCAGATTGAGATTTAATAAATCTTCTTTATCCACCACTAAGCAACTTTAAAAGCTCAATGCGAAAGTTGGCACTTCTAGTGGATAATAGTTATCGAAACTTAAGTGGTGCCAACTCAACATGGCCATTAAAACGAATATGCCATTAAAGCGTATGGCCAAGTTCGGTTTTCTTCCTATTAACCGGATCCTGATTGTTTCACTTTTCTGTGTCTTTGCCATTGAGCCTATCGTGATTTGGCTCTTTGGGGCTTTCAGCTGCTGATTCCTGATGCCTGATTCCTTCTGGCTTCTTGCCTTTGTGCTTTATGCTCATCATCATTTGCCGGGGCGGAGAAATCGCAATGGAATCTGATTTTTGCCTCTTTTCTCGGCGGCTAATTGGTACCCAAATGCCGCCTGCCGAATGACTCTGTTTTCCCCCACCAAATGCGAATGCGAATGGGCATGGGAATGGGAATGGAAATGGGAGCAGGATGAGGGGGTGACCAGGGGGCGACGTCGTCCACGGGGCAACTAGCTAAACAACAATTTTAATTGCGACCAGGCAGAGTCAACGTCTGCGACTCGGGCCAAAGGCAAATGAGCGAGCGCTCCAAGAAATATGAACGAGGTCAATGATTGTTTACACTACCCTCGAATGCTGTTTACTTCGGGGGGATTGGTTGTGTGTGTGTAAGTATGTGAGTGTGTGTGTGAGTGTGTTTGTGTGGGTGTGGCAGGTGGGGTGGTGGCACGGTGGGGCACGGTGTCTAGTTGCCAGACACCTTGGAGACAGCGCCCGCAGCGAGTGGCAGATAGCGAGAGAAACAGGAAAATGCAGTAATTAGAAAAATACCTAGATATAATTATTTTTCTTATCTTCGTGGGACGGCATGCTGAGAAATATAATTCAGCGGGAGCTCTTTGTCTTACTACTTTGCATTTCCAACAATATTAGCTGAGCACAAAAAGTAAAACTTATTATTCAAATGTTTTTAAAGAACGGATTTTGATGGAAGGAATCTTATCTTATATATATTTAATAGGTAATTAATGTATCTATTCCACTGTGGCAACCATTAGGCCTCCGGCACGTGTGTGTGTGTGTGTGTTTAGAATGCGAGCAAGGGAGAAGGGGGTAAAGAACAAAAAGAGAGCGATGCTAAACACTTGCCTGTGCCACTACAGCTGCCTCAGTTGTTGCCTCATTTATGCGAACTGTTTGAGGTGCACATAACCTAATCAATAATCATGCTAGCTCCTAGAAAGTAATAATACCCAACTTCTGGACGGCCCATCCAAGTAGCCGACACGTTGGGACTCAGTATTGTCTACGTTTTCCACCTTTGCATAACCCAAATTAACCCCTGACAACCCGACAACCTGACACACTCCAAGATGTATCGAACTAACAAGCGCAGCATGTCGTGGGAGTTGCAACGCGATCTCTACGAGAGCTGGCTGATCCTGGCCACTGGCATGCTGTTCCGCTGGAATCGCTGGCGTCCATCGACCTATGCCATCACACTGCCACTGGATCCCTCCTACACCAAGTACACCGTGGGCGACAACGAGCGCTGGGCAGGCGTCTACTTTGGTTGCGGCGTCCTGCTGGCCATGTTGCAGTACCGTCCACTTTGGGTGCGACGGTGTCGTCATCCCGTTCGCATGCCGATGCTACTGTCGGAGGTGATGCTGCTGCTGCAGCTGGTGCACTGGATCGATGGCCAGCTGTGGCGCTCCTTTCTGGGCATCATCGAGGAGCTGCTGCTGGCCGTGGGACGCGGTCAATGGGGCACCTGGATCCTTCGCTGTCCCGCCGGAGTGCGCACTCTGCTGCTGCGCGGCGATGTCTTCGATGCGTTCCGCCTGCTCGCCTCGTTCTTCATCTTCATTGTTGCCTTCGACTCGACCGCCGGTGAATGGCGGGTGTCCTTGGACTTTCTGCTGATCGGCTGTTTGCCGAAAACTTCGCACAGGCGGCGGTTGCTCTGTGTGGACTACAAGCAGCGGGGTTTCGAGCGCAGATGCAATGGCCTGCCACCGAATCCGCCACCCGAGCTGCTCATCTACAGACGCATGTGCTGCCTGTGTCTGCAGCAACTGGAAAGCAGAGCCAATCGCCAGGAGATTCAGATTGTTGCTCCAACGGAGGAGCAGCGCCATTCTTACCTTGCTATTTTGTTTTCTTTGGCTAACGCTTTCAAATTAAATTAGTTTTCGCATGGAACTTGCAACGTTTTGATATCCATCAGTTACTAAGCCATAGTTGCAACTTGCAACTGCAATCTGCGGTGTCCTAATATGATTCACTACTGTCTGTGCCACAACACTTTTCTGTTAGCCAGAAGCTGTTATGACGGCAAACCGCAGAAGTCATCAACTAAGATGAAATCACCTTCAAGTCCCCCCGAAGACTAGCCAAGTCATGGGTCGCAGTAGCTGCAAAACTGTCGTATTAACCGCAGAGTTTGTGCCCCAAGATAACTGCAACCGCACGTGGACCGCAAATCGAATGCAACTGCAAGCCAATTCGCAATCGCAAACTACATACCACCCAAAATGCCACCCAATCAGGCCAACAAAACCAACGCTGAATATCTGCCTAATTATGGGGTTTACCGGATTCGGATTTGGATTGCAAATAGGGAATAGTTGGGAATGTGAGTTTGGGGTTTGGAATTGTGAGTTGCGGTTTGGGGGTAATATTGTTGATTCGGGGATGAGTAACGACATACCTGGCACTCATGTGTGTGGTCATCAAACGCCGCGGTGAGTCTGCGGATAGCTGCGTGTTTGCGATGACAGTAATCGACTGATTAGGCGTAATTATGGATGTAATTTCCACTCAAATGGAAAGCGAAACACTAACAAACAGCAGCCAAAGGGCCTTTTGCCTTTCACTTTGGCTTAAAAACAATTTGGCTAGCAGTTTAACGCATTAGCGCGCACTCAATTAGAATTCCCCGAATGTTTTTTCTTTTTTTGTGTTATTTGGCGTTGCTTTTGCTGGGCAAAATGGTTGGTAAATGGGGGGAGGCGATTTCCAATATGCACAGCGCACGCGAGCGGCCCAAAAAAGCAAACAAAAATTCGGTAAAAATTCCGAAAAATCGAGAAAAAAAATAAGAGAAAAAAAAAAGAAATTACAATAAATAGAGAAAACCGAGAAAAGCGAGAAAACAATGAGGAAACCGAACCGAATATCGAGTCGCGAACATGCAACTTGTGCGAATGGCAATCGAATGCCAGCAGTCGCACAAATGCCCTGGGCCTCAGTCGCAGTCGCAGTCGCTGTCGACGTCGACGCTAGCAGCGCAGTCGGCATGGGGATGGGCTGAGGAATTGAGCAATTGAAGAATTTACTTTGCATTTCTTGCAGGTGCCGCCCGTCGCGGTTCGGCAGTGACTAATTATTCCGCAGGTTCCTCTCGCTTCCTCTTCCTCTTTGGCCTCTGCCTAAATATAGTAAATAATAAAAATTCTGGCGAATAACAAATAACAAAAGCGGCGGGCAAATAAACAATAAAACGCCTGCCCTGGCTACGGACACAGACACAGATACAGATACAGATACTATATCTAAAGATACAGATAAAGATACGGAAACGGAGACGGGGCAGCAGTCAAATCAAACGAACCGTTTATTGGGCTGCTGCTGTTCATATATACAAATATATATGTGTTTAGATCGGTGGGATATATCGACACCTAGGCGAACTCCGCAGACACTTTCGCCAAATGGAACCAATATCTTTCTATCTATCTATCTATAAATTTAGACACTCAAATTGGCAAGGAAAAGGGTGAAAGTGAAAATGTTATGATAAAATGCAATTACTGAAACATTTGTTTACTCTTGTAATGCGAAATATGATACCAACCCACAGTTAATCAAATTTATGAAATATGTTTTATAAGTTTGCAAAGATTTGTATTACTTTCTAGAGTAAACTAATCACTTGTAATATTCATTTTTGATATATACCTTTAATGGCATATTTTTGTAACATTTTTCGTATATTTTCAAATGTCAAATAATCCACAGAAAATAAAATTACATTTTCTGCAGAAACGGTATCAATTTATTTAGCTTTTTATTGCCTTGGTTCATCCATTCGCTTCGCAAAAACTAGAAGACTCTTTGAGATATTTTTGGCACAGTCTTATCATCCATTCTACACTATAATTTAAATAATTTGTTTTTATATCAAGCTAGCCAGCGGATCAAAAGGCCGCCAAAAGCAACACTTTCAATATTATAATTAAACATTTGATTTTCGTTTAAATGCCTATAAATCTTTTGTATATACAGTGTTTGTTAGTTGCCTACAAAGTATTTAAGTTCGAATTCCCGCTAGCATCGAATGCTTTTCGAAAAGTAATCTATAATTAAATGCATTATTCGTCGAAGTGAACAGACAAGTTTATAGGCGCAGATACGTATATACGATTATATATTGATTGCCTTCTCAATTGCTCCATATTCTTGCAACTAAATGGTCTTCCAAGATATGCTTGCCACCGATTAGATTAGTTGAAGTATCCGATCTGACGATCTGCTGATCAATCGATCGACGATCAACTGGTGATCACTTGACGTAGGGGCAGCATTTCCATTTCCATTTCCCGTTTCAATTTGCAGTTCGCCAGCGAACGCGCGAAGAATAAATTCGCAATTATGTACGAAAGAGGGGGCTTTAATGGGCGCACCTACGAGGGGGGTTTTTAGGGGGGGGGAGGGTAACACCACCGCGTCATCGACGTCGACTGCGGCAACAACGCCCGTGGCGACTTACTCACTCCCATTGCCGCGATTCCGATTCCCATTCCGATGCCAAAGCCGATGGCGATGCCTTTGCCGATGCCGAAAGAATCGAATTCGAGTCCGAAACAGGCCAATTATAATTACTGTTTATTTATTCTGCTTGGGTAGGTCAGGGGCGTACCGATGGGGGGGGGAGGCGGCAGGTTGGGCCAATGTAAGAATTGTTAGTTCGAACGTTTGCTCATTGTTTTCGCATTTGTTGCTATTTTCTTGTATAGATACATTCGGATACAGATACCGATACAGATGCGGATACAGATACAAATGATGCAGCTGCAGATACAAAATCTATTTCGGTTCTTAATCTGGCAGCCTTTTATTATAAATAGTTGGGCTGCCTAGATAAACACCATGCCGACGCCTCTGCCACCGCCTCTGTCGCCGCCTCTGCCCGCTGCGCTGCCGCAGTCGACGCAGCTGCGGGCGAAATTCATTACTAATTCATGTCCAATTTCCAACGCCCGCGGCACGCACCAAAACCGCAAAAGGTAATCAAAAATGCGCACCCCCCAACCCCCGCTCCAAAAATGAAAAGCAGCCCAAATGAAAATGATCAAATGACAACACTTGTGGATATTATGAAAAACTTAGTGCTTAAATGTGAAATATTTCCAGTTAATTTAGTTAGACTTAGTCTTTGTAAATATTTCCAGTTGATTTAGTTAGCCTCAGTTTTGTAAATTATTCGATGCTCTCTAATAAATAAATAAAAATGTCACATTTTCCTAAGCTCCTCTCCAGTTATTTCTTCTTATTGAATTTTCTTTCTTTTTTGCGCAATTTCAATGGCAGTGAAGTGAATTATTTCATCATCAATTCGCCGGACGCACTCGAAGCCAACTCACACACGGCCACTGACATGTAAGTACATCAATTAGTATTAAGTACGACATCAATCCGGCAAATAAAGTTGACCCAACTTGCCACTTGCCACTTGCTACTGGCTACTGGCTACTGGCTACTTGCTACACACTGTTAACATGTCAGGCGGAGCATCTAGACACTTGAAGTTTGCTTTGTGCAAACATTATACATTTATGTGCTTACGCTGCGTATACGTTACGCTTTGGGGCCAAATCCATGTAATCGCCATGTAGCTGTCTCCGTTGATTGCGCATACGCCACGTGTGACTGGCCATAGCAGCTAATGGCCATTAAACAAAACGGCAACGCTTCCTCCCATTAAGAGCTCGACAATTAAGTTGAAACTTTCATGTACATACTTGGGAAATTCCCAAACGGGGGAGCACTTTTCGTAGCAGCTGCTCAACTCCCAGGGGTTGGGGTCACAGGTTACAGGTTACAGCTTACAGGTTACAGGTCACATACACATACTTACCCCTATCAAAATAATTGTCCAAATGGCCCATTTTTAAGTGAGGCATAAACGCAAAGACGCTGGTGCTCGCTTTAAAATTTTTATTTGAAGTAAGTAATATTTTCTGACAGTAACAAGATAAATTTTCCATTCCCCCTTAGGCGATTACTTAAAAAAAATAATTAAGTATTTTCCTTGGTAAAAGAATTTGATTTTCATTTGTATGTTCTATAAAGTTCTCATTTCATTTCATTGCATTTCATTTCTTGTTTTTTTCGTTTCTTTTACGTTTTGCATGTGTGTTTAGGTTTACACAATAATTGTTATCTGCGACGTTGCACATAGAATCATAATAATAACAATCGACATAATAATGATGGTAAGTAAAGGCAAATAGAGTAGTACACAGGATATATCGAACGAAATGAAAGTCGAGTCAAGGTAAATGGGAGAAAAAAATTGGTTTCTTTTTTTGGTATTTTGGTTTTTTTTGGTTTTTAGCATTTCATTTCATTACGTTTTGTTTGTTTGGTTGCATTTGTTCTTTTTTTTTTTTGGTTTTTGTAAAATATACGACCTTTCGCTTAAACTGATGTTATTTTCGTTACATTTTCGGTTTTCGGCTTTTGGTTTTGAATTCTTCGTGACTTTATACATTTCGTTATGTTCTTAGCAAGGAAATCAGATTCAATTTTGCTAAAGAATATCACTAAAAATGTTGTTAATTCCCCACTATCTGCCGCTATCATCTGGTTTTCAAACGCAATTATTCACGCAAATATCATCAGACATTTCGCTTGGATATCCGTGTATCTGCCATGCAATATTTTATTATAATTATTATGTCTATTTAGCCGGTCGACTCGACTCGTTATTGCGGAGTGTGTATATAAGTTATGTATATATCTTTATTATCGTATATTTATTTATATATATATTTTACCCATATATATATATAAGTATATATGTGTATATAATGCATGTATAAGTATGTAAAATATTGCTTGTGAAACGTTTAACTTGACATTCGTGTGGTTTGTCAACGGCGGTGGAAAGAAACTCATCTTCTTCTTCGACTTCTACAACTGCTTTTCACAGCATTTTCCGGGGAAAAGCCTCACTCGCCGGCCCATTGTAAATTAATATAAATATTTCATAATAATTCTCGTATTCGTATTTTGTCGGCTATTACAATTGACTTGATTCATTGCATACCCATCCAATTCAATCCACAAAAAAAAAATTCCTTGCTCTAACTTACTGTTGTTATGATTTTTTTCGCTGCTGCGTTTTTGCATATTTTGCATTTTTGCATTTTTGCATTTTTCGCATTAATATTATAATTATTTTTCGTTACTTAAGACCCGTTATATTTTGGTGTTAACAAACTTATTCGGTACTCCTCGTTTCTGTCAGTGTGCGAGTGGGTATGCGCGTGTGTGTGTGAGGGTGTGTCTTGTGGTGTGGTGTGCGTGATTCACTTAGTGTTATTTACAGTTTGATTTCCTTTTTTCCGCCTCAGCTTACAAAAAAAAAGAGCGGTCAACGTGAAAATTGCGTTGCGTTTTCCCCGTCGCCTCCAATTTAATCTGTCACATATAATAGTTTAGTTAATATTATTTATAAATTTCTTTTTTTTTCGTTTTGTTTTGTTTTCTTTCGTTTCGTTTCAATTTCTTTTAACTACTAGACTACTACAGACACATTTGTTTTGTCAGCTATATCACTTTCGAATTATTTAATTATTGATTAAGTTTTCGCATTACGTTTATTGTTAATATACTCGTACAAGTGTGTGGGTGTGTGTGTGTGTCAGTTTGCGTATGTGTGTGTACTATATCTCGTATCGTTCAGTTAATTTTTCTTTGAAGAATTTCAGTGAGGTTTATAGAAGCGTTTTGGTATTCGATTTTTGGTTTCGTTATAGTTCCTTAACTTGCTTTCGATTGCTGTGCTTACTATAAAGAGTATATATATAAGTTTAGGCATATATGTATATATATATATACATATACATATGGCTATGTGTGTCGGTGTTTTTTCGGGTAAAAGTGTTTTGGATTGCACGGCATTTTTTACTCTTGAATTTTTGTAGCGTGTTTATTCTTTTAGATCGGTGCTTAAATACATGGAAAGCATAGGAAAAGATAAACGTAAATCGGTCAATTGGGAATGTTCGTTCTCAAAGAAGGCAAAGCAGGCGAAATCATAAGAAATACTACTACATACATAGGCACTATATAGATATACAGTATGTGTGAGAGAGCGAGTGTTTGTGTGTGAGTTTGTGAGTGTGTGTGTGTGGGTGTTGGGTGAGTGTTAGTGCTTGTGTCTTTTCAGGGAGTCCGAAATCTCCCTAGATCTAGATTACACAAAGGCTACTAAACGGATTGTATTTTCGTTTTTTTTCTTTTGTTTTTTGTTTTTTGTTTTTTGGGTGGGGGGCGTGAGAAAGCGGGGATTAAGTATTTATAGATAGTCATCGGAATAGTAAAACGGTTGACTGGTTTATTGAAAAATCAATGCAATAATAAAGCTGAACCGCATATAGAATAGAAATTAAATCGTATGATGGATTTGTTTCATTGTTATACTCGTCTATATATATATATCGTATATGTATATATATAACTCCTAACTGCTCCAACTTCCTTGCTTTTGTTTCTTGTCTGCTGCGTCTCGAGGATATTGCATATACATTTGTGTATACATATATATATGTATATATATATATATATATATGTTCATGTTCTGGCTGTTGATGTGGCTCTGGTTGTAGCTGTGCGTTCTTTCATTAGCTTATCATTTATTAATGGCTTCGTTTCGCAGCTATTTCTGGACTTCTGGAGCTGTGCTTCGTGGATTTCATAGAATTGTGGATTTCTGGGCACTGTTCTCAAGACCTTTGGATATCCTTGTTCTCTGCTCATCCTGCTCCGCCTATTGTCAATATGTTCGTGTTGTTATTGTTGTTATTGTAAATATGGTTTGGTTTGGTTTGGATTGGATTGGTTATTGTTGTTGGGAACGTATAACGCTTAACGGAAAACAAGGCAAAGCAGAATATACAGATAGAGAGATGCAGACAGAGAGAGAGGGACAGAGGGAAAGAAATAGAGATAGATAGTTGAAAGAGAGACAGAGAGCGAGAGAGAGAGAGGGAGCGAGCAAACGAAAGCAAACACCTTGCTGCGCCTGTTGGGTATGCAACACTTTTTGTCTGCTGGCGAAACTCATCTGCAGATTCAATCTCTGAGCTGAACAGAAGCTGATCAAGGTGCGTTTCATGACTGTAGGGCAGCTGGCTTAGGTAGTAGAGCCTGAAAATAAACACATTCTCTGCTGGTTATGGCATTTGCCCATAAATCATCTGTCATTTCCCAAACAAACCCCGGTTAATAAAAGCAAATGAATATCGGATGTTTGGGTACCGAAATCTTAAGAATCTTAAGCAGGCTGATAATGGGGAAACCTTCTAGCTAAGCATTACTTTTACACTTGCAAAAACATTGGTGTTGCCGCAATTAAGTGATAAAATCGAATACATGAAGTAGTTGTATCCCATTATTGCTCATCTTCATTAATGCAAATACGGCCAAAGTGCCCAAGTTGCAAAGGTGAATGCACTTGGAAATGGGTAATATGTGTAAGTATCTCTCGTAATCGTTAAAGTGTTTTTTTTTCGTTTTTTTTATGATCTTTTCAAGCTAGCTCCCCTCTGCTGTTCGACGCCCTCTAAACTGTGAACTCTGAACTGTGAACTCTGTTTGTCCTGCCTGCGGCCACTTATCGGATTGATACTGTATCTATATGTATATATATATATATATTAAGTGTGGATATAGTGGCTGCTGTTGGCTGTCGTGAGTGGAATTAGCTGACTCGGATCGAGTTTATATAACTCAACTCAACTCGCTTTGCTTTGCTTCGAAGGCTGCACAATTGATGCGTAGGCTTAGTTCGGCTCTAATTGTATCGTTTAATTGTTTAGTATAGTTATGCTGATTTAATCGTAGGTTTAATTAGTTTACTCGTAATTGGTGTATGCTTCAAAAATTCATTTGCGCCTCTGCGCCATTCGATTTCATTTAAAATTAGTATTAGTTTATTTATCTTTCGACTTTTTTGCGTTTTTTTCTTTTTTTTCTTCGTTTTTTCATCATTTTGTTTTTCCATTATTGCTATGAACTGCGCTCTGACTACGCCATGATTTCCTATATATTTATATTCTGGTGTATATTTAAAAATTAATTTCATTTCGTTTTCCATTTTCGGTTCGTTTGTTTTGGATATCCACCTCGTTAGTTATTCTTTATCCATATATCAAAAAATTATTATCATCTTCAGTGTCGCAAGCGACGCGCGGAGAATCGAGAATCAAGAATCAAGAAACGAGAATCGAGAATCGGGAATTGAGAATTGAGAAAAGCGTGGAGAGAAGAGAAAGTGAAGAGTGGTGAAGCGAATGCAAACGAAGCGGTAGGGGGCGTGGCACCGTACCAACCCGCCCCCACCCACAAACTTCCATATTGTTAATTAAATTTTTGGTTTTTTTTTCTTTTTAGCGGGTTACGATCAACTTGCAGTTTCAATATCTTTTTATTTCAGTTTATTGCGCGCTTAGTTTTTGTGGAATTGGAATTGGGTCTGTTATCGGTGATCGGTGACCGGTGATCGGCCATTGTTAATCGATTTAACCACCACCTAAACTTAACGCCTGAACTATACGTGGATCAGCTTTACTACCCTCACGAAATTCTTCTAATGTTAATTTGCCATCGTGGTTTTTGTCCATCTGATCGAAGATCTTGTCCACTCGTTTCTGCGGCGTGTTCTCGTCCTCCGATTGCGGTTGCTGTCCCTGTTTTTTTAAATAAATAATATTATTTTCAATATTATGAATATGTTTTTACTTAGTTTTGTGTGCAACCAATTGAACACGACTCACTTGAGTCCTTGAGTTGCCACAACTTCTTTACTACTTAGTAAGGTGGAAAAGGAAAGGTGGAAAACCTGAGGTGTTACTCAACTACTTACCACCATCTGGTAGATCGCATCCACTATGTTGTACATCTCCTCCCGCGTTATGTAACCATCGTTGTCCACATCGTAAAGACGGAAGGCCCCTGTGGTCGAGGCATCAATAATAGTACAAAAGAAATCATAATGAAAATATTGATCGATTGCTGGGGTTTTTATGAACATTTTTTTTGTTTTGTTTTTTTGGGAAAAACATGGCACCACTTACACTGCAGTTTTTCGTCCAGGTTGCCCTTCGATGTGACGGATAAGGCGCGTATGAACTCCTCAAACTCAATGGAGCCATCCTGGAGACCCATAAAAACGCCAAGGGAAGGCCAGAGAAAAAAAGGAAGAGAGAGCACACACACACACACACGTAGCGGTAAGGACACAGAAAGACACACGCACACACACACACGCAGAGAGACAAAGAAAGCAAATCAGTGCAGACATCAGACAGTTGACATTCTGTGGTTGGTCAGAGGGGGGGAGGGGCTTAGAGGGGCGGGCCACGCCCATGGTCCATAAATAATAAAAGCGAGGAACAACAAAAGCAGCCAAAATTTATGATCACCCACACGATAAACAGGCCAACAGCGGTGAGAGTACGAGGCATTAACCGGCTAAAATCAGTTTATTTTGTGGCTGTCTCGCATTTTTAGCTCACGTCAGCACACTCAGAGAAAATGAAGCCAACTCTTTGTTGGAGAAAGGGAAGAAAATGGCAATAAAATATTTACGTAAATATTCTAACAAATCTGTATTTATGCTGGCATATTTTCTATTTTGTTGGCCTCAATTGAAAATTTACCTGACAAAAAACAGCAACTTTTCATGCAATGAAAAAGCCATAAAAGCTTTGGTTAAATATTTTCTGGCTACGAAATCCTTTTACATATTTATGTTTATGCAAACAAAATACCTTTCCAAATCAAACAAATATCTTTTGTAAGTATTTTAGGGCTGGCAATCGTAGGGAATGAAAGCTGTGTTCTTTTGAAAACTGAGCAATAACAATTTGTATCTTATAAATACAAATGATTCCGTGTTAAACAGTTTGCTGCTTTACAAATATTTGGTTTTTGCAAAATATGTTTGGTTTACAAAAGACGTGCCCCTGAACTATTATATATATAAATTATGGAAAACTTTTAAACGCAAATGGATGGGAAACTTGTTAGTTACTGGGCGTGGCCAGCCGCCCCTTTTCATTGGGAGATAGGATCGGGAATGGATGGAATACTCACATTGTTCTCATCGAAGACGCGAAAGACGAGCGATGCGAATTTACTGGGATCGCCTTGTGGAAAGAATTGTTTGTAGATTTTGATGAAGCCCTAGGGAAAGTGAGAAACAGATAGACGGAGAAGTGGAGAAATGGAAAAGTGGAGAAATGGAGAAGGGGGCGAAAGACAAATGTAGATGAATCAATTAGAGGCGTGCCACATATGTATGCGATTGTGTATGTGTGCGTGTTTGAATAATGCGCGCATTAATAAACTTCATTATCAACAAACAGCCGACGACGACAGCAGCAACATCAACATCAACAACAACAACTTCTACATCCACTTCAACATCCACAAAGGCAGTGTCATTAGCAGCCGGGGGTCGTCAACACATTTGGCCAACCCCTAACCCCCACTTGTATTTGTGTTATCCTGGCAAAGGACTCCTCACGGCTGATATGGCTGCTGTCGTGGAATTAGCAAACATAAATCGAGTGGGTGGCAGTGGGAGTTTGGGGAGTGGGGAGTTTGGGTGCAAGGCGGAAAATTAACTTAATTAACCGTTTGACTTAAATGAATTGGCCACGCTCAGGTGGCCAATTTACACACACACACACTCGACTGCGACTTTGGGCCCAAAAGCTGAAGCCTAAGGACATATACTCACTTGCTCCGTGAGCAGGCCGTTGGGACAGTCTTTCAGGAATCCTTTGTGCCTGGCGGGCGAGAATGTTTGATTTATATATTCAGTTAATACGCAGATATACGGGTATGGAAATATATCTGCCAAATATGCCGCCCGCTGGCATTTTTGCCAGCCAAAACTCACCATTGACGTATTTCTTTCTCTGTGACTGCAAATGAAAACAAACAGAAAAATCGAAGTGGATTAAATTTTTATGCGCTATTTGAAATATTTACAAGGTGCGAGTGGATTGTTTTGAGTTGAATTCTGCTTCCAAATATGCTAAACCGTTCAATTGTGCACACAAATTCGTGTGGGCCGTGTTGTTATTCTGTTATTCCAATGGTACAGTGCGTTTCAAACCTGCCATGCCAGCTCACAATAACACAATGGCTTTTTTTCGCCACCACCCCTCTCAAATTGTTTATTTACACACGAACTGTCACCAAATCCACAGAGCTGCAGATGGTGAGGGAATTACAAATAACATCGGAGATTAAATTCCAACTTTCGGTTATCAAAGGCTAGTCAGTCAGCAATTCGGGAATTACACAAAAATTGTACCTGCTGGCTGCGGATTTCGATGCATTTGCGTATTCAAAAGTTATTCGCCATGCTATTGAATTTATTATTTCATTTGCTAGTAAATACATACATATAATATTTGCACATTCTAACGATTTAAATAACATAAGCTAACAGTGTTTCGCATTTACATACATTCGGAATGACGTGTTCCTTCGTTATTAAAGAACATTGCATAGATTATCAAGGAATATTGCAGTCGCAATTAAAAGTAATTGTTGCTTGAGGGCGTAGTATATTCCATATACTATTCCATATAGTTGGGACTGCTAAATCAATTTGCTGTATGGCGCACAACTAATGAAATCATCGTTGCTAAATTATTCATTCATTATTGATTGGCGTTCGATAGGCGTTGGGCGGGGTGCTGAGGGGTGGGTTAGGTAGGGGGGAGAGGGGGCTAGGAGAATTCCCGGAATGACCTCCGCCATTATCCATTCCATTCCTATGTGCCTCCCCCTGCACACTGCAAACTCCTCGCATATGCAAATGCTGAACTCATTCGGTGCGAGTCCTGAATTATCTTTCATTGTCTTTCGACCACGCCCAGGGTTTCATCTGGACCTGCTCCTCCTCCTGTTCCTCCTCCTCCAGTTCCTCCTACTCCTTCTCCTCCTCCTCCTCCTCCTCCTCCTGGTGCTGCTCGCAGATTTTCCACCGCCTCCTTGCCCGCTATTCATGCATATAAAAATGTTCTTTGTTTTGCTGGCATAAAATGTTTCTCTGTTTGCTTTTTTTCCCCATTTTGCTTGGCCATCGCCATCGCCATTGCCGTTGGCCTAATGGCCGTTTACCGAACGTTTAAACGCTGCTCACCCCCCCGTCCTCCCATCCACTTCCCCCCCTGGGGAGGGCCACGCCCCCTGCTCGGCATTCTGATGGCGTCCAACCTGACCGGGCCCACGTCCTGATCCCAGGTCCACCGACTGACTGACTCCTGGGCGTGTGAATGGCGCACATGTTCCCTGACCAGGAGCACCAGGCAATTGGAAAACAGAAAATAATAAAAAAACAAAAAAAAAAAACAAAAAAAAGAAAAAAGAAAAACAGAAAAATGAAAAAAAGAAAAAAGAAAAACAGAAAAATGAAAACATAAATTCACGCAAAATTACACACATTCGAATTGCTTTTGAGGGGGCGGTGGGTGGGTGGGTGGTGCTGCGTGGTCAATGGCCGGCAATTTGGGCGGCGTGAAGAGGGGAGAAGAGGGGGGGAATCTCCAGGGAGTTGGAGAACTGGACACGGAGCTGGAGACGGGCTATTGACTCGATGGCTGCCAGTTATCTGCTGCGGTGGTTCATATATCATTTGCATTCCCAACCACTTGCAGCAATGAAACTGCACTGAAAGAAATGTGGCACAGCTGCGTGAAGGTTCCGAAACTAGAAACCTCTTTAACCATGTCTAACGTAGAAATAAATAAATAAATAAGTAAATTAAAAGCATTGGCATATTTTATTGCGCTTTCTGAGTGCCCAAAAATAAAGGCAAAAATAATGGCTAATATAGTTGTTAAAACCGCATATGATATATACTTAAATTTAGAAAATAATGAATTTTAATGAATTACCATTATAATTTATTAAAAATGTATGCAATAAATCGTTGAATTTAAGTGCATTGCTTTCATTTGCACCCTGTTTCAATCAGCTTGGCTATCATTTTTCATTTTGATTAGCTGCCTGGCAAAGGAATCGCTGCAGCATTTGCATTTTAATTAGCCGCAGAAAAAGGATCGCTTCGTGGCTTTTATCCCCACCTCCCCACCACCCCCCCTTGGACTTATCCCTGATCCATTATGTGTTGTCCTTATCCCGCAGGGAATGTCAATCCAGCGGAGTCAACAATTGGCACAGCCAGCGGCAGGAGCATTGAATTGATTGGTAATCGATAGCCTGGCTAAAGGACACGCAGACAGACAGACAGACAGATGGGGGGAGGGGGGAGGGGACACCCTTCCGTTTGTGTATTATTGACGTGTGGCATGTAAAAATATAACGGCATTTACGGGGCAGCATTGTGTGTGCCTTTCATTTTGTTCCCCCCTTTTTTCTTTTTCTTTTTCCTTTTTACTTGTACGCCTCTCTGCGGCGTCACTTGTTCGCCTGTATTGATTGTAAATAAAGAGCATATTGCGCATACGACTTGTTGCCATCGGTGCAAGTTTACCCCACCACCCCCAACCACCCAACCACCACGCCCCCAACCCGAAATGCATTGTCATTCGCATATAGCACGAGTCATTCTGTCAGCTCAAGTTGGCTTGAAAGAGATTGCGGATCAGCATGAAAGGATATGGATAGTGGATAGTGGCACCTTTTGGCAAGGATTCCCCCCCCATTTTCCATACCCATGCCAATCGATTGATGACCGTGCATAACATATTCATTTCGCTGGGCGCAATTGTCGCTGCCATTTGGAGTTTACCCATTGCAGATTTTCCGCAATCACAGCGAAGTATAAACGCATTTAAAACAACCATTTTTCCCATGGCCGAGTTAATACTATTGTACAAATGGCATTTCCACATTTCTCATGTTTTAATTGCCCGTTTTTTGCCATCATGGGGCAGAAATAAAATATGCATTTAATTGCTATCAAATTCTATACGCAAATGGCATCGATGCGAAAGAAAGAACGAAAACAATTTACTGCCGGCGAAATTGTTATCATTTTCCAATCGTTTTGTGCATATTTTCCGCTTTACATGGCGTATTCTATTGTTTCTTAATTAAATCCAATTTGAATAAGTAATAAACTTGGTGCACAGACACCACAGTTTGGCGATTAAAAATTGATTCTTTTCATAATATTGGAACAATAATGTTGAATGAAGCAGCTTCATAAATTGGCTACCAAATTTACAAACGGGTGGAATACACATCTGAAAACTCTTGTTTTAAAACCGACTTAAAATTCATAATTTAGGTAAAACTTTATGCCCGAAAATCCCGAATATGCAACAATAGAATGTCACACCTGGTTGGGCTCGCAATCGAATTATGAGTAGATCGAAATTGATGCCAACCAAATGGGCAAATTTGTATTTCAGCACAATATGAGCCACAAAGCAGATTATAAATAATGTGAAACTCCATCGTGTTGTTACCTTTTTTGGCATTTACAATGGAAAAGAGTTCCAATAGGGCCAGTAAGCCGTAAGTCACATTTTGTATAAATTGTGCCAGAAAGTGTTGGGCTTATTTGGCTTAGACAAGTAACAGCAACAAAACGACGAAAACCCTTTACACTCCGAACTGCTTTTCAGTTAGCCAAAGGGACTGCTGCTTTCGACCCTAATTCGAGCCTTCATGGATGAATGTGTGGCCTAAACGCACTGGGGAATTTGCATTTCCTCCCTCTCGCCTGAACTAATCAAATTTCTGTGCGTTTATTTATTTATTTATTCAGTTTTGGGGCAGAAAGGTGGCGTAAGGGCTAAGACGACGGGCGATGGGCGATGAGGGTTAGTTTAATGTCCAATTGATTGGCATGTCAATGGACAGGACAAATATTGACGCAGGCCGGCAGAAATTGTACATACGACCCGTTGGCAATAAATTGAGTCCTTAGTTGATTCATTTGCTTTGCTTGGACAAGCAAAGCTCAGCCAAACAGCAGCAGCTGTTGCACACACACACACACACACAATGTTGCAAGATGGGGGAGCTTGCGAGGCAAGAGGATTACAATTATTGAGTTGCATATTTAAGCAGAGCCAAATGAATTCCATTTCAGCGCAGCCAAGACAAACAACTTCAAGGAAAAGCCATTAAAAAACGGTGAAAACTTTGGCAGCAATCTGTCAACACTTTTTCTCGCTCCTCTCCTTTATTTTTCAGCTGTGTTTTCTTTTTTTTTTTTTGTTATTTCTGTTCGGCCAGGTGCCCCCAAATGCCCAGCGGTAATTATTTATACGCCCGGCGACCAATCCCCTCCAGTTTAACCCATGACCTCGGTGGGGGACCACAGAATGAGAAAATACAGGGGACGAGGCAAGCGAAAGCAATTAGTCACAAAAGTTTTGGGCTCGAAAAGTTTCTGACTTGCATTTTTAAGAAGCCCAAATGGCCGAAGCCCAAAAAGGACCTGGCCCACTGAGGCAGCTAAGTAAATGTAATGTCCTGCTTAGCAGTGGAAGCAGCAGATGAAAAGGTGAAACTTCTCCTGCAGGAGATACAAAAAAACGAGCTGCAAAATGAGCTACAATACGAGATACAAAACGAGATACAAGGCGAGATACAAAACTGGATACCAAACGAGATACAATACGAAATACAAAATGAGATACCAAACGAGATACAAGGCGCGATACAAAACTGGATACAAAATGAGATACAAAATGAGATACAAAACAAGATACAAAACGCAACGAAATCGGTAAGGGGTCACGTAAAGCAAAGGTTGTAACTAATAGTAACAGTTAGCACAGCACATTGTATGGGCCACAAGAGGTTGCCACATTGCCACATTGCCACAACAGGTGAAACGGAGCAACAAAGCATACAATTAATGTTCAACTTTGTTGGCTGAAGGGGTCGTAAAAGGTAAGTTCAAAGTAGCTGCGTTACCATCAGCGGAAAGTGCAGTTCCAAAAGTGTTGCCGCTCTCAAGATGCTATTGGAATTGACTTTTGCAGTAGGGATATCAGAGAAGCTATACCTTGCAATTAATACTATTAATAAAATCTTGATTGAGTTACGTCTTTGTATAGACCTTGATTGCTAGACTTTAAGCCATTTTATTTATAGCACAAAGTTCTAACATCCTTCAAAGTATCTATGCCAGTGAAAGCGCAACGCTTTTTTAAGCCAAGCTAAACTTGAAAGGAGCAATAACTGCAGCTGTCAGTTTCAGCAACAATAACATGTCAATTTATAACAAAGTAGCGGCAAAAGTGGCTACGGGAAAAAGCGATAAAATTAAACCATAAATGTCAAGTGCTCCCCCCTCCCACTCCCACTCCCACTACCAGCACTCACTTTTTTCCCGGCACGGGGTAACTCAATAGCCGCAGGACGAAGGATCCCTGCGCACTCCATTTATGCACCGAACTTGAGCTGGCTAATCCCAAGTTTCTCAATCGACTCCAATCGAATCGAATCGAATCAAATCGAATCGGTCTCAGATGTTCGCCGTCAGTTGGGGGCGACTTTATTGCCAAGCGGGCCATGACTGATGAGTCAGTTAGTCCGTCCGTCGCCCGCGCTGATGAATAAGTTGGATGGGAAAACACTTTTGAATTATGCATTTATCTGGCTACCATCTCCATCTCCATCTCCATCTCCATCTACAGCTACATCCCCATAACTGGGGATATATCGCGGGAAAATGTCTGCACCTTTGCGTATTTTGATTGATGCTCGCCAAACGAAAACAAAAACAAATCAAAATGGGGAAAATGAGTAAAATGGGAAAATGCCAATCCGGAGGAAAATGGCAAATGGCAAATGAGTTCGGGGGAAAAAAGGAGAGAAAGGCATAAATGCCTCGGCAAAACAAACAAACACATAAATAAATAAGGAGGTAAATCAAAGGGCGGGGCGGAAAAACACGCTGCCGACATTGTGAATGGAAAAATAATAATAAAATGAGGTAGACGTGGAATTGATATAGTGTTTATTATTAAGCGAGCTCAGTTCCCAAGGGCAAGTGCGATTACTTGTAAGCAATCCTGGCGATTAACAGAACAGTTGAAATTCTGGATTTTAGGAGAAAAACTATTATAAATTTATACCGTGTAATTTAAGCTTATATTATTAGTACTGAGTACTGAGTAGTAAAATTAATAAAGAATCAAACTGAGACTTTGTTTAACACAGTAACTTTCATGTCCCTCTATCTTCATATTTTTCCCACTCTATGCCCATTTAAAATAGCACCTATATCTACATGCTGCTGCTGAAACGCACTGTACCACCAGATACTTATGTTTATGGATTTAAGTTGTGCATTTTGCGGAAGCTGCGATTTACTTACAGTATGTGTCCGTTGTTAAGCGATCAATGGTATCCTGTTTCAACTTGGAGCTCTTTTTTCCCATGTTGTTCTTGTTGCGGCTCCCTTGTTGCTGTTGTTGTTGCTGCTGTTGTTGTTGTTGTTATAGTTTTACGTCTTCCTCTTTTTGTTGTTGTTGTTGTGTGGTATTTGTTGTTGTTGCACTTGACTGCTATTGCTTTTTAGTGGCAAACTTTTTTTGCTGCGCAAGTTCGTTTTACTTTGCAATTTTTGTAGTTGCTTTTGTTTCGGTTATTCAAAAGTTTGCCATAAGTATTTTAATATGCTTTATAATTTTGCTATAAAAAAAAAGTGAAATGCGAGAAAAGTAGAAAGTATGGAGCATAGTTCATGGCATATTTGCTGATATTAAATCTATATATATATATATCGGTATATATATGGGTACAATTTTTGTTCCATCTCAATAACTGGCCAAGATAGTTTATGAAAAGTTTGCCGCACTTTTTCTCGGCTCAAAAACTTTTCGAGCAGCGCTTAAAAGGAGTGTGAATAGATCTTAGCCGAAGGATGCTTCAAGTCCAGTTGGATTTCTATTTAGACCCCCTTTCCCTCCACCCACCCCGCCCCCCGCACAGGAGGCTCATCCATCAAAACCCCATCGATAATCCCCCATGTCCTGTGTCCTTTGATTAAAAACTATTTTTAGTTTTTTAGTCTTTTTTTTGGCACTGTTCAATTAGTGATTTTGCACACAACAACAACGGCGCACTATGATCATAACGAGGCCAGAGGCGTGCCGAAAAAGGGGGCGGGGGGGGGGGGTCTTTTCCACGGGGAAGGGGGAGGGATGGATTGAAAGGCATAAAAATACACAGAGCGGCACTTTTCAGGTCAACTCTCGACTCGAACTTTTCATGACAGTTGGCAACACAAAAAAAAAAAGAAAAAAAAAGCGTGTAGATGGGGGCGAAGTGGGGGTGGTGGGCACAGAGGCGGAGGCGGAGGGCGTGGCCCGCTGCAGAGGATGCAAACAAAAGCGCATAAAAAACTTAACCCTGTGTGTGTGCCAAAGGGGGTGGAGGTGGGCGGTGGGGGCGTTTCCCTGTGTTGCCTTCTGCGGTTGACGCGAATGGCATAAAAATAAGTTGCCTTTGTACTTTTACTCCCCTCTTCCTCCAGAGAAAAGGAAAAGCAAGGGTGGGGAAGGGGAAGGGGAGCAGGGGGGTGGTATGCAATGAAATAAATTCTGTTAATTTCAGATGCAGTCCCGCCGAGATGTCGCATGCAAAACGGTCGTATCAAGTGCAGAAACGAAACGAAACGAAATCAAAAACACTCAATCCCCGGGGAAAAGTCAGGAGCTGGTTGGTTGGACGTGGACGTGACGGAACTGCTGCTCATCGCCAGAAATCCGAGATGATCCCTTCCTGGAAGCGGGAGCACGAAACTTCATTTTGTACCAACTCACAGCAATGCATCGGGAAATCTCAGCTCAGCTGGCATTTAATCAAGTGTTATTAGCTCATAAGTATTATTATCTCTCAGAACTATTTCTATCCACTTCAGACCTACTTATCAGTAATATATGTATCTTTTGGATGAAATATATCCAAAATATAGCTAATTATATCCTTTATTCCAAGATATTTCAAAGTTCGTATACCTAAGAACTGATAACCTGTTTTCCGTCTTATTTACCCATTAACTATAAGGAAAGCTGCCTTTAAGGAGAAGCCTTGGCATTAAGAGCCCGATATGACTGCCATATCCTTTGCGCAGGATAAACGAATATGGAGAGAATTACTTGAGGTAATGGGGTCACCTGCTTTCATTTCGCTTTTAATGAACTCTTTTTATATTGTAAGGCTGGGCACAATTATGTAAAGGCTGCCTCGCAGCAGAGAGGCCCTCCAATATCTTCGCTCAAGTCGTGTCAAATTCTTGTTGCTTTTGACTTTGTTTGTTTACAAAACTGTCGCACACACCCACACACACACACACACCCACACCCGCACACAGACACACAAACACGCTATGTGATACACCCACCCACACAAAAGTTCTCTCCCACTCCCCCTCTCTCTCTCTCCCCCCCCTCTCTCTCTCTGTCTATCTCTCTCTGCCCTGCGAACATGAGCCATTGGCATTTGCTAACTAAACACAGTTTGTGCCTCCGTGTGTGTGTGTCTGTCTGTGTCTGTGTGTGTTATCATGTCAGGTGTGCTCCTGCGTGCGCGGGTGTGTGTGTGTGTGTGTGTGTGTGTGCGTGTCTGTGTGCGTTTGTCGCAGTGTTTCAGCTTCATTCTGTGTTGCCTTTTACAACAACGAGCGACGAGCTGAAATTTGTTCACACTAAAAATATTTTTACGTTTATTTCGTTCACAGCTGGCTGCTAATGCAGTGCCAACGAGCGGGATGGCACTATTTAGACAGGGATGCAGATAGCAGCAGGTCCTCGCTATCTTACCTCTCCCCCCTCTCCCCGCTCTCCACCCCTCCCCACCTCTCCCCTCTCACGGTGGCCCAAAAAAAGTCCTGGCTTGTAACTCGACTCGTTTATCTGTCTGAATGTGTCTTTCTTCCCTGCTTCTCTCTGTCCGTCTGTGTGTGTGTGTGCGCGTGTGTATGTGTGTGTGCTTATTTTTCATACTGCCTGCAGTTGTTGTTGTTGTTGTTGTCTTTACCGCCCCCTCGCCCCCTCGGCCACTCCCCCTCTTGAGCCAACCGCCTGGTTTTTATCCTTCAGCTGCGTGTTCATCTCGCGTTTAGCCCGCGAGCATGCAACACTTTTCTCGCACTCATCTACACTTGCCAACAAAAGTGGGACCGAAAATGGGAAAATGCGAAAAAGGGGCGGAGAAGTGGGCGTTGAGGGGTTGGGGGAATTGGAATGAAAATGGATGTGGATGTGGGCATGGCCAGGGGGATCGGAACGCAGCGAATGGAACGGAGCTACGCGCAAACTTATTCGAATGAAATGGATTGTAAACGATACCCGAAAGCTGGGCTGCACTAAGAAAAAAAGCCCTATATATTCAATTGATCAGAATTCACCTAGGTTTGCAATCATTAAAAGTTGTGTCAAAAGGTTGTGTCACATAGGTTTCCAATCATTAAAAGTTGTGTCTAAAGAAAAGTCGTGCTTGTGCAATGATTGAGTGACTTTAAAGCCCTATCTTTTGCCATAAACGCTTATAGAGAAAGAGTTAAGTTGAGGTAAATTGTTTATAAAGCGAACATACATACATACTTATAACTTATTTATAAGCGATCAAAATTGTTGGAAAGTTTGCATACTGCAAGAAAAGTTGATGAATTTCAAGGAGCTTTATGCTTATTTTTAAGCGGAGCTGCAGTTGGTTTGTACTCGCATGATTATTACTGTTTGCGCTGAAGTACTTGCTTTTTTCTGGCCGTGTAAAAATGCAAATGAAGATTGAGCTGGCGGCCGTCGGCAGGCGGCAAGGAGGATGGAACCCAAGATGCGGAACCCACAAAGGCGGCGCCGTCACCCCGCATCACCAGCGGAGGTGGTAAATTAATTTTTACACCCACAGTCAGCCACAGTCGGCGATATGGACGATGACAGGAGCAGCACCCACCCACCCACTTGGAATATGCGGCGAAAGTCTCGATGCAAACAATGCACAACTGGAAGATTTCGAGGACCGGCAAAGGATGGCGAAGGATGGCGAAGGTCCTGAAATGGCGCATACCCAGATGGCCAGCTACCCAGATGGATGGGGCAGCGCGGACTGCAGCCAGAGTGCCGAGGGATTGCCCAAATGTCAGTGCCGCCTACTACCTTAAGGCGATTGGATTAGGCCGGGCCAAGAGCGAGTCGAACAGCGGGGGGGATGGGAAGGGGGGGGCCAACTCATCTTGGCAATGGAAATTCCGCAGAGCATTTAATGTGGAATTCCTGGGAGGAAAGTGTGATTGGGGGCTCAGCAAATAAATGCTGCTATCAAAATTGAAATATTCATGGCAACGGGCTGAGTGCAGTGTAACATGAATTTCGAAATTACGAAATCGGACAGATGCCAAAAATCTTACTAACAAGTAATTGAAATTAACTCACTGGGAATAGAACGCTCTGCTAATGTGAACATTTATAATTGATTTCATTTGTAGACTATCATTACGAACTTAACGTAAATAGAGAAATTGGAAGCTATACTGAAACCAGTGAAACTAAATACCTGGACAATTAAGCTGGAAATTATAAGCAAGCTGGAAATTATAAATTGACGCAACTTGCTAGCTTTTGAGCTATGAATTTAATACGGGCAATCAAACGAATCCCTGAAGCAATTGAATTCGCAGTAAACTGAACTTTCAAATATATCCGTCTTTAATACCGCAAAGACATGTAAAACACAAGTATTTAAACACTATAAAAGCACTTGACACCTTTAAATTGGGATATAACTTTAAAGGGACTTGCCATCTACTTAAAAGTAATATGCTACACTATGAATAATTATGAACATAAATAATAGGTGGTGTCAAAACATCAGGATTTTTGCATTAAGTGCTCATTTCTTTCGGAATCAAATAACTCAGTTAGCAGATCCTCAAATGGCGAAATAGATTGCATCTATTAAGATTGGCCAATTTGGTGGCCAATGGGAAAATGGGAAAGGCGGACGGATAAGATCCGTTTTGAATCCGGCTATTGCGGCTATTTTCGTGCCGATTCCGCGATTTGTGCGACCGTTTTGGCCATGGCCAATTAACAAATAATTGATGCAAATTAAAATGCATTTTGTAGCGCCGTGTTTCGATTTGTTCTCTCCCTTATTTTGTCACTCGGAAAAAAGGAAAAAAAGGGGAAAAAAAAGGAGACTAGGGGAGAAAAAAAACGAGGAAATGACACGCAAGGTGAGAGTGGGCTGCATTTGTGATTACGGACGGATTGTGTGCGGATGATTGCGGCCATTGATGGATGCTAGAGGGGAGGGAGGGCAAACGGTTGGGGGGGGGGAGGCAGTCGGTGCCACCAGCCCGTGCCACACAGAAGTGAAAAACAAGAGAGAACGCTATAGTCGAGTTCCCCGACTATCTGATACCCGTTACTCAGCTAGTGGAAGTGCGAAGGAGAGTCTTCAACACTGACAGTTTTTTTTCGGTTTGCGGGCGTTAGAGTGGGCGTGGCAAAAAGTTTTTTGGCAAATCGATAGAAATTTACAAGTCAAATACAAAAATGAAAAAATATCAAAACATTTTTCAAAAGTGTGGGCGTGGCAGTTTTGGGCGGTTTGTGGGCGTTAGAGTGGGCGTGGCAAAAAGTTTTTTGGCAAATCGATAGAAATTTACAAGACTAATACAAAAATGAAAAAATATCAAAACATTTTTCAAAAGTGTGGGCGTGGCAGTTTTATGCGGTTTGTGGGCGTTAGAGTGGGCGTGGCAACATGAATCAACAAACTTGCGCTGCGTCTATGTCTCTGGAGTCCGTATGTTTAATCTCAACTATCTAGCTTTAGTAGTTCCTGAGATCTCGACGTTCATACGGACAGACGGACAGACGGACAGACGGACAGACGGACAGACGGACAGACGGACGGACAGACGGACGGACAGACGGACATGGCCAGATCGACTCGACTACTGATCCTGATCAAGAATATATATACTTTATATGGTCGGAAACGCTTCCTTCTGCCTGTTACATACTTTTCAACGAATCTAGTATACCCTTTTACTCTACGAGTAACGGGTATAATGAGAAAAGCGAGTCCTTGGAGGTTAAGTCTAAGCGTCGCGACACAAGTTCGCTGGGCAGGGAAACTTATTTTTGTTTACATAATCCTTCCACGTTGTCTCGCTGCCTTTGCCCCCTCTTCTACCACCTCCGCCACCCCCGCGGGCGTTTGCTTTTATTTCTATTTATTTCTTTTTTTATTTAGCGGCAGCTGCTGGACCGCAAAACGTAAATTTGGGTCAAGTTTTGTAAGCATAACGAATGCCTGAACCAGAACCAAAACCAGAACCAAAACCAGAACCAAAACCAAAACCAAAACTAAAAACCCCAACCAAACCGAAGGCATCCCATATGCATAAATGCGAAAGTAACCTTCGTCGTGCCCTCTCTTTCTGGCCACGGCGCCTCTCTTGCCATCTCTTTCCCTGTGTGTGCCTGCGGGTGTGTGTGCGTGGGTGTGGGTGTGTGTTAGTGTGTGTGTGTGCGGATCCCTTTTGTGTAAATTAATCTTTGACTGCCGCACAAAAGTATGCTACACAAATATAAATAAACACTTGATCCCTTTGTTGATTGTTTCTTTTCTCCTCTGCGGCACAACTAATGTTTTCATTTAATTTTCACACATTTGCTTACTTTTTTGTTTGTTGTATTTGTTTTTTTGTTTTATTATAATTTATTATCTTTTGCTTTGTTTGCTTGCTTTCGTATTATTTAACCGAAAAAAAAATGTCAACTTTTTTTGCAGGATTGGAACTTGGAAAAAAAATGAAAACAAAACCAACTATTTAGGTAATTGCTTTATTTTGTTATTGTTGGTTGTTGTTTGTTAAAGGTGCCACTGGTGGCTAATATTGTTGTTGTTGCTGCCGCTGTAGTTGTTGTTGATTGCCGTGGACCGGACAACGCGCTTTGTCCTTTTTTTGTTTTTTTTGTTGTTGCGAACCAACCAGCGATTTCGATTTGATTGTAAAACTTAAAAACCTGCCGAGCTGCGTTGCGTTTGTTTGGCGGTCAAATCAGCGACTGAAAGCGCCCTGCACGCTCCACGCTCGAACGGAATACGGAATACGGAATATGGAATACGGCGGAATGTGCGGCAGTACGGCCAAACGGCTGGCTATATGTGTGTGCGCTATCAACAACTGAGAACTTTTTTGGTAACATTCTCAATGGGTCGTGGTGAGTTCGAGTTCGTTTAGCACACTGTGTGTGTGTGGGGGGTGATGGTGCGGCTCGCGACTCATAACCGACTTATATAACCCACACTAATGCAGGCATTCCAGCGAACTCACCACACGAAACGATGACGAAGGCGCAGGCACCGAAGCTTCTCACCACACTCACCAACTCACCAACACACACGCTCGCTCTCCCGCTCTCTTCGCGCGCGTTTCGTTGTGTGCGTGTTAAGGCGTCTCTGTATGCGTGTTAAAAGCTGCAAGAACTTACAACAAAAAAAAAAAAAAACTCGAAGAGTTTAGCAGCTGCGGAGGACCAAAAAATAAATGTAAGAAGAGAAGAAAACCGAAAAGCCAGCGCAAAAAAATTGGGACAAAAAACAGAGACCCCTGCTGAATATTGAACTCCGTGGAAATGTGAATGGAAAACCCGTGGACACGAAACTCCTGCAGCGGCAGCCATCGACAATTACCAGATACCAGAAGCTGGCAATGGTCTTAGATAAGAGCCCAAATACCAAAATACCCAAATCGCCATGGAGCTGGGGAAAAGTCGAACAAGAACTGGGACAATCAGCCAAGCAGTTAGCGATAAATTTCCCCCCGCTTTTCAGCACACAGCGAAAATAACAGCACAGCCCAATGGAAACTGATGATTTTCCGCGAATCAAGTCATATCATATTCCAGCTTAGGTAACTTTAGTTTGAAAATGACAATCATGAAAAGTAATTCCACAGAACTATTTTATAATTATTTATTAAATTTTTCCATCACGCTGTGTTTTCCCTTTATACACATTTGTGTTCTGAGTTTTCCATATTAATAATTTTTAATTTGAATAAAAGGATTTTACAAAAATTCCATCAAAGCATTTAAAAACTATTTAGGCCACAGAAGTTTTCATATATCAAAACATTTTGCATTTTATAAAAAGTATCAAAAGGGCAAAAATAGTTCCTTAAAAGCTCCTAGTTTAATCACAAAGGCAGAGGATTAGATTCTCCATTGAAATTAGCTTTTAATCAAAAGGGTAGTGTAATATAAATAATAAGTTTTCATTGTGTGCAATAAATTGATTTAAGCAAACAAAATGCTTCCTCTCATTGATAGCTTAAATACATAAATATTCCAAAAGTAAAACGCTTTAAGTAAATTCTAATAAGTCGATTAATAAATTCGAAAACGCTCATAAAACGAAGTGTGTTTCGTTCTTTACGACCCACATTTTCCATTAAAAAATGCTGTGTTTATTCAATCAGTTGGAAATGGCCGATTTATCACAATCCAAGGTAATTCCAAATATTTTCCAGTTGCAATTAAAAAGAGCTAGACTTTTTTGAAACTGATGGATATCTGTTTGCTTTTACTTCGGTTTGTGTGTTGGGCTATTTGTAAACTTTTTTTCTTGAAATTCCTGGCAACGATATATTTAATAGAGTTATACAAACAATCAGCCTGTTTTCGCTCAGTGTATGAGCAGCAGTTGGCGGGGCAAAACTTTATCACCAGGGCGCTAGATACGCGAAATCGCAGAGCCGGGGGGGGGAAAGTGCGTACGAGCGACAGGAGGCGCACCTCCAGAACGAGTCCTTCTCCCCCCAGGCAAAACCACCCCTCTCCACCCCTCTCCAGCCCATCTCCATCACTTAACTTTTTTGTAGAATCCGTACGCTATGACGTGGCTGGGTAACAATCCGGCAATCCAGCAAACGAACAAACAAACAAATACATGGCATAACACGATAATAATAAAAATACAAACATTTGCCATTGCGTGTCCCTCAATGACGTAACCCCCCCCGAAAAAACACACAGAAAGACAAAGACCACTGGAGTGGGGGGGTGAGTGGGGGGTGCTTGGGTGGTGGTTGGGGCTTGGAGGCGCCCCAAAGCGGGCGGACAGGGAGGGGCAGTGAAACCACATCCAAGTGGGTGGGCTATTGCCTGTACGAAAAGAGCGAGTTGCTGGCTGAAAATTTACATTTTTCTATGTGCGCACAGTGCGGCACAGAAGTGTAAGGCAAATGAAACAGGATAAGAACTATAAATATTTATATAAATTATATAAACTATAAATAATATAAGGAATTTAGAGCGTTTAATGTAATGGCTGATCACAACAGCTTATGTATGTACGATTTATAGTAGTAACTCGGAAGTAAACATTACCATTGCTTAGTCGCGTTGCCTTGCACCACCGAAACGCACTGTACTTACACACATCCCATTGGCGGTGTGGTTGTTGTTGTTACAGTTGTTGTTGCCATGCCCGTTAATTGCCCAGCCAATGGCCGCATCGGTTTTTACGGCCCTCTGGAGGACCGGGAGGTGTTAACTTCGGGAGCGAGACATCTGCGGATTCTCGCCGATCCAAAGGCCAGTTCATTAAAGACGACTCTGCAGATCGCTGGTGGTGTATGTGTGTGGTGTGTGTACTGTACACAGTGGGTGCGTGTTTATCCATTCAGATGGAAATGGGCAATTTATCAAAATCCCAAGCAAATCCAAATAATTTTCAGCTGCAATTAGACGAACTAAACTTTTATGAGTCAGACGCATCCATGTTTGTTTTTACTTCTGTTTGTTTGTTATGAAATTTCCCAACCCCACACCACACCACACCACCCCACACCATCCCAATTGAGCTCCTGCCCAAGTGGAAATGAAAATTGAAATGGAAATGGGAATGGGAATATTTCTGCTCAGTTTATATGTCCAAGTTGAGTGCAGTGAAAGAAAACAAGCGGCAAACAAAACTCTTTGCCATCAATCAAATTTAGTTCTTTTTCGTTTCGTTTCGTTTCGTTTTTTCGTATTTTTGTTTTTTTGTTGAACAGAGTTTTCCATTTCCATTTCCGTTTTTCCAGTCGACTCGATTGCGTCAGAGACAGTCGAGAGAACTTAATTTTAAAGTTCCTAGAAGTTGCTAATCCTCCAACTCACCCTACCCCTCTCTTCCACTTCTTGCCACTTCCACTTGCCCCAAGATTCGGCGATATAAAAGAGAAAAAAGCAATGGAAGGAGCAGGAGCAAGAAGAAGAAGAATGAGAAGAAGAAGACATTGCCGAGTTGTCGTAAGCGCTGACTAATCAGCGTCATTATCAAAAAAGCCACAAAAGCAGCAGCACAAAGTATACAAGAACATGGAGGGTTTTGCTCGGTATACACGCGGCAACATTTTGTGATTATCATTGCGAGGCGAAAGTGCTTTTTAATGTCGCCGAGCATTTTAAATAATTAGCTGATGCCGTGGCGGCATCCAGCTCCCTCATACCCTTCCCCAAATACACCCCACTCGTAATTAGCTTTGGCCGGGGGGTGGGGAGTGGGGGGTAGGCACCAGAGAACTGCAAGAGTGGCATTCTTTGCCACCCTGATCACACTCAACAAATTTGAACACCCGCTCAAAATATTCGGGTGTCTGCAAGCACCCACCAAAAATCTGTAGATAGCCTCCTTTTTTGGCTTAATTTTACAAAAATTTAAACAACACGAAATAGATATTTATTTTTTATATATTATATTATTAGCTGTGTTAGGTACTCACCCCTTTCCTCGAGCTCTTTCCACGTCAGAGCTGACAGCTGGTTGTAGCTCCTGGAAAATAGCTAGCTCTGGCACTTCCTCCAGTAGGTCGAAATCACATTGTTGATATCCTCTGCTGCCATATATCACATATCACTGCACCACTCACTCACAATTAGTATTTAAAAGAAAAACATCGAAAAAGTGGTTTGCTTACGTAGGACTTTTGAGAAGCGCAGAGGAGGGCACCTATATTTTGGTATTATTTAGTATTAAGTATTTAGTGTTTTTTAGTATTTAGTATTATTTAGTATTTAGTATTATCTAGAATTTAGTATTATTTAGTATTTAGTATATAGTATTATTTAGGATTTAGTATTTTTCATTATTTCCTATTAATGTAACGAAATACTTTCAGCTATCTTACTTATAATTTTATAATTGCAGGCACCCGGGTGTTCCTGTGCAAGTAACAAAAAACACCCGGGTGGCAAGACTCTTAGAGTGCCGGTGGCTTGCTGCAGTTCTCTGGTGGGTACTGCTATCCGTCTTGGCTCGGCGGAGAAGCCAGCAAATAGAAGAGTTATTTCGCCAAGGATCCTTGGCTGCAGGGAGGTGACAATCCGAACAGGCTGCCATCTATAGCAAAACAGCAGGGACAGATAGTCCACGTGGAGTAATAAGTGCCGCCCACATGGCGTATACGCAATGTTGCCCCTTTTACGACTGCCATGCCAGCTACTTCAGTTACTTCCTTGTTTTCCACATCCTGCGGTGGCCAAATTAATTTACGGCGGCTCCCGGCCTAAGTACCAAATAAAAATGGGGAAAGAGGCGCCACCCTCCCACCGGAGAAAAAAGGAAAAACATGAAATAATAATAAATAATAATAAATAAATTCATTAACATAAAACACGAAGAACAACTTGGGGGCAGGGGGCTGTGAGAGGGGGGGAGGGGCGTTGGAGTGGGTGGAAATTGAGGGGGTGTCGAGCAGGAATGCGTGACGGCAGACGGAAGCGAGGACTCGCTGGCAGGACTCGTTACCTGCCTGGAGATTATCATCAGCGGATTGTTATTGTTTCGGGGATTTCCATTGTGCTTCCCTTACTGTTTTTTCCCCATGTTTTTCCTGCTTTTTTTTTGTGGTTCTCCAACTTTTTTCCATGGTTAGCATCGTTAGCGGCATTTGCATAATTTTTTATGCCACAAGGGGTGTCGAGTGGCAGTTGTCCCCACTCAAGGGTTCCATCGATGGGCGGCAATGTTATCAAATGTATAGGTATGCCTCTTGTTTTTTGTTCGAACCTCAAGCTGGAGTGTGCGTGTGTCTGAGTGTGTGTGTGTCTCAGTGTATGTGTGTGTGCGAAGGGTTAAAACACTTTTATGCCTCATCAACGCAGTTTTACGCTCAATGCGCGCCGTCAACTTTTATTAATTGAGTTTTGTATGAAGTGACAAGGGAAAACGGGTTGAGTGTAAAAAAACAGCGGACAAAGGGGCTTATGAGATGATGAAGCAGAAATAAAGGTACTCAGAGAAACTTCTGTAAAAGTAAACAATAAAAAAGTAAGCAATAAGTAGATTAAAATAAATTAACTATACAAAAAAGTGGTAGTTTCAGAGGAATTAAGAGGAACTAACAATATATTTGAATAATACCATTTAGTTAGTTACCTGGCATGCTGGTCACTTAGGAACGCTTGACTGTACTTGAATATTCTGCAGCTCAGAGGTCCGTTGAGGAAACAAAGTCATCCCCGGCTGATTGAGTTGAGTGGGTGTCGGGTGGCCATAAATCAATCGAAGCCACTAAATCATTAGCCATAAATGGCCGCAACGCCGCATCATCAAAAAGTTTCAATTGGCCGAGAATTTGTCGGTGGGAGTATTCCAAAAAGCCATGGCCAAGAATGATTTCATGTGCGTTGAGCATAAAACCTTAACACTTTCCTTGATTGGACCAGGCTATGCCACAGCAATCGAGCCGCAGGCCGGGTCATGTTATGTACATAAATATATACATATACATATATATACATATATTATATTTATGTTTGATAGGTACGTGCATAGGGTCCACTTCCTCGCACTCCAAATGCGAGAGTGGACAGCCATAAAATATGTGGCAGGAACCGCAGAAACTTTAACCATAACAAACTCCCTGCCGCAAAGGACGACGACTGCTTATCAATTGCCCATGAAAGTATGCTACGAAATTCCTGCTCGCTCCTGTGCACACTTGCGTGTGTGTGTTAGTGTGTGTGTATGTGTGTGTGCGAGATTTGCGATAGCGAGCTGAATTCATAAACAATATTCTACATGAATTGTTGCGCCCTTCGACCCCGCCCCCCACCACCTCCACTTTTCCTTCCGCCCTCTGAACGGCCTTTGCCTTTGTTTTGGATTTTCCAACTTCAGTTCGGGTAGCTTCGATAACATGATTAACTTGATAGCGAAACGAATCCCGGGAAATCACCAGTGAAACTCTGACCAGTCTGTGCCAAATCTCTGTACTTTATGTTCGTTTTTTTAAGATTAACAGCATTACAATAGTAATAAATATATCCTTCTTTATTGCCTTAAAGTAATACTAGTTGTTGTCTTGATATTAATTATTTTTCATTTATTATTTTAAAACTTAAATCAGAAATGGATCTTAGACATCTAGCAATCATGTGCCACACACCCTTGCCAACAATAAAATGCACTTTGTGATGCCTCGAAACGGAATTTAAGATCAGCTGGAATTTTCCGTGGCTCCGCTATGTGTTTAATTTTGCCCTTGCAGCGATTTCCATATTTTCCCCTGCGGAAGGCATCGTCCTGGCGACTTTTTCTAGCCCGCAGCTCTTGGGTTCCGCACTTTTTTAGTGTCTCCCCAGCTGGAGGCAACCTGGTCGGGAGCGGATTTCGCCGGGACACCTTCGTGGATCCCCCGGTTGCTCAAACTCAATCTCTCAGTTTCTCTGGCAGTAGCTCCGGTTTTTTCTCCCATTTTCCTGCTTTCCATTTCCATTTCCCCAACCCACTTTATGTAGCAGCACTAATGGCGCTTTATTATTGGCAAAGTTGCCTGGCCCCAGTTTACAGGATGTGGACATAGGGGCATGTGAAGGGGGCAAGAGGGGGGATTGGGGGGTTTGGGGAGCAAATCGGGGGATATATAGGAGGAGCAGTAGGTAAACGAGGGAAGGAAGCAGAGCCGAGCAATGGATGCTTTTGGTTGAGCGGCAGCCAATTTATATGGAAATAGATGCGCGGCACATTTTCAATGCGGATTTTCCCTATCCCTCCCTGTCTTCCCTATTCTCCTCATCTCCCCCTCCCGTTTTTCCCCCCCCTGTAAACCTCAAGAACTCCCTGGAGAACGGGGGGCGAGCGGAGAACGTTGGGGGGTGGGGACAAAAATCGATGCCCCCGGGAATGAGTATAAAAATGAGAATCTCAATCGTTGCGCCCGACACTGAGACTGAAGATTACTTTGGACCCACTCTTTTGCCCCAATCTTCGCCCCTCTTCGCAAATCGCCATTTTTACGGGCCTTCCTTTTCTTTCTTTTCTTTTTTTTTTGGCGCCTATGACCCGCCTTAGTTTGGGCCACGCCCACATCCATTGTTTGGGCCGCATCATATTCGAACAAATTACGTGGCAAAAGGTCGTGCTGCCATGGGTCAAGCTCTTAAGCGGTAAAACGGTCAAATGTTCCAAGCCTATTCAATGGCGCAAATGTCTAAAAATAGAAATAGAAAAGCGTCGGCCAAAGCGGCCAAAAACAAATGAAGTCTCGAACAAATAATGCTGGAAACGCTCAAGTCGAAGAAAGAAATACTCATTCGGATTCTTAAAGCTATGCTTATTCTATTGGAAAATTCCTCTATTCTTAAAACTATCACTATTCACTATGATTTGCTAAATTATACTCCTTCTTCTAATTAAAATAATCTACATACATATTATGACCACAAACTAATTTACAACTTAGTCACCTATTTTAGCCTATTGGTAGATGCTATAAGCTGATTATAATTTAAATTTAAATTTTAAGAGGTTATATTAATATTATATTCTGATTAGCTTTGTGCTTTAATTTCCGACATATGCTCGGTCAAAGGTGACCGCAAAAAAACAGTGGAAACCGAATTACCGAGCGTACGTGCGTAGATTGCCTCAAGTTGAAGGCACTCCTGCTGCACCTACTTGCTATCCGTTAGCCCACCAAATTGGTTTTTCCTTCGCCAGCAAATCGCAAAGGCAGCAAATTTTCCACTTTCCACTTTCTACTACTTTCACCCTCATTCGCCGCCGACTCTGGGCTTTCTATTGATCAAATCAATTACACAATCATATGCCAAGCCAGCGGCACGCCTTGCCAACCGATATCGTATCCCATCGTATCGCCCGCATGGGGGAATCCCCCCCCGCAATTTCCCACCCAGCACCACCCAACACCCGCTGAGCGGCACTTGCCTCCGTTGCAAGCCATTCTGACACTTGCCGCACGACTTTCAATCAAATCAACCGCGCCAACAATTACCCACACACGGACCACGCCCACGCCCATCGACGGCCCAAATGCCGCCCCCAATGAACGCATTTAGCCAAAGCAAATGAAGGTTAAACCGGATGGTTTCGACCAGGGCCGAAGGATATTGGAGGAGCTGGCACCTGGGACTGGAAACTCCCAGGTAATGATACCTACCATATATATATATATATGAACTGATAGAAATCTTTATACAGATATATTGGTTGCTGTAACTTGGCCAAACTTACGTGTTAAGTAACACACAGTTGGCAAACTCATATCATAACTCATATCAAAAATTATATGCTATACTTTGAAACAGTTCAAAAGAATTACTGAAATAGTAAATAAATGTATCTGTGATATTTACAAAAATTCAAGTTAGATGATATTAAATATCACATTTGATATCATTGATATCATATCACTTGTCATAGCAACAAGTAACTGAGATAGATAAGCCCCATTAATCGAATACATAGTTTTAATTAAATTAATATTTTATTGATCTAAAACTCACACGATTTCAAATCGATGGCCATTCCAACCCTGGACTTTGCCCACGAAAAACAGCAAGGTATTTGCTTCACTCAATTTTTGTCAAATTTTTGGCGTTGTTTTTCTATTTTTTGTGGGTGGTGGAGACAAAAGTGTGCGTATTTGTGTGTGTTTGTGTGTGCGAGGGGGTGTGGAGTGGGGGGGGAGGGGCATGAAGTACCCAAGAGGCGAGTGGCGTGGGTGCGAACATTTTAAATGAATTTTACGCTTGATTTTGGTTTCAATTTCGATTCCGTGAGCTATCGCCGCTTGACTCAGGTGCATTTTCATTATACCCCTTGCTCTTAGAGTAAGGGGGTATACTAGATTCGCTGAACAGCATGTAACAGGCGCATCTACCTCAATATCTCGGGAACTATAATTAAGTTTGAATCAGTTAATAACTAGAGGAAATACAAATGTTAGCACCGCTAGGTGGCGCTTCTTTACAATCCTTAAAACACTGGCTTTCATACTTTCTTGCCTCCCTTGAGCTGATTAACGGGTATCGGTTAGTCGAGGATATCGAATGCATTTCGATATTTTCATTTTGGGAGGAAGGGTGAAAAATGGGAGTGGTTCGGTTTGGATAGAGACGAGTGTAGAAATGGGAGAACGAATTCAATGGGCCAACAAAAAGTTGCAGCAAATAAAAGTTGCAAGTGTTTGCCAGCAGGAACAGGACGGCAGGACGCAGGACGACAGGACGGCAGGAGCCATGGAAGCTGGATGGAAGCAAAGTCAGGTAGTCAGGAACTAAATCTGTGACAGGCACATGGGTGGCGATGGCTCCAGGAGGAGGGAGGCGGTGGGTGGCTTTAGTATCGAAGGGAAATACTCGGTCGGTTGGACGGCAAGTTTAAATTGAGTGACATTTTGCCGCAATTGACTGTGCCGAAAGTTGTGTGACTCCCCCGCGCCATTCCATTTCTCCATTTACTCCGACCGATTGTTGGCCCAACTGGACTGGGACCATCCATCATGGCCACAATTTGTAAGGAGGATTGGATGGCGCAGATAAGGCTGGAATGGAAACCCTGTTGCATGTGCCAGCTGTCACACAGGCGAATGTTGCATGCACATTATGCCCCATTGGATGGATGGAGGAGGCGGATGGTGGTGCTTCGAAACTAGATATCAATTACACAACCTCCTCGGCGGAATTCAAAATCCATGTACCCCCCTCACTAGCACAGCAAACTTCGGTGGCAACAAGCGCCAAACTCTATTTGGGTTCACAAGTTAGACAGATTATTTGTGGCACAGCCAGGATTAAACCAAATACAGACTACAGACTACAGACTTTTGATCAAATTTCATGGGTTTTGAAGAGCTCTCGAGTTTTCAAAGTGGTGAAATGTATTATTTAGTTTAAAATCAAGTATTGCAAGTATACAGTGGTTACCCAGTCAAACTTGCCTAATACTCGTATTTATAAATCCCAGGCTATATGTGAGCGAAAAAAGGGACCTTCACATATTCCGAGTGATTTGTGGCTTACGACGTGTGCATGGGGGATTTTTCAGCTGTCCAATACGCATTTTTCGGGGATTCAAACTTCCCTCACTTGGCTTGCGTCCGTTTGTCTGTTTTGTCCGTATGTCCGCATGTCCGTATGTTTCTGGTTGTCCGTATGCGCGTTTTTGTCCGTGACGCGGCTTGCACTTTTGCTGCTCCATTTCCTTTCGGTTTTTGTTTTTTTTTTGGCCATAGTCCCCAGCAATTATTGATTGGTTTTTTTTTTGGGGTTTCTTCGGTCTAGTTCGGTTCGGTTCAGTACTATTTGGTTTGGTTTGGTTTGGCTTAGTTGGGTTCGCATTGGTTTCGATTCGGTTTCCTTGGATGTCCTTGACTTTTGCCTGGCTCGCACTTTGCGAACACTTTTTGGCAGCCTCATTGCCATCGACCCCCCGCCCCGCCTCTCCCGCCCAGTTATTGTTGGCTGACCAAGTTGGGTGAGAGTTTGAAAATAGTTTGCTTTCTTTTGCCTTCTTTTTTATGTTTTTTTTTATTATTATTTTTTTTTGTCTGTTTTTTTTTTACACGTTTTGGCCGAGTGACTTCTCTTTGTGTGTTTGCTCGAGAAGGTGGGGAATAGTCAGCTTTAAGACAGTTTTTCGGCTTTGTTTCGCCTGCAGTAAACATTTCATGTTGTTGTTGATTGTTTGAGGGCCAAATTCGCCTTTAAACGACGAACGGGGGCGTGTGCCAGTGGCAGTGGCAGTGCCTTTGTCTATTTTGGAAACTCTTGTCGAATTGTTTGGGGGAAATTTTCAGCCGAGTTCAGGCGAACTAAAATGCCAGTCGCACAGTCTGCGGTCAAAGTCAACGCTCCACGGGTAGCCAAAAACTGAGCATAAACAAGTTCGTCTTCTGGCTATAATTGCCCATACAATAAACACTGCTGCGCTGCTCAGCTCTTCCCTTTTAATGGCGAGTCAAAGTACTTTGATCATTTTCTTTATTGCTCCTAGAGCTTTTTTTATTACATGGTTACACTCGTTGTTTGCAAAAAAGGCAATTTAAAAACTTTATTTATTTAGTTTACGGCGCATACGCTGCTTGTCACGGTCAAATCTCAGATTATATCGTTTCCATAGAAAATATCATATAAAATAAACTACAAGGATGAGTTGGCAGACTTTCAAAAGAAAGGTTGCTAAAAAACTAAACATAAAATAAAATAAATATCAGATATGCCTAGGCTTGGGAAATATTAATTTTAAAATGGTACAATTTTCGTTGAACTTCGTAGCCTGAAGAAGCAATGTAATATCTTTTACTGCACACTTTTAGATAAAGTATCTGCCAACATGCAGATACTTCTGGCCAGCACTGTATCTCGCACACTTTGCTAGCTCTGACTTGCAACTTTTGCCCCATTTTGCGGCCCTGCTCCGCGTATTTTGGCTGTTTTGCTGCTTTATATTCTCAAAGACATATGCCGCTACTGCAGGACTCGCAGATAAATTTTTTCTTTTTTGGTTTTGGTTTGCGTTCTTTTCACTCGATTTTTTTGCCGTTTTTTATTCCTTTTTTCTGCGCAAGGAAAGCGTTTCGCTATGTGCGAGTGCGGTAACTTTATGTGTATAGATGTACATTTATGCATGGTGCTGCCCGTGCGCGTTTTGTATTAAAAAATTATCAAAAATAGCGAGCTGGAAAGGAAAGGAAAAGTTTTTGGCAAAGTTGACCCGGGTCACACGTGTGCTGTCCGTTTTTGCCCTTTGACCCTTCGCCCTGCTGTTTTTGCCCTTATTGTTATTTATTTCATTACGCATTTCGCTCGTTTTGTGACCAAGATTTGGTTTTCCCCCCTCCCCATTGCTAATTATTGAGCTCATTTCGCTGGCCTTCTATATGCACACGTGTGCGCGATTGTGTCCTTGTGTGTGTGTGTGTAAGAGAGTGTGTGTGTTTGTGGGAGATTGTGTGTGTGTGTGCGTGGCATGGTCCCTAAAAGTATGCTGTGTAAATGGGAGACGGCTGTCTCATAAATCTGCCTGCGCATGTGGACAAATGTCCAAACAATTCGCACACAACAAATTCATTTGCCACCGAAATGGGCGGTGAGGCGCGGGTTAGGGCGTGGTCATGCCGCAGGCATCATTTGTATTGCATAATTACTTATTTACACACACGGAAAGCGGAATTAATACAATCGGTGGGCGTTCTAGGAACCTGTTTCGAGCGAAAGCCAATTCCGCAACATCAATCAATTACATGAAAAAGCTGTTGAGTAGAGCAAATCGTCATTGCAATACGATACCATTAAATTTCATGTGGTAATTACAATCAATTACAACCAGGTTTATATCTACCCAAGGTAAAAAAATATTAAACATCTTAACTGCAATTTTTTAAATTAATATTTGTTATTAAGTGAAGTCTCCGTCCATCATAATATTGTATCTTTTAATTTCAATATTTTTGATAACTGTCTTGTAAGATGCTATACAAAAGGTATTTCCGGACTTAAATTCGCCGCATGCTTTCGAACACCTAAGTGACTTTGTGCGCCTTTTCGGTGACATTCAGGTGCCATGCTATCCCTTCTGTGTCCTGTGGGGAATCAAGGAGCAGGATGAAGTCGGCGGGGCCACACTTTCCCAACGAAAGTGCGTGGGTTGCCCAGAAAAACTGGGAAAGGTCAGAGGGCAGCGGGCGGCGGGGGGTCAGAGGTTAGAGCAAGACGACAGCCTCAAGTTAATTGCTTAATAGTCGAGACATCAATAAATCAAAGAAAAATGCGCGTAAGCATAAAGCAAAAAGCGGCGTCGACAACAAAGAGAAATGCTTCTTTGGGGGCGAGGTGTTTTGCGGCTGCCTGCGCAAATGCAAACAGACTGATTGATGGCGGCAAGTGATTTATTTATGTTAATGCAAAGGACTCGCGCGGGGGGGAGGGGGGTGAGGCAGCGACATGGCATCAATGCCAACGAGTGCTGACAGGACCCTCAGCGGAGCATAGGAATCCAGACAAATATCACATTCATATTCCCAACTTGCCTTGGTACTCCATTGTAGCAGTCGACATTCTAAATTCGATACAAATGCTTTGTAAATGAGTGCTTATACCAAAATAAAATCATTCCTACAGTCATTGGAAATTCAAAATTCATCAAAATCATCTTTACAAATTGCAGAATTCCGATCGACGATAACCAAAAACGATAAAAATGACGTGCGAGTAACTAAAAACTTATAAAACTCAGTGCAAAACGAAGTCAACCTTACATTAGTTAATTTTAAATCAAAATGTTATAAAAATGTTCATTTTTAGGGAAGCTGTTCCCAAGAAAACTGTTCTAGAACCTCGATAACCAAATTCGATAAGGTTGCCCGTGTTTGGCGGAAAAATGGCCAAGACGCCAGCTCTCAGATGGGAGTGGGTCCGAAGCGGAGCTTATCGTTGCGTAGGGCTTCCACACACAAACCCACACCCTCATTTAAACCCAAACCCACACTCTCATCCAAATCCAAACCCACGCCATCCCATTCCCATTCCGCGGGCACTTTGGTATTTTCACCTGCGACATTTGTCGCTGTACGTGATTCGACCGACGATTAATCAACTGCGTGGGCGCCGGCGGGATTGGGATTGGGATTGGGGGATGAACTTCGGGACTCCGGCGATAACCGGAGCCAGGAGCCCGGATCCTGGAGCCAGGAGCACACGCACGCTTTCGATGACGATGTTTGGCAGATTGGAGAAGGAGCCTGGCATTCGCAGCTCTCATTTAAATGAGAAAGCTAAGAAAGTTACCCATTATCCTTAGCCAACTGCTCATCATTTTATTAAGCTCTTCTTGGTTTTAGAACGAATGACAGCACTGTTTGAACAACAATTTCGACAAATACTTGTAGGACCCCACTGATTTAGGTGCATATTTGATTTTGTTAATTCGACGAGCTGGATCAAATGCCCGATAAAACAGAATAGGGGACAGCCAGGCGACAAGAAAGACATCAAATGAATTTTAATACGCGCCAGGGGAGCCGTCAATAATTAATCGAACAAATGGGCAGTGGGCAGTGGTCCGAAGTTTTTGGGTATCCCGAAACTCAACTGGCTGCTTTATTGGCGGCGCTTCAATAATTGATTATGGCGAAATGGACTGTGGATCTGCGGCTATGGCGGCAAGTTCATTCAATAATAATTCCAATTCGCCTGCGACAACTTTGTCGTGTTGGTGGCGCCTCCACGACTGCCCCCGAAAATCGCTGCAAAATAAGATTGGGACGGAATGGGGCATGAATAAACATCAATAGGAATTTTATTGTGAAAATATTTGTCGCTGCCGGTACGGTAGGTCAACAACTACAACAAGAACAACAAACAGATATGACGAACTCTGCACGCAAAGCAAAGAAATTTAATATTGAAAACCATTTTCGAGTTTTAGATTTTGATTTACGTTTTTAACATGCTGTCATAAGGATTTTCTTACGATTTATTCGATTTATTTATAAATAAAGTAAAGTCGATATGCTTTTGTTGAAGTGTACAGATTCCAGCCTGCCAATGACCGCAGAAATACAGAGATACAGAAAAACAGCGAAAGGAAGGAGAAATTATAGCGCAAACGAAAGTCATGGGAATTTATTGCTGTGCTGTGAGCAAACAAAAAGAAAGAAATATCATACAAACAGTTCACTTTAATAGCGTACACTAGTAAATAATTCCCAAAGCCATATACATACATACATATGTATGTATCTGTATGTTCACATGTATATTAGTACATATGTATTTATATTCAACTTTTCTCTACGCTTCATCTTTAAATTTCTAGCAAAAAATAGTTTCATGCCATTCAATTTAGTTTACGAATAAGCGCAAACTTTGCACTTTACATATTTGCTTTTTCTCTTTTCGGCCATTAATTATATAAATATCTTGTGTTTATTTCAATGAAACGTTAAACTTATAAAACAATATTGCAGATTCACTTGCGACTCTTTCGCCATAGAAAAGTGAGTGCAAACGATCTCGTATTCTTCTTGTGCCTTCTGTGCCTTTAGCTTGACCTTTTTTTGTGGCGACGCGTGAACGATGACGTATACGCTCCGTACGCCCGGCGGCAATAAAATTGATGTCACGTTTTTATGACGCCGTTGATGAGTCGTTATCTTTGATTTCAGCACGCAGGCTCGGTCTCCATTTCCGTCTCCTTGCCACACTCCGCCATTATCCTGCTCCACGCTTGTTTTGCGTCCGAGGCGCAAGTTTACAAAGCCGCATCCCCTACACACACAAGCAGGACACCCGCACACACACACACACGAGCAGGACACGCACACACCCACGCAGACATCGACAATCGCGTCAGGTGGCCGCGGTCTTGTGGTCATCATTCTTCGCCTCCGCACCGCTTGGCTTTTGTTGCTGTTTTTTTGTCCTGTTTTTAATTTACGCCCAGTTCAATTTGCGCTTTTTGTTTTATCTCCCGCTCATAATTTATTGTCTTTGTCTTCTCTCCTCGTTTTGCTGGCATTTGCAAATTGAAAACAAGAAGTGAGGCTTAAGCTGATCGTTCCGACTTAGGGATACTTGGTACTTAAACACCTTAGGCAAGACAAATACCACTAGAGTTAAGATTGATATGGTATATCTGGTATATCTTTAAATACTTGACAAGCAAATGACTTTTAATACTTGATAACTGAGAGGTTTGCATGTTTTTGTTTGCTTTCTGACAAATGCTATAAAAATGAGTTCAATGAATCTGTAGAGGGTATATCTCTGTTTGGACGAGTACGATTCACCCATATTGATCCACGAGTAACCGGTATAAACAGATGCGCGACCTTTGTCGTTGGCAAACAACAGCAACAATTCCTGCCGCCTTTTGGAAACGGTTTCTTTTTACGCGTTGTTTGTGCTTTTGCTGGCAAGCATGCTTTACGAGCACGGCAGACAACTATAAAACGCAGCAGCATCATCGGAGATACAGAAAGCAAGTTCGAGAGAAAATATCACTACTTTGCGGTTGATTGCCCGTTTAACTTCATTTCGGAGAAAAACTAATTAACTTATCTATTTCCGAAGGAAGTAATCAAACAAACGATTTATCGCTACTTAATCCTTGAAATTCATTCCAGTATTTTGATCAGAACATTCGAAATATTGGTCCAAATATGGAAAGTCATATCTCGTTGAATTCGTAATGAAATTTCCAATCGAACTGTGTTTACCAAAAAAAATGATTTTTTTTTCATTTTTTATGATGATTTTTGGATTTTGGCCGGAAATTGATTTTCTGTGTTTTTGCGATTTAAATATCAGTATTTTGATCATAACATTCGAAATATTGGTCCGAGTATGGAAAGTCATATCTCGTTGAATTCGTAATTAAATTTCCAATCAAACTGTGTTTACCAAAAAAAAATTATTTTTTTTTCAATTTTTTCCAATTTTTGATGATGATTTCTGGATTTTGGCCGAAAATTGATTTTCTGTGTTTTTGCGATTTAAATATCAGTATTTTGATCATAACATTCGAAATATTGGTCCGAATATGGAAAGTCATATCTCGTTGAGTTCGTAATTAAATTTCCAATCAAACTGTGTTTACCAAAAAAAATGATTTTTTTTAAAAATTTTTTTTTCGTTTTTTGATGATGATTTTTGGATTTTGGCCGGAAATTGATTTTCTGTGTTTTTGCGATTTAAATATCAGTATTTTGATCATAACATTCGAAATATTGGTCCGAGTATGGAAAGTCATATCTCGTTGAATTCGTAATTAAATTTCCAATCAAACTGTGTTTACCAAAAAAAAATTATTTTTTTTTCAATTTTTTTCCAATTTTTGATGATGATTTCTGGATTTTGGCCGAAAATTGATTTTCTGTGTTTTTGCGATTTAAATATCAGTATTTTGATCATAACATTCGAAATATTGGTCCGAATATGGAAAGTCATATCTCGTTGAATTCGTAATTAAATTTCCAATCAAACTGTGTTTACCAAAAAAAATGATTTTTTTTTTCAATTTTTTTTCATTTTTTGATGATGATTTTTGGATTTTGGCGGAAAATTGATTTTCTGTATTTTTGCGATTTAAATATCAGTATTTTGATCATAACATTCGAAATATTGGTCCGAGTATGGAAAGTCATATCTCGTTGAATTCGTAATTAAATTTCCAATCAAACTGTGTTTACCAAAAAAAAATTATTTTTTTTTCAATTTTTTTCCAATTTTTGATGATGATTTCTGGATTTTGGCCGAAAATTGATTTTCTGTGTTTTTGCGATTTAAATATCAGTATTTTGATCATAACATTCGAAATATTGGTCCGAATATGGAAAGTCATATCTCGTTGAATTCGTAATTAAATTTCCAATCAAACTGTGTTTACCAAAAAAAATGATTTTTTTTTTCAATTTTTTTTCATTTTTTGATAATGATTTCTGGATTTTGGCCGAAAATTGATTTTCTGTGTTTTTGCGATTTAAATATCAGTATTTTGATCATAACATTCGAAATATTGGTCCGAATATGGAAAGTCATATCTCGTTGAATTCGTAATTAAATTTCCAATCAAACTGTGTTTACCAAAAAAAATGATTTTTTTTTTCAATTTTTTTTCATTTTTTGATGATGATTTTTGGATTTTGGCCGGAAATTGATTTTCTGTGTTTTTGCGATTTAAATATCAGTATTTTGATCATAACATTCGAAATATTGGTCCGAGTATGGAAAGTCATATCTCGTTGAATTCGTAATTAAATTTCCAATCAAACTGTGTTTACCAAAAAAAAATTATTTTTTTTTCAATTTTTTCCAATTTTTGATGATGATTTCTGGATTTTGGCCGAAAATTGATTTTCTGTGTTTTTGCGATTTAAATATCAGTATTTTGATCATAACATTCGAAATATTGGTCCGAATATGGAAAGTCATATCTCGTTGAATTCGTAATTAAATTTCCAATCAAACTGTGTTTACCAAAAAAAATGATTTTTTTTAAAATTTTTTTTTTCGTTTTTTGAGGATGAATTGTGGATTTTGGCCAAAAATTGATTTTCCGTTTTTTTGCGATTTAAATATCAGTATTTTGATCAGAACATTCGAAATATTGGTCCGAATATGGAAAGTCATATCTCGTTGAATTCGTAATTAAATTTCCAATCAAACTGTGTTTACCAAAAAAAATGATTTTTTTTAAAATTTTTTTTTTCGTTTTTTGAGGATGAATTGTGGATTTTGGCCAAAAATTGATTTTCCGTTTTTTTGCGATTTAAATATCAGTATTTTGATCAGAACATTCGAAATATTGGTCCGAATATGGAAAGTCATATCTCGTTGAATTCGTAATTAAATTTCCAATCGAACTGTGTTTACCAAAAAAAATTAATTTTTTTTTCAAATTTTTTCCAATTTTTGATGATGATATTGGATTTTGGCCGAAAATTGATTTTCCGTTTTTTTACGATTTAAATATCAGTATTTTGATCAGAACATTCCAAATATTGGTCCGAATATGGAAAGTCATATCTCGTTGAATTCGTAATTAAATTTCCAATCGAACTGTGTTTACCAAAAAAAATTAATTTTTTTTTCAATTTTTTTCCAATTTTTGAGGATGAATTGTGGATTTTGGCCAAAAGTTGATTTTCCGTTTTTTTGCGATTTAAATATCAGTATTTTGATCAGAACATTCGAAATATTTGTCCAAATGTTGAAAGTCATACCTCGTTGAATTCGTAATTAAATTTCCAATCGAACTGTGTTTACCAAAAAAAATTAATTTTTTTTCAAATTTTTTTCAATTTTTGATGAAAAAAAGTCCTTGTGTGGCTTTTAATCGTATTTACACGTTTATGCAAATAAAAAACTATACATTTTAATAAATTCCCAGAAGGGTTCTGCTGTAATTGAATTGGGCAGCACAGAGTGGCGTTCCGTGTTATGAAACTTGGCAGCAATTATGGCGTGCCTAATGCAAATTGCAATTAAATCCTGAAATGCAAATTCGAACCGAACTGTGTGCCTGCATAGGTAATGGCCAACAAGCATACATATGTAATACATATGTATACATAAATATATATGCATATAGTGTAATTTAATCACAATTATATGCGATGACTGGCTTTTAGTGACAACTGCCTGGTATTACAATTCATAAATGCAAATTGCTTAAATGCTCCCAATGGAGTGGGTGCGTTTTTCAGCTGGTTTTTTTGTGAGGAAAAAAAATAATGCAGCCATTCATGCGCTCAATGCATTCGAAACATTTAACTCAATTGATTGAATTATTATCAAAGTGACAGTTTCAATATATAAAAACAATTGTTTCCGTTATACATAGTATGTTATTCGAGTTATTCTGTAACTGCCGTCATGTAATTTTGTACTTATTATTAAATTATCGTAAAGGTAATAATATTTATTTCTGTGTAATGAGGGAAACGAAAAACATCATCAATTGTGTTATTGTTTAGTTTAAATGTAATCATACGCCCGATCAATTTTATTACCATTATTGACTTGTTTAAATTGTGTCTGCTGTATTTTTTTGCACGATGATTAAACCCATGCAATTGGTTGTTTGTTTAAATATGAATTTGAAGATTTGATGTTAAATCGTATCAGCGGCACAATATTAGGGGCACAATATTTGGGGCACACAGTGTCCGCGTTCGTCGCGGGCATAACCCCTCGCACAATGGCAACCCGTTGGGTTTTTCCAGCAGCGCTGGCTGAACTCCTGGCAGAAGGACTCGCAGCGGCAGATCGGATTGCTCAGACGGCACTCGTAGGGCCCACATCTTCCGGATCCGTCCAGGTTTCCCCGAATGGTCACCACCATTAGAAGAAGGAGAAGTTGAACTGCCGTCGAACGGATATGCATTATGACCGCATTCTGATTAAAGCAGCCAGCTATTTATATTTACCTAAAGTCACAAAACAACAGTTGTCAGGTGTTGCAATAAAAATATCATATACTGTAGCATAATACCTTTAGTGAAATTAAATAAGGCGCCGATTGCCAGTGCAACTCTGTTAAAATCGATACGAAAGTATTGATGCTATCGATGTTTCCATATCCATACCAATATCAGTGTGCACGTTGACAAATGTAGTTTAAGTAACGGTACTTGGGGACGGTGAAAAATGGAACATTTGGGGTTTTCCTAGTTTAAATTTCTCTCTTCTTCTTAAATCTCTTTCATCTACATATATATATTTTTAACGTATCTAGTATATGCTTTGACTGTATGAGTAGAGGGTATAATTATAATTATACTATTCATATAGGATTCCGTTTTTTTAACGCCTACAACCTTGCTGGAATTGCATATTTAATAATTAAAAGCTTTCGTTTATTTCAATAAGGTTTGTGTCACGGCTTAGTATTTGACAATGTGGTTCGTGTCTTTGAATTTAGCGCTTCTGATTTTGGACTGTAAGTCGATTTTCTCAAATACTGTTTCTGTTAATTTAACGGAATTTTCAAGACTGTCTTATTTTTATAAATAAGCTGAAAAATAAAACAATAAGCACTCATAAGAAGCTTAAATGTTTCTGAATCTACTGTTTCGCAGATGCAGATAAGACATCGACGCTATTTTGACGCATATCGATAGCAATTGAAAATAAATAGACGATTCAACGGAACGGCTGATGAAACAGGCGGTTATCGGAACGAAAGTAAATGGGAAAAAAGCACAAACAGGCGCACGCAGCTCTCTTTCGCACACACTTTACTCCACTGTGCGAGCGCGTGTGTGTGTGTGTTATTTTTTGAGAAAAGCAAAGAGAGCAAGTGAGAACCAACACCGATGCAAATCATTTTGTTGGCTTTATGGTTAGTTTTCCGTGAAAATTCAATTTAAATTGTGCATTGCAACTGAGCTTGGCGTCGAAGTCAAGCCCGATTTGTGAAATAAATTAGTGTTTTCCCCTCATCAAAAGTGCGTAGAAAGACAACAAAAAGTCATAAGCTTTTCGAATGTGCCTTTGCGTGTGTGTGCGTGTGTGTGGCAATACACACGTTGTGTGCGCATGTGTGTGCGCAGTGTGCTGGTGTGTGTAATTACCTTGAAAACAAAATAATCTGCTCTGAAAGAAAAATGCATTTGTGTACATAAGTTTGTTGTTTTTTTTTTTTTTAATTTTGTCCTATCGACTTTTTGCCGATTTGACATGATTAAATAGTGCGGGCACACGCATACACACATTTAACATAGTGTTATTTTGGCTTTTCTCTGTTAAATCAGCAGTTTGCCCATGTTAAGCGTGCAGATCAGTGTGGCCGTCCTGCTGAGAAATACCGCCGCCAGTATGACCGCGACACGGCCCAGCAGGCTCTCCTATTGTCATTAGAAAATCTCACATATGCATTTTTCATTTACCAATAAAAACAGCCAGCACGCAGCGTTTCCAACCAGCAGAGAATAAAACAAGTTAGTGCACAAAAAGAAACAGGAGCTGTGCACAAACTGCACCGAGCAAACGCAACTGGCCACGCCATTGTGAGGGCAACAACAATAACAACTGGCGAAAAGGGCTGCGCAAAAACGTAAACAAAAGCAAGTTGAAAACGGGGCAAAGAAAAAGGCAAAAGCAAATGCAAATGCAAAAGTAAAACCAAAGGAAAGCCAGTGGAAAACAAAGCCTCGAAAGCTGAAGACAAAGAGGAACGGAAGTGGAGCGGGGAGGCCAACGAGCGCAAGAGGAACAGGAAGAGGAAGAGAGAAGAAGGAGCAGCAGAAGCAGCAGCAGCACCAGCAGCTGAAGCAGAAGCAGAAGCGCAAAACAGAATCCGAAAAATGGACTCGGACAATGACAATGATTTCTGCGATAATGTCGATTCGGGCAACGTTTCCTCGGGCGACGACGGCGATGACGACTTCGGCATGGAGGTGGACCTGCCGAGCTCCGCGGAGCGCCAGCTGGACCAAGATGACTACCAGTACAAGGTGCTCACCACCGATGAGATTGTGCAACACCAGCGGGAGATCATCGACGAAGCCAATCTGCTGCTAAAGGTATGTCAAAGCCAAAAGCTAGCGAGTACAGTGAACGCCCGCTAGTACAACTGTGCATCCATAACTCTCATAACACATGACTCTCAATCCTAGGTCAGCCCTAAAGTTGCATTCTTTACCCAGTGCAGACAACAACGATAGGCCAGCAGTCACCTTTAGTTGCTCATACAGTCAGGCCTTCCTAGCACAGATCTTGCAAAGAATATGTTCACTTCCGCTTTCGTTGGCGCTTGCGGATTGCAGTGAAAGCCAACCTGTACAACCATCTGTTTTCGCCCCTTATACAGTCTATACTTTGCCATAGTTTAGCAGAGTCTGATCACTTCTAGAAATGTTCACCTATCAAAAGCATCACTGTGCTGTTGCACACAGTGCATTTGGGCATGTGTATCCGCGCATCTCACTCCCCACCCCTCGCTCTTGCCGCCCACCGCCCTGCCTGGGATCTGGGATGAGCTGAAGGTCGTCCGCTGATGACTGCCAGTGCCAGTGAAATCGGAACACAAACACCCAGGCGCACCCAAGGTCGCCAGATCCGCATCCCATATCCGCATCAGCAGATGACTTGCCAAAAGTTCACTATCAAAGTTTTCACTTTCCCAGCTTTCGGGGGATTCCCTTGGAAGAATAGAAATTCAGGAATTGTATTTGTAATGAATTACTAAGATCTAATTGAAAAATTTCCTATAATCCATGTTTCATTGACTTTAGAAACATCTGAAAATCTTACATTGCAATAATAAGCGAAATTCACTTAGCTCGGGTGTTAACTTTCAGCATTAACACGCCTTCGATTGATACAGATAAAGTATCTAATTGTTGGTTAAATAAAGCAGCTTTGAGTACCTCTTTACTCTAAAAAATGTTACATATGTATGTAATTTTTTGTCGATTTCCAGAAAATCGTTTAGATAACCAATTGGAAATCCAATTGCTCCATAACGCAGATTGCACTTTATTGCTACTGATAGTTATAGTGGTTCAACCATCCTAATGTACGTACATATGTATGTAGCTTCTGCTGCTGATCGCAAATGATTTGGCATTGATTTCGAGGCCAACTGGGATGCAGCCGTGCTCCTTTCCCTCATGCCAGACCCATATATTTGCCCACATTCACTGACATTCGCTTTGTTTCGTTCTCTATGGCCACAGCTACCCACACCCACTGCGCGGATACTGCTTAATCACTTCAAGTGGGACAAGGAGAAGCTATTGGAGAAGTACTTCGACGACAACACCGAGGAGTTCTTCAAATGCGCACACGTCATAAATCCTTTCAACAACGCCACCGAAGCGGTCAGACAAAAGGTGAGCCAAGTGATTAAGACTTTATTTGATGTCTCATCTAATGCATTTTTTCCGATTTTCAGACCACACGAAGTCAGTGCGAAGAGTGCGAAATATGCTTTTCACTGCTCCCGCCAGATGTAAGTTGCCATGGAGAAGGGATGGGTGCTGCCATGACCTAATTGTAGTCTAGAATACATTTCCCGCTGACCAACCGCAAATATTTTGGGTGAAATTCGATTTTGTACCTAGTCTATGGTGTCTTATCTTGTGCTTGGCTGCACAAATCTATAATATTCTAAAAGTACTTGATTTTTGCTATATCAATTATTTTATTGGCTTACGTTATCAATAATTTACTTGATTTATAATTGTGGATTGCTAAGGGATATACATGTAGTGGCCTAAGTATATTTTATATTATAGACTAGCAGCAAAGCTGACTAACAAATACTCGGGCGTGGGCGTATCAAAAGTTTGAAATTACCCTGAGCTGTGTAGGTGCTTTTAAATTGTTGTTAGCTTGCCCATCAAGCTCTTATAGTTCCAGAGATCTCTAAGTTTATGCAAAATTCCGAATAATATATAATTTATATATAAACAAGTTGAAACTACAATATTACCTACAATTTGGACTAATCACTCTTTTCTCTTTGTTCAATTTAGTCCATGACCGGGCTGGAGTGCGGACACCGCTTCTGCATGATCTGTTGGCACGAGTATCTGTCAACGAAGATCGTGACGGAGGGTCTGGGCCAGACCATTTCGTGCGCGGCGCACGGCTGTGATATACTGGTGGACGACGTGACCGTCACCAAGCTGGTGATGGACGCACGGGTGCGGGTCAAGTACCAGCAGCTGATCACCAATAGCTTTGTGGAGTGCAACCAGCTGCTGCGCTGGTGTCCGTCCGTTGACTGCACCTATGCGGTGAAGGTGCCGTACGCGGAGCCCCGTCGCGTCCACTGCAAGTGCGGCCATGTCTTCTGCTTCGCCTGCGGCGAGAACTGGCACGATCCGGTCAAGTGTCGTTGGCTGAAGAAGTGGATCAAGAAGTGCGACGACGACTCGGAGACGTCCAACTGGATCGCGGCCAATACCAAAGAGTGTCCCAAGTGCAGCGTGACCATTGAGAAGGACGGCGGCTGCAACCACATGGTGTGCAAGAACCAGAACTGCAAGCACGAGTTCTGCTGGGTCTGCCTCGGTTCCTGGGAGCCGCACGGCTCCTCCTGGTACAACTGCAACCGCTATGACGAGGACGAGGCCAAGACCGCCCGCGATGCTCAGGAGAAGCTGCGCTCCTCGCTGGCCAGGTGGGTAAATCGACTGGGAATTGTGTCGCAGGATTAGAATCACTTGTTAAATGATAGTAGTTGTGTACTATTTGTTTTGCTTTTCGCACTTCGCTGATAATGCTTTTTGTGCTTGTTCATTAACGGCGTATTTTATCTGTCAATTTGTTTTTTTTTTTTTAAAGATAACGATCAGCTGATGAATCAGCTAATATTTGTAATTAAATTTTATCACTGATAAACCTGTAGAGCCATAAATGACGAGCAATGTTAAAAGTTGTCAAGGCAAAACACTACGCTAGTACGCATTAAAGTGAAAGTCATTCAGGACTTCAACTGATATATTATCTTCTGCTAAATCCACAGATATCTCCACTACTATAATCGCTACATGAACCACATGCAGTCGATGAAGTTTGAGAACAAATTGTATGCATCTGTGAAGCAAAAAATGGAGGAGATGCAGCAGCACAACATGTCATGGATTGAGGTAAGTGGTGAAAATTCGTGACCATAACAATGCAGATTCATGCAGACTTATTGCAATTGCAGGTGCAGTTTCTGAAAAAGGCTGTCGACATACTTTGCCAGTGCCGTCAGACTCTCATGTACACGTACGTGTTTGCATATTACTTGAAAAAGAACAATCAATCCATGATATTCGAGGATAATCAAAAGGACTTGGAGTCGGCAACCGAGACGTTGTCGGAGTATTTGGAACGTGATATTACATCCGAGAATTTGGCTGATATTAAGCAGAAAGTGCAAGATAAATACAGGTAAGAAAAAGCAAGCCATGTCTCCGACATACAAACGAATCATGCTCCAAACATTTGTTTTCATTCGATTAGGTATTGTGAAAAGCGGTGCTCTGTTCTGCTGAAGCACGTGCACGAGGGGTACGACAAGGAGTGGTGGGAGTACACAGAATGACGAGAGTCATGGCTGGATAACTAAGCTAAGCCTAGCGGCAGGCAATCGGAATGTAGTGCCCGCTAAACGCCTCCACATCCAGCATCCGAAATGCACCACACACTGTCCCCATCCACATAGCGACCAATACCCACCCACCCTCACACACACACACCTACTCCCACACCCACACCGAAATCGAAGCCGAAGAAGTTGAACAGAAGTTAAGGATAATGCAGAAGCTACACAGAAAGGCAAAAGGAAGGAAACACGGAACTCCCACATGATAAATCCCCCCACACAAGAGTTGCAAAGCAAAATTGAAGCCATTTCAGAAACACTGTGAAGCCAGAAGGAAATCAACATAAAACCGTAATATATATGAATATATATAATGATATATATATTTCTTCGTAAAGAGCAGCAGCAGCAGCAGGACACGAAGCAGGACAGGATCAGATAGACACTACCACACACATACACACACACACAGAGAACCAGTCACAAGGATCAGCAGCAGCATATATATATAGTAAATAATCAACAGTTACAAACTTATTTGATGTTAACCGATTGCAAAGAGATCTTCATGTTATCAAAACCTAAAGAAAAACGAAACAAAAAATGAAAAATTAGTGAATTCAAAGCTACACGAATGAGAAACCAACAATAGAACCTAAACTTATGTGAAATAAACTACACATGTAAGAAACACTCGCCCAGCTTCCTTCCCACCTGCCCAACTTCCTTCGACCTTCTACGTCCCGTTCTAAACCCGTTTAGGCTTGAGGTTAGCGTTATTGTTCTTTAGTTTCAATCTCAGACCCAGTTCGATTTTGAATTTCGAATTTCTTCCAGTTTGTTAAGCTTTTTTTTTTTTGTAATGATTTTCCCTCTTTTTATTTTGTTTTCTGTTCAATAAACAATTGTGCCTAGCATATATGGAATGAAAATGTTTGCAATTCGATCGGTTAGGCCTTGTTTTCGTGGCGGGAGCAGACCTCTCGAATATTGTAAATGCCTAACGGAGCCGGGTGGATCGGCGCATCAGTGCTCCCAGCTCCAGCCGCGATTCAAGTAATTCAAGTGAACGTTGCTCCAGCACAAAGCGAAGAACATGCCGAAACCCGAAATCCGAAACACACACACACTAAGTTATATATAGACGAGGAGTGTATAGTTGATGGGGAGGGAGATGGGGTCCCTGGATCCTTGCAGTGTCCTCCTCCTCCTCGAATCGTTGTATATAAGAGAACAGTTTTGTCCATGGTTTCCTAGCCCGCCCACAAAACACACAAATTGACGCACGTACATTACGTGCACGTGCGGTACGTGCAGCACACCCATAGAACATAACTCGACTTGCCACGCCCCCGCTACGAAGGCGTCGGAGCCTTTTACCATGTTTCCGTTTTCAGCATTCTCTATATTCTTAACAACAATAAATGAATAAATGAAGAAACAATTATATTTATAAACAAACTAAAGCTAAATGGAAAACTCATTGACATTAAATTGATGTAAAAAGTTAAAAGTTGTTCGAATTGAAAGAAAATGAAAAAACAAAAAAATACCATAATGTGGAATACAAAAAAGATATATAAAAAAGCTGTAAAAATTATGAGAAACTATGTATGTATAATTAAAGATGAAATGTTGCAAAAATTAGTGAAAATAAAAATTTAAAAAATCTAGCCACCTGTTTTGATGTGATTGCATGTACATACGAGTATGTACATATATGCATAATCGTAGTATATAAAAAAGCAACCCCCAATAGGTTCATTTAATCGTAAATCACATACTTATTATTATCACTGAAACACACATAAACCGCTGGTCGTTTTCCAGGAATTCATACAATTTCTTATTTATTTCTTTATTTGTTTCTTACTTATTCAATTCTCGGGGGCAGAAAAAGCTATAAGAATGGGCCACAATCATGTTTCAAAATCATTTGTAGTCGACACAGCCGCCAGCACTGCAATACAGATGAGATGAAGAGTAAGCCTGTTTTGGTCATAACACATTGTGCAAATAATACTCACTAGTTCTCAACTTACTCGCAGTTCTCGGAGTTATAGCCCTTTTCGTCATATGCGCATGTGCGTTTGGCTTGCCACAGCTGGGACAAATCCTTTGGACCAATAAGTATCCTCCTGGCTATGGCCCAGTAGTAACCGGCATAAAGGCAGCCATCGCCCTAACTCCTTGCACTCCCGAGCGAACTCCCAGTACCTATAACTTCCGCTCGAATGACGAATGCAACCGGAAGTGTGCCGGACATTGTGCCAGCTGCAATTCGACGTGTATCTTCAGCCACCGATGCGTCTGCGGAGCTAGCACCTACTGCACCTGGGATCCCGACACATCCAAACATCGGCCAGGAGCTCCGATCCCACAAGTATGCGAGCCCATTGAGAACTTCATAGGACGCTATTAACGTGTACTAATAATTAATTACAAAACAATTGAGTAATAAAATCCACAGCATTCTGTATCAACGGTGTAATCTCAAACTCTTGAGCTACGTCGAGTGTCTCGACTATTAGATACCTGTTACTCAGCTAATGCGCTTGTTTCCGAGATTTTGCATGAACGTCACCTGACGGCAGTTACAATAACATGCAAATACGAAATTCCATTTACACTTCAACAAATTCTTACCAGCGCCATACAGATCTCAGCGCTATGGATGTTGTTGAGTTTTCTTCAGAACTAGCGATGTACATATGTATGTATGTACATATATCTGTATTTGTTTATTTTTAACTTACGCACAGCTCTATGAGAATGGGCCACACTCTACTTGTTCAGATCAGTGGTAAAAATCATTTACAAAGAGAACAAAATTAGATGTTTAGTAATATATGTGAACCATTATTTATTGGTATGCTTCACAATACAGTATCCATTATCCTCCTTTATTAGTACCATTAAGATATAGATGGTATATGAACTGAACATTGCGTAAACTTCTTATAAGTATAATAATTACTCGGAATATAGAGACAGATAAGAGTATCCATCGCAAAATGCACGTCACAGAAACTAACAAACAATTACTTATACTGATAAGCAATTCACAAAAATGCAGTCTAATAGGAATATGCTAGAATATATATTAAATTTACTAAGAATACATTTGAATCTACTTTTCTACGTAATGAACTTTACGGTCACGCGATTAATATGAAAACATTGTATTAGTATGCTTGGAATTTTGCCTATACTTTGTATGCAATGCGGATGTCTATAATCTAAAAACTTTCTGGCATTTCAAGCTGGTTTGAATTTTCAGATAAGTGTGATGGATTTTAATGAAATTAGAAGGCACTGAAACTGCTAACAAAATATTTGTAAAACAAAATGCACTGCAAACCCATTTGACAATAGTTAACAGCCTTATTATATACAGTCCTAAGGTTTTGTTTATTATATAAATTGTAAGTTAATAAATTACCCAGTCTCACGTATTCCCAGGCTTCCCTTAAATCCTGCGAGTTTTCAGAGAGTCTTGAAACTAATGGATATATCATTTTGCTCACTTTCGGTTGAAATTCCTGAACTATTCTTTCGATATTATTTGTTTTCGGCAAACGTTGGTAATAATTGCATTAGCATTGCGGCCTCTAGGGCTTCTTCGACGATCTGGGTCTCGATTATGGGGCGATGGCTGGTTGTTGCTTCTATGGCCTCTTACAATAGCCGCTGTCACACGCACAAGAGTCTTAAGTCTAATCTTGTGCAGTGGCCAGCAGCTGCAATAAGTACCTTTTGGTTCGCGACATGGTCGGTGAATCACTACCATTGCTGCTCGTTCGACTGTCACATTCATCATTGGCGGGGATTACAGTTCAACGGACATTGCCGAACCGAGTGCTGAATAAGTGATGATCATGTGCCCACGACATATGGTCGAAATTCCAGGCTAAAACGCGGTGGGTCCTGGCACGTTTTTAAATAATATATACCAATGTGTGTATATATATTTTATGGGTCTCGATGGGTTATTGATTTTCAATTGGTAAATGCATTTCCCTCTTTTGTGTTGTGCGATTTAATATCCTCGTCACTGAATCACGTAAAAAAAAAACCAAAAGAATGATGATCAAGTTATACAATTATCCTGCGGAGCACTTAAAAAAAAAATGTATTGTTTCGCAGACGAGCAGGATCCTTCGGCTGGCCGCTGGTTGTCGCTTAATTAACGCTATTTAACTGAGACATTGTTCGGTGCGGCGTTCACCTTTTATAGTGGCAGGTGGTCAGAACATCCCTCTTGCTTCAGCTTGTTTAAGTACCTTCCCTGTACGTGTTGGCCGAAGACTTACATGTGTGTGTGGTATTATTAGGGGCGCATTAGTGTGTGTCCCAGTCGCAAACGGCTGCCTACTTTTCAGCGCTGCGCTGGGGAGGCTAAAGCGAAACAACAACAAACAGAGGAACAGAGGAATGAATCCCAAAAAATCGAAAGCCAGACATTGAGGCAGGTTTCCTTTACTCTATATGCAAAGATACAGATACATACACATACATATGTGTGTGTGTGTGTAGATGTATACTTGAGGTTCTTGACCAGAAGCCAAAGTGCCGCTGAGCGAAATATGATCCGAATGGAGATATGCAACTGCAACTGCAACTTGCAACTGCCACAATCAGTGGTGGTGGGCAAAGGCCGAAACCCCTGCTTCATCCCCAATTGTCCACCCGGGGGCGTCACAAAAATTAAATAACATTTTTCCCGGCGGCTGAGTGGTGGCACTTGTATGGCATCTCCGGGTTTGGACTGCTCTTTGGACTGGGGTTCTGGGTTTGGGTTTGGAATGCTTCGCTGGTCAGCGCCCGTACAAAAGTGTGCCTGTGTTTAGTGGGGAATCTCAACAAGGTAACGGTAAAGGTAATGGTGGTAATGGTGGCTTAGAGCGTATCAAGTGACAGATTGTCTGCGGCAAGGAGGCCGGCGATCAGTCGATTCGCTTGCCGTCTTGGGAAACCATAATTTCCGACAGCTTTTCACAACTGCCAGTTACCGATGGTGTTCTAATGTACAAATAATAATTGATATGTCCAGAATATTTCAATTTAGGGGCCACAACTCCGCTTAATTTGTACGTGCTGTAAGTAGATTTAAAAATAATTGTAACTCAGAGAATTTTATAGAAATGGAGATTAGAATAACAGGAAACTGTTTCAAAAACAAGGCAACATTATGCAATTTTGAAAAATCGGATAATATTTGGAAATCTAAAAACTACTTTAAGAGGTATTTCTAACATTAAATGTAAGGGTATGGGTATATATAAAAGGTAATTGTTAAAGAACATGAACAACAATAAATGCAAATAATAATACTTGTAAATATATTGAAACTGGGATATAAGTTAATATTTTTATATTAACCTTAAAACTTCCTAACTAACCACATGAAACAGGTGCTAATTTCAAGTACATTCTCTTGGCTGCCTAATCAGATATTTGCGAAACTTTTAATCAATTTCACATACATTTTTCATAGTAAATTACCTTGCTGTTCAAGGTGGTTCCACTAAGAGGCATTCAAATATTTATGTAAATATATTATTGAATTTTAAAGTAATGTTCAAAATATTGGGTGCTCTAAAAACTTGGCAAAACCAATTCCATATGTAATCCATTTAGTCAAACGTCTTATATTTTGACTGACAATCAAAGTTGATTTTAATCAATATTCATGAACTACTGTTGTTATTAAATGGCCACATATACCTCTATAAATTCCTGTGAGCGCGTCACACGTGTCCTTTGCAGAAAGGGAGGGGTATAGGCGGGGGAGGGGGGGGGGACGGGAAATGTGGAGAGGGGGAAGGGGGGGGTGGGGAATGCAGGGAGTGGGGTCGGATTCGCGACCTTCGCTGCTACGTCACAGTGCTTCAAGATAATCGAGAGCGGAAAGAAATGGCGGAAAAATCCTTGCGAAGGGAGAATGCAAATGGAAAACAGTGCGCTGGGCGGTGGTCGGTGTGGGGAGTGGCGCGGGGGGGGCGTCTAAAAATAGCAGCCCCCGAAAATCTAGGACACCTCGCCCCGCCACCGTGACGTTGCAGACGCCCCTTTCGCTGTTTCGGCACTGAGAGAAATTGTTCACCACACTCCACACAGCTTAAAATAAAACCAAACGCAAAATAATACCGGTAAAAATATATTTTAAAAAGCAAATTAAGAAATGAAAACGGTTAAGTCAATATTTATTTACCTGGTCTTCAGTCGGTTTGCTGTGCGAGTAATTAAATATATTAATGCATACTTTTAAACATTTAGTAATTTTCGTAAGTGATTGCATTGAGAATCTCATCTATTGTAACTTAGTTTGTAATACCTTATTGAAACTATTTAATTCCTGAAAAGCCACTTTATAAATGGTATTATAAGGTTTCACGTTTCTACTAACCAGATAGTTTAGTTAATTTGGTCAAATGAAAGATGCATTTAATGTATATTACTGGGCTTGGCATTGGGTTTTCTCGCTGTGTGGCCTGCCTTTTTAGCTTTCACTTTCTCCAGGCACTTTCCCATCGCCCCCCTACCCCCTCCCCGCCCCCACACTTTCAGCAGCCGCCTCGTTTCGTCTTCGGGGGGACTTCGTCTTGGATTCGGCACTGGGTTACTGGGTCTGCACATCGCAGCATCTGCTCGGTGGCGACTATGACGTCAGCGGCGGCGGGTAAATGGCCTCTGCAGGCTCGTCACATGTTGCTGTTGCGCCCAGCAACATCCGCCCCACGGAAAAGGGCGGAAAGGGGCGCCGCCCCATTTCAGCCTCAACAACAAGAACAACAACAAGAGCAACAACAGCGAGGAGGCGCAGGGTCAACAATGTTTGGGCTGCCCCTGAAAGTAGGCAGCGATTTTTTTGCACTGCTCCGCGGAGAATAAACAGAGAAAAATGTGGCAGGCGAGTTTAAATTGCTTTGGCTGGACATTGCAGGAGTTCGGAGTTGGCAACTTTACATATTATGAACTTTCAGTGCAAGTGGCCTTTTTGTTCGTAAACAATATAATTAGGTGCCTGAAAGTGGGCAACTCTTCGAGCGGAAAACTGAAAATAGTTGGATTTTAATTAAAAACTTTGTTCTGGTACTTAGCTTTTCAACTATGTTCATTGTCCCCTGCAAGTTGTCGGTGAAAATTGAAGTGCATGAACCAATTAAAGTGATGCAAATCACTTTACAACGAGTTTGGAATAGTATATTTTGGAATTTCTGTCCCATTTATTTAATTTTCTTTTTTTCCTAGTTGTTTATATCAGCTTATGTATTTAACCTTCTAAAATTACCCTTTTCGGGAATTTTTTAACTATCTATTTGGAAACCAAACACGCACTGCTTAAATGTATTAACTCAAAACTGAGAGTACAAAATATTCATTTTGTTAAGATTCTCCTAACTATCAAAATATTCAATGAATGTATTAATTCAAAGCTCAAAAAAAAGGACATAACTTAACTACGAATTAAAGTGTACAAATAATGATAGAATTGTTATTTTAATACAAGTGAAATATAATAAAATAATTTAATAAGAAGAACTTAAAACTTAGTCTCAACTAATTAAAGCATAACATATAAATATATTGCCTTTGTATTACTTACTAATAACACACATGGCTTAGAACTTTTTTTAATTTAGTTGCAACTGGCTTTCGAATGGCAGGAGTCCATCCCACGAACGAGCTCAACGTGTCAAGTTTTTGTTTTTAAAACGATCTCAAAACTTGCTTAGTGGAACTCGGACGTAGGACAGAGATTTGGGGATTCCCCGAGCGTCACTGATGACGATGCTGAACTGACATCACTTGCACACTTTCGTCACACTTTGAAAAAAAATCGCAAAAAAAATGGATGTTCATATTTTTTGGCGCCAGAGTTTTGGGTTTTGGGTTTTTAGTTTGAGTTTAGACTTTTGCTGGCTGGAGCCGTTCACGACTGTTTGGCTTGGAGACGAGTTTCCGACTGATTTTCCCAGATGCTGGCACTGCGAATGTAAACCCATGACCAGGCTCAAATTTGTGGCGCCCAACGTCAGCTGAGGCTGAGGCGGCGGCAGAGGCAGCGACTGCGGCAGTGGCAGTGGCAGCGGCAGAGCCAGCATCACATCGCCATCTCTGATGTCGCAAACAGTGTCCTTTGCAGATTATGTCTGGGGTCGCGTTCGGGGTTCTCTTTTGGGGCTGGGCTGGGCTGGGCTGGGTCGTCCTGTGCGAAGGATGCTGCCTGCTGCCTGCTGCCTTCTGCCTGCTCGCTGTACTGCTGAACGCTGGATGGATATCCAATACTTGCTTTTCTCAATGAAAATCTCAATTTGCAGCCCAGCAGCGCGGTCGCCATTGGATGCATGCCTCACATCCTGTGAATGAATGCCAGCCGTGACGTCACTGGGCCCCAAGCCTTCGTGCTCCTCGTTATTTTCGACTTTCGACTCGGATATTTCGGCATTTAGCATTCGGCACTAGGTCACTGTGTTAGCAGACATTACAGGGCGAGCGGAAGAGGGACGGAGGACGGGAGTTGAAAGAAAGAGAGAGGAATGTAGCGACAGCGGGGGCGGCAGGACGAGGGGCGTGGCCGGTTGGAGCCCCAGACGGCAGAAAGTCGGTAAGTCCTGTACCCCTTCGGTAGAGCCCACCTAAGCCTCTGTCTATAGACAATGAAAGAAGGCAACTTTTCATTTCATTTGATGTTTCACGATTATTCAATAGCTACATTCAGTAATTATCTATGAACAACAAATATTCAACAAAGCAAAATCGACGTTTTACAATAAATTTGCGACTTGCTACATTCAACACTGCAATAAACAACATATAACATGCAGCATTTATCAAACAGGCGGTATATATACATATGTATGTGACAAGTAACATTAAACATGAAACATTGAATTAGCAACATTAAATTTGCAACATTGAATTTGCAACATTAACACATAGGTAACATTCAACGCAAAACATGAAACATATCAAAAGTTTTTTTGTATACATTGTAATTTACTTAATTTACATAATTAATGTAATGTACACAAAATTTCGTCCACCAATACTTCCAATTCCCAATCAGTTCTGACTCAATCCTCATGGGATAGCCGCTCTGACAGCTCATAGATCAGTTGACCGGAAGTTATGATGTGATAGGAAAAGTAGTGGTTTGTGTGACGGTGTGTGTGATAGTGGTTCCAGAGGCCATGTGTGGGGTATCCCGTCGTCATTCTGGATGCAGTGCATCATGGAACTGACCAGGTATGTTCCAAACTTAGGAGATAGTTTATTAAATTATGTATTTATGTTCACGTGCGCCTTGATGCTATTTCGTTTTATTTATATATTTAATACCATTATTTAAATGTAATTTAATAGAAACAGAAATATATATAGTTTTATCAATTTCCAGAATCAAAAACGACATTATGGCGATTCGTCTTGAAGTATTCTCAAAAAATTAATTATAATAATAGTTCGTACTATAGTTTGCACTTGTTTTAAATATATAGTAAAGCAAAAGAATTTACCAGCATATCTTGGAAAATGTATTTATCTTGTGCCCCAATTATATATGTTCGATATGGCAGGTTAAATCATCATTGGCGTCTTTCTAGCTTTAAAGAGAGTTTATAAATTGGTGAAACTATGCATATATGAAATATATAATATATGTAGGGTATCTGATCTTTGGCCCACCAAAGTTGGCACCATTTTCTCGTTTTAAAGAACTAAAATCTCGAAACCTATGGGATGCTAGCAATGTTTTCCATAAGATATTTGTCAAAAGTGACCCCTTTCTGGGCACCTGGAGTGCGGCACTTGGTTATCAATTGGAAAACGACTATGCCAGAAGTTGGAGAAGGCAGGGGATGATGGAGATGCTGGATATGCTGGAGACCACCGATGGGAATGGTGGCATGGTGGATGGTGCCCCATGCAGCGGCAATGACGTCGACGGTTTCTGCACACCTGTTTGCCATTGCCCATTGGCCCCGCAGATGAATGGAGCCCGGATCCCAGGCTCGTTTCTCGTTTCGTTTCGATCCGATTCGAACCGAACCGAACTTAACCAAACCGAACCCGATTCGCAACCGATTCGGATTTTTATTCGGTGGCTGCTGATGCTGCTGCTGCTGCCGCTGCCTCTGCCTCTGCCGCTGTTGCAGTTGACACTTTGACCTTATGCAGTTTGTGCAGTGCGTTCAAGTTGGAGTCCGCTTCCTGCTCCCTTCCCCTGCGAAACCACCACAAACTGAAAACCGCCATACCAAAACCAGCCCACCCCAACCCAACCCAGCCCAGCAAATCCCAGCCAATTACGTACCGACCTTCGCATTTATTTTTAGTGCACTTCTAAAAATACATCGGGGTCAGCGAGAGCGGAGCCAGAAAATCAAAACTTTCACTTGCGAGTCTCGCTGGCAATGGCAAACAGTTTAGCAAGTTTAGCAAGTTGAACAATGACGATTCCCTGCCGAATTCCAGATGCCAAATAACCAGGTGTATAGAATAGACAGGTGCTTGCTTAGCCAATGGAGTAGGTGGGAATATGGCCAGGCAGGAGGTGGCTATATCTTTAGACAAACGGGCTAGTAGTTGTCGCTGCCAACAACGAGAATGGGACGACGGGCCAAGAAAATAGAAAGAACAAAGAACAAAAGTGTAGAGCAGCGTATTTTTATTATGCCACATATACATTGTATGGGCGTCTATATAGACCCCATTCTGTATACCACACCATCCGATTATTCGGTGTTATGTGATGTGCATGCATGGATTTCGCTCTAATGCCAAACACGATTATGTGCGTCCGTAGATCGGTCTATATGCTATATATATATATATACAGTCGTATATAGAGCGGTAATCTGTGGGCGATTCTCTTCTAGGAATGCGTCGATTGCTGTTCATGCAAGTGTCTGGCAATAATAAAGGATTTCCTGATTCATATGCTGCTAAATCTGTAGATTTAGGATGGTTGGCTCAAATCTTACAATAGTTTTATATAAAATATATCAGAAAATATGGTCATCTTATAATTATATGTTATAATTATTACTTAATTGGTAAAGATTGCTTAGTCACAAAATTGTTTTGTCTGGAAGTTATGCCGATAATGTTATATACTTATTAATAACTTACTTTTATACATATTTTATACACCTTTTCTACTCAGTTCTTTGCGTTTATCAATGCCGAAAATCTGCATCTGTGATCCGATTGTATCAATTGCTTTGCAACTGCTAATGCATTCCAATCCAAATTGCATTGCAGATGTCCACCTGCCGCTCACGCTTTGGATTCCTCACCAGACTCGCCTTCCGCTCGAGAGTCTGCCCATTGTGTGTATCCAATGGTGTCGCTTAAGTCATCAAGTCCGGCCAGATAAGGTGCTCCCAGGCAGAACCAATTGAGTGGCAAACGGGACACGGGACAAGGGACAAAGGGAGCACATTTCCATGGGCCAGGACATGGGTGCAGGACATCGGGCATCCACATGGGCCAGACAGTCAGCCCGGCAGCCCGGCAGCCCGGCAGCCCGGCAGCTTAACTCGCCTGGCATTTATCTGGCTTTTGCATTTCTGTTGCCATAGCGCCACGCCCACCCACAATCGGCATGGGAGGCGGCCCATTGATGACGCTGGCGACTTTCATTCACAAAACTGCAGCATTTCAAGGCAGGAACGGAGTGGCAAACGTCAGCAGTGAATGGAAGTGACAGCCATTCCACCACCACCACCCCCTTTGCCCCTCCATGAAAATGTGGAAAATTGTGCAGCCTCCCCCCTCGTTCCTTGGATGTCCTTCGTCGTGGATGTGGATGTGTATGTAGATGTGAATGTGGAGAAGCGGGGCGGCGGAGGTGACTTGGCTAATGAAGACCAATGACGTCCGACGACCAACAAAAACACTCGGAACAAAATGCTTAATCATTCTCGAATTCAAATCAATTGCATTACCCACTTTGGGGCACTTAACTGGCATTTCTTTTATGAAAAACAAACATTTTGAAAATTACCCAAAAGCAAAAAGAATTCAAATGATACAAGGGGATAATTTATATGTGCGAATATTAACTTATTATAGAAATCAACAACTTAAATATACACATTTGAAGTACCTTTTTGAATATTTTTCTTTTCATTTTGTAATAACACATTTGATCTGCTGTTCAGCGTGGAGATTATGAAAAGTGTGAATGGAATGGCTGTGGAAATTGGAGCCCCTTGATTGACCTCAGCTTATTGGACCATCAATCAATTAGGCGCCATTTTGCCTTCCACGAACGCGTGCAGATGGAATCCGCATCATATTCCTGTGCCTGTGCCTGCACCATGTTGCATGTTGCACGGACTGACCTCGCTGCCTCCTGATGACGTCTGCCGTGGAATCTATGACGTCACTGGCGGCGAAACTAGTGCAAATACACTACAAGCTGCACACGCATGCCATCGGTGTGAGCGGCTGTCTGTGTGCGTGCGGCTGCACGTCATCAATGTTGAATATGGAAAGCCATAGAAAAAATACAAGGGTATAAACAGAAGTCACTAAAAATAGGCGATTATCCGAGATGCGAACTGCTTCATAAAAACTACAACGGAAAATATTGAGCTAGTTTCAAAGAAGCCGCAAAGAAGTTGCCAAATTTAAACATTTGTAGCTAAACAAAAATATGAAAAGTAAAGTAAATATGGCCAAATTATTTTCCACTTTTACATAAATGAAAACGCTTACATGTTCACACAAGTATTTGCATAATTAAAAGTATTTTTTATCTATACAGATATTTAACGAAGATCTCTGGCTTTAAATTGCACATAATTAAATAGACCTCAGCTAAATAAATGCCTTGCTAATTGAATTAATTATGGAATTCCTTTACCTTTGCGTGAGGAAGGACAATTTGTAATTATATTGCTAGTTTTAAAGTGTTCCTTTCTGAATATTTGATTAGATTTACTGTGCCACACAAGTGCGCCACACAGCCCGTGCTGTTCAGCCGCCTTTAATGCAACAAAATAAGTTACTTTGGCCGACAAAGTTTGAAATAAATGCAGTTAATCCTTGGGGATGTGCAACCAATACATGTGAAACGCATTTGAAACTGTAATCCGTTTAGTTGATTTAATTAAATTTGCGAAAACTTTGCCAACTCTGAGGCCAACTTGGGCAGTGTTATTTAAATATTTCGCAGGACCTGCCGGAGTAAGCGAATTCTGACGGCTTTCATGAGTGCCAGTACCTACACACATACATACATACATAGTGCGACTGCATGCAGCATATATAAATATAAATACATATACACATATTTATATATATGTATATATATATATATGTGGTGCAGGGAGGATAAGGATGCGAGTGCCTGTTTGTGTATATATAACCCTAAATGGGTCAGCGGCAGCAGGGGGGAGGGAGGGAGGTGGGGGAGTTCGGCGGGCAGACGACGACGACAGCAGCGACAAATAGTTGTCAGGTAGAGCGAACATTACAAGGCCACGCCCACAGTGGGCGGCTCAGGGGGGCATATGACGTTTGTTTTGCTTTGACGCACTCGCAGCAGGCTGACCATCGATGGTTTGCCTTTAACCCCGAATTAAGCTCGATTCGCTGGCCACATCATCACACTGCCTACCGTTTGCTGCTCGATTCTGGCAAATATTCGGTTGATTAAGATGTACATATATATATTCCTTTATTTATTCATTTTGTACTCGTTTACATTAGTAGTTGTTAGTAACTTTAATATTTGTCCGTTTTACAACCGCCCCCCCTACCCTCGCCAATATTTCCTGTTTGTTAAAGACCCAAAAATAAAGCACAATATAAAAAGTGTTTTGAAAAGAAAAACACATTTTGAAATTCATAAATTAAGGCACAAATTGCTTGGGCGCGCATCGGAATTGTTTAAAGCGCTCGAAACGAGAATGAAGGCGAAAATAGATTCGTCCAGACATAGACGAACTGATCAAGTTCCCTACGAAAAACGAAAAACGAAAACATTTTGCCCCAAGCTAACCCACTGCCCTTCGGCAGTCGCCATTTCGATTTTCCCCCCTGGAAGCCAGATTCTAAATTTAAATGGGGAAAAACAAAATAGAAATCATCGAAAATACATTTCGAAATAGAGCTAGAACAAGCCATACAAAAATTGAACAAAAAAAAATCAAAAACAAGAAACAGAAAATGCCAAGAACAACGAAGAAGAGCAGGGAAAAGGAACATTATTTTCAACAATATTTTGTTGTTGCTTTCCTGCAAAAAGTTTATAGAATCGGAACATACATACGTATAGCAGTCTATGTATATCTAAATTCAAATGCGATATATATAGAGACATGGTTTCGTGGATCGAAACGTTTTATTCGTCTCTCGTTCTCGGCGAAATTCGAAAATTACTTTCAACAAACGTTGCAAGGCGTTTTGTCTACGGGGCGTATGCGTGATTTTCAACTTGTGGGCTGCGGCTTCAGTAGGTGTGTTGCAGCGTCATTCGCAGCGTTTACCATTATATATATATAGATAATATAATATATATATCTATGTGTATTTGGCCATATTCCGTATATACATTATATTTAGACTGACGATGCCAAAGTAATTCAGCTAAAACATTGATATTAACAAGACGGGCAGAGCCTATATGTTTATGCGATTCGCTTGGAATACATTATTCGAAAGTTGAAAGTTATGTCAGCGGACAACATGCAAGATAAATAGCCGAACAACACGAAGCAGATCGTTAAAATGGTTTTTCTAGATCAAGTCCAAAGTGGCGCGGTCTAAGGAAAACCTTTCAAATGAACACAAACGGAATAATTCCGCTGAATGCTAATTACTTCGAGAGCTGTGTATGAATTCATTGAATTAATCTGAGAATTGAACTAGCCTTTTACTTATGGGATTCCCCATTTACAACAGAATTATAATATGCTTTATGTATTTATTTTTTAGATATCAGCATTATTTACCTATTTGTTAATTAGTACAACAGAGTTTTAAATCTTATTCTTTAGTATCTGCAGTTAAGAATAATATTAGCATTTTCCCAATCCTTCCAAGACTAGTTTATCATCTGGATTAGCATAATATTTTGTTCAGGGCTGGCGAAACACGAGGTTGCAGCCAGTCGCCGCCCCTGATTTTCAGTGCAGACCGACTGCACCGCCATTGCGTAGTCTCCCAACTGGAGCAAAACTTATTTTTATCCATTGCATTGAATTCCAAGCGGCTCCGTTTACACCAGCACACACAGCGGACTGCAGATACGATTTAGTGAACACAGATGCGGATACAGAGCTACAGATATACAGATATACAGAGATACAAAGATACAGAGATTCTCCAAGCGGTATTTTCGGAGGGGGTTTACGGGTTACAGTTCGGACGGGGCGGGAGTTACGGGATCGGGATCGTCATCGGATTCGGATTCGGAATCGATTCGGCTCGCCACTCGGCCGCAAGCCGAACAGTGAGCCGAACAGTTTTCGGTATCCATTTCGATTTTGGTTGGGCTCCACTCTGCCATGTCAGTTTTGGGGGTGCTATTTTTGGACCTAACGCCCAGATACATAACCCCGGCCCCCGAACCACTCTCGCTCTCTCTCGCTCGCGCCCGTTCGCGAAGGACGGTGGGCAGGTGGGCGGCTAACGGTTGGCATTCGGAACATAACGGAACCGAGCCGAACGCGATCCGATCAACAACGATCCGTATCCGTATCTGTATCCGTTGGATGGCTGGCCGCTAGAATATAGTCTGCCGTGGATCGTCGGACCGTTCAGTCTTTTTGTGTCGTTCAGTATCATCCGATTCGTGTGATCGACAGCACAGCCGAATTTTTTTTCTTTTTTTTCTAATTCCTTGAAGGTGAGTGCTTGAAGCGGAGCAACATTCAAAAAGCCAAGAAAAACATCACCATCATCGACAACGAATAACGAATAACAATGCAAGAACAAGCGGCAAGGAAAAACAGAAAACTGCAAAATGCAAATGCAAATGCAAAGAAAAACAAATGTGCAATCTTCAGTCCTTTCTCATATGGTATACATATCTATATATATATGTATATATATATATATTTATATATATTCATCTGGACCTGAGTAAAATCGTGACTAAAATCCCAAAGGATTCAAACATTTTTTTAACTATTTTTTTTCCTATTTTTTTCAAGTGATACAAGTTACAAGATACAAGTGTCTAAAATTGCATCTAAATACTTTTCAACATTATTTTGATTTGATTTTGCAAACGATTTTTTTCTTCAATTGGTTTGCCAATTACGTAAGAAGTTGCCGTGTGTGTGCGTGTATGCGTGTGTGTGCGTGCCGAATGCTAAAAATGTATCCCGCAGATACAAGATACATTTCAAAAAAGCTCAAATCGCTCGGAAAGTGCCTGAAAATAGAACAAAGCGAGAACAAGAGATCCCGAGAGAGAAAAACCACACACACAGACACACACGCACACATAGCAAAAAACATACACTCACACACAGAGAAACAAACGCACAAATCGCCTACGTAAAATATCTGGATAAATACTCTCCGAACTTTTGGACTTAATAGTCGATACGAATATCGTTGGTACAATTTTACTCTTTTTTTTCCGTGAGCATATAAACAAATTCTACGGCAAATCATAAATAGCTGCCATATTTCTCGCATCCGAGATTCGTGTATCTATCAACAGGTTTATTTTTAAATCAGACAGATACTAGATACAGCAAAAGCCATCCCACTCGCTCTCACACTCTCAGATGTATGCTAAATGGATCATTCCACTATGCTTAAACTCGTTGTGCATTTCTCGCAGTGTACATAGCCGAAGGTCGTCATTGTCAGAACATTTTCACGCCTTACCTTCGCAAAGGTGCGCAAAAAAGTCAAATTCTTGGGGCTAAATATACGCCTAGCTCCCTAGCAATTCGTTCCTTTGGCACTGTAGGTGCGAAAAACCATAATGGGCAAGCTAATTCAGATTTATTCGGTTTCCAATAATGATTGCTTGGCAATATGTACGAGTTTTCCAAAAGATTTCAAATCTGTTACGGTCTTAATTTAGTTTATTTCCTATGCTGATGGCATATCGAATCTGTTAAAAGATTACTTCAAAACTAGTAGAGCTTTAAAGTTATTTCTTAAGCAATATACGCACTTCGCGAGTTGTTAATTCTTTAATATAATTTCTGTATAAATGCATACATATTCATACGCTTTTATTTCTTTGCCATTGAAGTTTCTTCTATACGGATAAGCTAGCGAATGGTTAAACAAATTGCTTAAAATGTTTGCCCAATGTTTACTTAAAGATTTCAAATATTTCAAATTTCCAATGCTGAAAAAATCAATAAAAAGGATATTAGTGTAGTGAGTTCAATCATCTGATCAGGTTTGCATATGTAAAAGTGACTTGATTGAACTTTTAGCCTGATTATAAAGAAAACATATCGCAGGAAAGTTTCCATTAACAAAATCAGCTGGCTGAGATCGGTCAGTTGGGAAGTGCTATTCTCTCTCTTAACTCACCTGAAATCGGATATCAAAGAGCTAGAGAGAGAGATCGGATACAAGAAGCCACAAAGCAATACATTGGTCTTTTTCTGGCACCTAGACGCCCACGCCAAAGTAAATGTGCGATAGAAAAGCTATCGAAGAGAGAGGCAAAATGAGCATTGCTGGGGTTGCCCCCCATATACGGCGTGGACCAATGCTGCGTATACGTAATATGCGGCATAAGCCAGCAATATTGCGCATACGCACTGTGGTGCCACGGTGAGATCGTAGGCGTGTGCGAATGGGAGAGAGAGCGACTGATTTATGGAACATATATATAAATACATACTTACGTATATATATATATATGTATATATAACTGCGTGTATACCTACATATAGCCGCGTATATATAGGGCAATGGAAATGATGTCATCGAACATTTCCATTTCCATTCACCATTCACCATTCACTATTAACCTCCAGTTCCAGTTCCTTGAGTTCACCTCTCGATTTCTCTTACTTTCAGTAACCAAAAACACAAATCAAAATGGCTGATGATGAGGTGAGGTGAGTATCGCTAACAGCCCCCGTTCTGCCGCCTTTGTCACACGGTTGATTAACCTTTGACCCTCTTCTGCAGTTAACTATTTTCGGGCATTTATCGCAAGCACTGTGTTGGAAAATGGAAGTGATTTGGACGGGATTCCCCTGACTGGATGTGGATTGAGGTAAGCAGAGTTCCCGAATGATCCAGAAGCATCTACTTGCAACCCCCACCCCCACTTGCAACCACGCAACATGCAACCCAAGCCTTTCTTTTGCCTTTCTCTTGCTTTCACAGGATCGCTGCGCTTTGCAAACCTCAGTATCCCAGCCAATTCTTCCTCTCGATCAAGGAGCACAGATAATGATAACTGTCAAGTCTGGTTGAAAGCCATGTCTGTTATCGTTAGTGTGTGTCTATGTCTCTGTGCCTTGCTCTGTCCCTTTATTGTAGTCGGTGCGTTTGTGCCTGGAGAAATTTGTGATCTATTAAAAGTTGTTTAAAATCCAAGAAATATTACAATCAATTTTGAAACTAATTGATTGCTTTAACTGATTGCGGATGAGCGCAAAATGTAAATAGATCATGTATTTACTTTGAAATTCGAACATTTTTCTCCTCGCAAGGCGTACATTACCGATTTGTAGAACTGCAACTAACCAGGAATACTTTACCTCGATTTCAGAAAAAGGCAGCAGCTCCGGCCGCAGCTCCAGCGGCGGCGGCCAAACCGGCGGCTCCGGCAGCAGCCCCGGCGGCCAATGGAAAGGCTGCTCCGGCGGCCAATGGAAAGGCTGCTCCAGCAGCCGCCGCCGCCGCTCCTGCCGGTCCGCCCAAGGATCCCAACGATCCCAAAGTGAAGGCCGAGGAGGTACACTTGTGTACGTGTGTGCCCGTTGAACTCCACGTCCACATCAAAGTCCATTTCTCATGCTGTGCAGTGCTGTGTTCGATTATCATTCTATCTAGTGTTGTGTCCAGTTTTGCGATGTGAGCTAACCATGCTGATACCCGGATTGTTCGTTCGTTTGATTTGCAGGCTAAGAAGGCTAAACAGGCTGAGATCGAGCGCAAGCGTGCTGAGGTGCGCAAGCGCATGGAGGAAGCCTCCAAGGCCAAGAAGGCCAAGAAGGGTTTCATGACTCCAGAGAGGAAGAAGAAACTCAGGGTAAGTGTTTTCCGTATTGCGGAAAGTTGTAACTAATAACTAATATAATCCTTTCACTTGCAGTTGCTGCTGCGTAAGAAAGCCGCTGAGGAGTTGAAGAAAGAACAGGAACGCAAAGCGGCTGAACGTAGACGCATCATTGAAGAACGTTGCGGCAGTCCCAGGAATCTCAGCGATGCCAGCGAAGGTGAGTAGCCTCGGTCCTCGAACCGACTGGTTAAGATCCCTGAACAGGCGTGGGGAAATTCCCCGAGATTTCCCTGCACCTGGTCACGGATCGAAAGTATAAAAGATGAATAAATATATATAATCGAAATAAACGAAATCAATCAGTAAAACAGACAGGCGGGCTATACATAGTTCGCCTGTCGAGAAGCATAAACCGAAATCGATAACTGAAAGTTGAACAAGTGTCATCTATCGCATACATACATACAATACATACCACACCAACACGGTGACACCAAAAACACACACACACATGCACATGCACACGCACACATACACAGGATAACCGACCTCCCACATCGGATCACATCGACGTCGCAGAGGAACCATAGTCTTATTATGCCTGAACCGCTGTGTGCAACATGTATCTAAATGTGTCTCTATCTCTATCTCTCTTTTGCCGCACCCATGCCCGTTAAATATCCAATCGATCCACACACACACCACAACCACAACCAACACCACCACCCCACTCCAACACAACCAACACCCCATCCACAACCACAACCACAACCAACTCCGAACCACTCCGAAAAACCGAAAATATATACCCCATTGTGAACAGACACACTCAAATCTCTGATCAAGCAACACTATGACAGGATTAATAAATTGGAGGACCAGAAATATGATCTTGAGTATGTTGTTAAACGCAAGGATGTTGAGGTACACGAACACCACCAACTTTTTATACGCCATCTAAATACGCCTAAGTCTATCCTCGATCAAAATCAAAAGCTAACGCTTAACCACTACAATATAAACACCTTCTGTCAGCTGTCTCTTTCTATAAATCTAAAACACTATCTCACTCTCAATCTGTTTAATGTATAATACACTCTATATTGTATGTTCGTGACAAGTGTTATTTGCCCAGGCACTAATAACTGTACAGAAACTCAATAGCTCAATTAGCTCCGTATCCGTATCTCCGTATACTCACCCGATTAATGCAGGTCTCTTTCTATATGTCCCTCAAGTGAGGATGTGTTCTGTTTAGGCAGGGAAGTCTAGGTTAGGTGCCATTTCTCGTGTAGATTAGTCTCACAAAAACACACTCACCCACACTCCCACACCAAGAAAAACCAACACACGCACACACTCACACGCAGTCAAACAACACCTATCGAGATACAGATCGAACCGTTTTGATAACAACACTTCGTTCCGCAGATACTATTCAGAGTGTTTGTAAGGACTACCACAGTAAGATACTGAAACTGGAGTCCGAAAAGTACGATCTCGAGCACGAGGTAGCCAGAAAGGATTATGAGGCAAGCAGCTCCGGTTTCCAATAGTTTCAATCTCTCGCAGATCGTAGAACATGTCGATAACTATCTAAATATATAGAACTACTTCACTAGCCGAGGCAGCAGCACAAAACCAGCCCAAAAATATATACAAATATTTCGGAGCTCTATATACACTAGTGTCTGTGTTTGTCCGGCGGACAAAACAAAAAAAAAAGACTAAGCACTTCGTAGAAACCGTAGTTAACACCATGTACTTTTTGAATCTAGTTTCCATTTTGGGAGAGAGCTGTGCAAACGAGGCCCCCATAATAATATCGAGGTGTTTTTGGCACCCGAAAATCGTATATACCATATAGAAAGTAGAGCCCTAGTCAACGCAGCTAATCCATAGTATAAGAGCTTTAAGATCGGACCCAAATTGGGGGGATCGAGAATAACTACGCTGCCTTTACGTACTAATAACCCAAGCCGACTGCAACAAGTGCTGACAAAACCTATTTTTGATGTCACCTTATTTGTGGGTTTTTTGCTTTTTACGGCTTTAGCTATAAGCTTTTTGTGGCTACAAGTTTTTTGGCTTTTTGAATTGTAGCGGAAAACACATGTACTATTTTTGTATTTTTGATAAGGCTTTCTACTAACCCACCAAAACGAAATAGTTTATTATGAAAAAAACGAAACGGTTAAGATAGGGAAAAGTACTTTACTCTAGTGTGACCAGAGCTTAGGCAAACAGTCATCCCAGAGGTACAGTCACGCACGAACAAACAACAAAAGACACTGACACTCCTACAGACACTTCATGTTGCACCCAGAAACGAAAGCACAACACTGTCTTACACTTAGAACATTTGTAGGTGATAAAGATCGAGTTCAATCAATAACTTTATATTAATCAAATCTTAATCTAATCCTTCTTTTTCTCGAAAACGCGCCAACCAATCACTCGAACAATCAAACAAACAAAAAACGAACCACCAAACTCGAATCGAAACCAATAATGCGTCGTTGTCGTCGACTCTATCTGTCTCTATCTCTCATTCTATCTCTTTCTGACCCTATCTAACTCTGTTTCTTTGACTATATCTGTCACTATCTCTCTAATTTCATGCCACACCTAATCTCCTTCCTACTATCTTACTCTCTTTCTCTTCACTCTTCTGTCTGTACCTGTTCTTTCACTCTATATCTGTCTCTCTTCTTCGATCCGTAACTCCCACGCACACATACAAACAAACACCAATACCAACACACTCAAAAATACATACAATACCAATACAAAACGAACTCTGTCGTTAAACGTCAACCGTTTACCGTTTCGTAACCGCTACTGTTACCGCTACCGTTACCGTTTACCGCAGCCGAACTGCAAACAATATGCAAACAATATTGGCAACGCGTATACAGTTTGGAGGGCGATAAGTTTGATTTAGAACACGTGCAGAAAGTCAAGGCCCAAGAGGTAAATTCCCCAAAGATTTACAAAGTTTTGCCATGCACCCAAAAAAAAACAAAAAAAACGAATTCAAAAAAAAAAAGAAACCAAAATCGAATGTTTTTTTCTTTCTTATCAAGCCAAATAAAATATATAAGATATTTACATATATATAAATCGATTATTAATCATAACTCTACTTTACGATTATGCCCTTGATTTAATTATTTGATTTCATTTCTAAATATTTCCTAATCATATTTTTAGTTTTTTACTGCGATACTTCTGTTCGTTTACCTAATTTTGATATTGTTTTAACTGCGCTAAACTACAGAAAAAAAAAAATAAACGAAATCAGAGAGATCTTCTCGCATCGGCGCGTGCTTCAAACAGTCCGGTTTTTGGGGGGAAATAGTTCCCGGGCCGCCGTGTATATAGCCTATCCGTCCGGAACCGGGAACCGTCTTCCCCCGCCGTAAACCCCAAGCCAGGTCTTCGGTTCGCCGGAGTGGAAGCTTGTAGGAGAAAATAATAAGAAACTACTTTCATTAATTGTCAAACCCAAATAATAAGTCTCAGTTTATCAAGATGCTCATGGAAATCACGCGTACCCAATAGGCCAATAACGTAAACTGTAACGCTCGTTTCCGTTTCCGTTTCGCTTCATTCCGATTCGATTTGTTCCGTTCCGTTCCATTCCGTAACAGAAACAGTAAGAGAAAACCAAGCCAAAAATCGAAGAATAAAAACTCATCGAACACATAACATCTAATGAAGCTGCGAAACAACAAACGATAAGATATCGATAACCATTATTGCGATAAACCAAAAGAAAAATCTATAAACAGTAAATCCAATCATAACTACTATTAGTCATACGTAGATTTAGAACTTTACCAAACGTCGAACGTCGATTTAAAGTTTAAGCCAAACCAAACACCAAATCTCGAAAAATACAATATTTTTGCAGGCGAATTGCAAGAGATTTGCGAAGAGTATTACGAGCGTATGTATATTTGTGAAGGCCAGAAATGGGATCTGGAATACGAAGTCAGGAAAAAAGACTGGGAGGTACTGCAACAATTTCAATTTAAATTTTCCAATCGTTCTCAATCAATCAATAAATGTCAAAACTCTGAATACAAAAGAACAACCAATCAAAAAAATAAAATATTATTAAGACCAACTCACCCAAGACAGAATGCAACAAAATTGTATCAAAACTAAAATCTTATTTGATTATCTAAAGTATTCATTTGAGTTCTAGTATCATGTTCGTTTCCGTTCCGTTCAGTTCCGTTGTTTCTTTCTTACTTGTTGAATGCGCATCTCAAAAATATGTCTCTTAGTTTGTATCTGTTTTACTTGACTGTTTCACAAAACAACAACCACCTCGTGCCCCCCTGTCCATATATATATACAGAAGCATATATGTGGGTCTCTGTGGGGGCGCACAATCGTGACTATTTATTTGTACTACTCCCTGTTTGATTTCAATTTCGAGTTCCTAATGCCGTTGTTACTTACGTTTAACTCAAAAACTCCAGACGAAATCACGTATCCGCTGAGAACGCGAGGATTGCCAACCTGACCAGTCAATCTTTATCGAATCAATCGAAAAGTCTATTCAACTAGAAGTGTGACCAGATGTCGTGCCCAGTGAGGTTATGTCCGAAAATACACATAGTGAGGTTAAGTCCGCTATCAAGCACACGAACAAACATGTCACATGGCACCTCCTCACTTCCTCTTTGCAAAAATATCAATTTAACTGGCAATCCAAGTATGCTCATTAGTCACACTACACCCCAGAAACAACCAGAATCACAAACAAATCGAACAACAACAAGAAACAAGCAAAAGTTATGTAGTATTAGTGAATTGCACAATAGTTACAACAACAGCAATATAACTAATTTGTTGCACCATTTGTGAACTTTGTTTTGTGTGTGTGTTATTTCTCTTTTTTTCTTAACTGTAACCAACAATTTGTTTGTGCCGCTGTCGACGCGTTACGCCATTACTCAACTGAACCACAGTCTGTGCGTCCGGTCCACAAACACAACTTAAATTTACAACTTAAAATTTACAAGCACAAAATTATACAAGCACACTAGCACAAAAGTACACGATCACAATTTATGAACAAAAGAAGGAAAAGTACAGTCACGCTCACACGAAACGCAACGCACGCAAGCACGCAACATTTTGCATGCAGCAGCACATGAAAATAAAAAACAGAAAAATAAAACACCGAAACGACCGACAAGCAACAGCCCACGAACCACCAATCCCGATCAGCCACGCCCAGTACTGTCCACTGTCCACCGCCCACCGCAGTTCATTGTAAATAATGTTTGTGTAAATTGATCCCATCGCCGCTCACACTCTGTCTCTCTCTCTATCTCTCTCTCTCAGTCTTTCTATCTCTCTCTGTTTCTATCTCTGTTTCTTTGTCACTTTACTCTGTGTTTCTATACCATCCTTTCCGCGAAAAGCCTCAAAAAAGAAAAGCAAAAAGCATAGCTGTGTTCCAAGTTGAAAAGCATAAAAGCCAAGCGTCGATTACTTCTCGATTGAATCATTTAATGCTAGTCCACTAAACGTGATATACCGATTACCGATTACTGATACCGTTTACCGTTACACGTACCCGCCAAAATGCCAATTGAAACTGCGTGCGCAGCCGAACAAACAAATCGAAAGAAAGAGAAACAAGAAAGCAAAGCAAAGCAGAAAATGCAACACAAAACAATAAATCGAAGGGAGCAAGCAGAGGAGGCTGTAATTAGTGTTCCGATAACGATTACGATAACAATATATACAAATACCGTTAAGCAGTACCTCAGCACAGTCGCCCTATTGGGTTTCAGTTTCGATCTCAATCTCAATTTCCGTTCCATTTCCATTGTAGTTGCAGCTAGGCCAACGTCGCTCGTTCCGTCTCACTCACTCCGACTATCTAGCTATCGATCTATCTGTCTTTATCACTTGATCACTCTGACTATCTGTCTCTGTGTAGTGTATATATGTATAAACGAACAATACTCTCTATAAAACTACAAATAAAGCATTAATGCAAAAGCAATCGACATTTGGATGTTATGCTGTTCAATCAACAAGAGGCGCGATTAAAGCGCCAATCTTTTGAACCACCAAACCAACCAATCGAACCGAACCGAACCGCAACCACCATATCCTCGTCTCGCTCCCACTAGGCAGTTTAGACCGCAGAGAACTTGGCTCGCTCGCTCGCTCGCTTACTCGCTCTCGCACTCACTCACCCACGCACGCCAGCACGCCCTAGTTTTAGCACCTAGTACTTAGCACTACGACTTAGTGGTAGTGCCCTTGGTAGAGTATGATCTATATGTCTGCAACCCATGTTTCCTGTTTCCTGATGTTTCCCTTTGCATGCGTAAAAGAACCCCCATTTAGTGAAAAGGAAAGCACTTCTTCTTGCAGCATTTTGATCTTGATAGTTGCCCGCCGTAGCTGTAGCTTTATGTGTCGATAGACCGATTAACAATTGTCGATGAAATCATATTAATCGCGTACCCTCTCTCTTCCCAACTCTCTTAACGTATCTGGCGTGGTACCACAGATCAACGATCTCAATGCCCAAGTTAACGATCTTCGCGGCAAGTTGTAAGTACAATCGAAATAATCGACAAGAACGCGATAACTAATCGATTGCATTCGAATGCCTTTAGTGTCAAGCCAGCCCTGAAGAAGGTCTCCAAATACGAAAACAAATTCGCCAAGCTGCAGAAGAAGGCCGCTGAGTTCAACTTCCGCAACCAGCTCAAGGTGGTGAAGAAGAAGGAGTTCACGCTGGAGGAGGAGGAGAAGGAGGTAAGTGGGGCATTTCCCCATTAACCGGGAACTTTTACGTCTTTTACGGGGGGATATCGAATTTATAATCTTTATACGACGATGAACGAAACACTTCACCAATCTTTATATCTCTATCTTCTCTGTGACGTTTAGAAAAAGATAAAAGATGCCGCTGTGCTAAATAAGGCCAAAAAGTGTAAGAACCTCAGTGTGTGCGTGTGACCCAGATCCCTCTGTTTTCCCTGAGCACCTGAGTGCACCTGCTCTATATCTTTCTCTCTATATCTGTTGTCGCACACTGATCTGTCTTTGTCTTTCAACGATCGTAGCTGTCCCTAGTCAGTAGTTATAGTCACACACTTTCTCTCTAAATCACACGAATAAGTTACAATAGACTCGATGTGGGGGATGCGTATTTGATTGCACAAAATTAACCATGGAATATATGAATCGCTCAAATCGATCAAATCGAGCATCCCACCATAACAATTTATTTTGAAGCACTCGTCACTTGTATATGTAGATCACTATGTAGTTCTTAGTGTCGGCACCGAGCATCCAGATGTTGTATGTGGCCATTGGCATGGTACATGAGCCTACTAATACCGATTTGTTTTCTCCTCTATTCCGCCATGATATCCACATCCGGATGAGCAGAAGAAACCCGACTGGTCCAAGGGCAAGCCCGGAGATGCCAAGGTGAAGGAGGAGGTTGAGGCCGAAGCTTAAGTGTCCACACGTCCACTAGTGTCCACTGACCCGTGACTCCCGCCCTAAACAATAATTGAAATTATTTACAACAATTATCTGAAGCAATACAATTTATATAAATCTATTAATATATATATATATCCGCAAATATATATGCATGTATATATCTCGCCATATATATGTGTCCACAATGGATTTGATCAGAAATGAAGTCAATAAACAACATCAGCAACAACTAAAACAACTCAAAATCAAACTCAAACTCAGACTCAAACTCAAACTCAACTGCTATAAATAATTCAGATCAACGATTCAAAACTACAGCCAAACATCTGAACACCTTGATCAATTATTTATTATATTTCATTATTTACAAATTATATTTTTTAATGTAAATTAAATTAAATTACAAAAAAAAGAAACAAACAGACGGAGTCTCGCACATTCTTTCTCTATAACATTCTATATATTTTGATTTCCTCCCGGCACCCAAAATCATCTATTTTACACAAAAACTCATACTGGGCGAAATAATCTTTAAAATAGTTGAGATTGTCTGGAGGGTATAGGTTATCTTCTTCAGCCTGTCTCTATGACCGAGAAGTAATATTTTTTTGGAATAGATACGATTTTGATATATTTGGTTTATTGCATATTGAATTGTAATGGTAATATTGCATTTTTATGGGGTATCTGATAGTCAAGGCACATGTTTGTTTCAACGGCCTTGGAACATATACAAATTCAACAAGGCCTTTAGAATTTATTTGAAAATAGAAAAAAAAAATTTGTTTACGAACTATAAACTGTCTAGTCAAACAGTTTCAAATCATCCAGACGTTTTAGGATGCATTTCAGGCTCTCCAGCGTGCGAGTGTTTCCTTCGAACATGAGCTGCACCTTCTGCCTGGCGAATGTTTCGTCGTGGAAGTTTTTCAGTGAGTTATCCTCGGAGTCCACGCCGATCATGCTCATCAGCGGGAAAAATCCGAATGCCACAAAGAAACCGTAGGCCTCGCGCTTCCTGATCTCCTCCATGATGTCCTCATAGCTGGGCAGGTCCTTGGACCAGGGCAAATGCTTCAGGCACTCCACCAGAGACCGGTAGTAGATGTCGATGAGCTCCTGCCGCCGGTCACGAAGCACCTCCAGTTCCAAGCTGGTGTTCAGGAAGTAGTTGATGTCGAAGCCCAGGCTGCCGTAGAAGCACAGCTGGAAGTCAATCTGAAGTGGCAGTTAAACGGGTGTCGTTTCGAATGTAAACAGTATTTACTAGCAACTTACTTCTTAATAAATAAAATAATAGCTGTAATATATAATGGGAGATTGCTGAAAAAAGCAATTTGTACTTACAATTTTCACCTGCTGCACCGTGTACTTCGCATCGTACTTGAAGAATATGTTGTTCACCCAAAGATCGCCGTGATTGAGGACATTATGGTTGCCGCGCAGTGGGTACACCGCCTTCAGGACTCGCTCGGTGAAGTGCTCGTGGTAGCGGTAGAGTTTCGTGGTGATCCCACCGAATCCCTCACAGTCACCCACCAGGGCGGCCAGTTTCAGGAGCTGAGTGCCGAAGAGCAGCTTGAAGGGCTCCGACTTGATGGCATCCATGTGGAGCAGACCGAAGGGATAGCGGTCCACTATGGTTTCCGGCTCCCGTTCGGCCATCACCATGGTGAGGGCATGGTATTCGGCCAGCTTGGCCAGCACCAGAGAGGCGTGGTCGAAGTCCAGGCCCAGCTGGCGGCACTTCAACTGGTAGCCCTCGGCGCACAGGTCCTCCAGGATGATCGTCTGCTCCGGCTGGGTGGTGGAGTAGTAGTGCCTGCAAATGGATAAACGATAGTAACTCATCCTAGACACCTGGCTGCTTAGAACCCACTTGGGAGCCAAGGTCCAGGCATTGGGGCTCTGCACCGCCCTCCACATGAGTGCCTCCAGCTTTGGCTTGATGTGCATGTAGAAAAGGGTCTCCTTGTTGTAGATGTGCAGGCGGGCTAGGATGGCCTGCTTCTCGTCCGGCATGGACTTGACAATCAAGGATGTCTCCAGGACGCAGTTCTCGGCATTGCGATACTTAATCTGAGCGCGGTAGATGTTGCTGCAGTAGTTCTCCCCGCCACGCGTAAGATTGGTCAACTGGACACCGATGACCTGCAGGTCCAGCTGCTGCAGTCCGTGCTCCAGGGTGCGCCTGAAGAACTGCGGCGTGAGGTACAGTGGGGGCTCCTCCAGTGCGTCCGACATCGTGTATCCGTAAATTGCAATTGTGACGGTGAATAGCCGGCTTTTTATGCAAAATCTCGGAGAGCACTTGTCGATGCCTCATTTGTAGTCTAATTGATCTTAATGGACAGGGCACGACTGGACCTTCCTCAATTGCCTTGATGGAAGTGCATTTGCCGCTGGATTAGCGGTTTGCAGATTGAAGAACATAGCCGATTTGCAGATGTTCGAGTGCAGATCGTGTGGCTGGAGTACAGATTAATTTTGATATTTAAAAATAACACTTAATAGTGTGCTATTTCTAAGAAGTTGGTCCTATACAATTTCTTCAGTTTAAACATAAAGATTTCAAATATGTAAGTAAAATAAAAAATATATTTGTCCTCCAATTTGAACCTAACACTACATTATACATTGTATGAATGCACATTCCAGCGCATTTGTGGAAAGTTGTACACAGAAACACGAGTGTTTACAATTTCTAACCATAATTTAAAACGCATGCTACTATTAAACGTTAGTTTTGGTTATCTCTAGAGTTGAAGGCGTTGGTATCGTAGGCGCTGTGGTTGCTAGACTCCTGCTGGGCATGATTCCGGGCGTGGGCCCAATTTTGGATCGCTTGGGCAGTGTAGCCGCCCGCAAATAGGGGTTATCGATGTTGGGGTTTTCCAAAATGGCCTTGTTTGTGGTGGAATTGGGCTTGATCTCCAGCTCGGGCTTCTCCTCCTTGGACTTGTCGCCATCCAGCTCCTCGTTTTCGCTATCACCCTCTTCGCCGTCCTCTGAAAGGGTAGAGAGAGTTAGTATTTCCCACATCTGACTTGTTGGGAAAAGCGCACCTTTGCTGGGCACATCTTCCGTGCGATTGGCCACCAGATAGTGGTACTCCAGCTCCTCGAAGTCAAACACCTGATCTGTGGGATTCAAAGCGGCTGCATAGGGAGGAAAGGCGGGCTTGCAGGCAATTACTGGAAGAAATAGGTTATTAAATGTTAACTGGAATATTATGGTGGCTCTTACAAGGAAACATGTTGTCCTCGGTGGGAAAGAGGTTGTTCGTGTCCGTGGTCTTGCAGAGGAACTTTGTGAGCGCCTTCTCGATGTCCCGCTTCTGGCAGGCCGCCTTCTCCCTAATGGCCTCGTACTCCGTAACCGGCTGCTTGTGCGTGGGCGTCCGTATGTAGGCGTGCGGATCGGGCATGGCCGGAAAATAGCTGGGCACATAGTGGGGATGCGTGGACTTGCTGCCCGCCTGGAGCAGGCTTAGGGGGCGCTGCTGCGTCTGCTGTGGCGGCAGTGGAACGGGCACGTGCGTCTCCTTGCGCATGTACGGATCCAGGCTGGCGATCGAGATGCCCATGTTGATTAGAGCCAGACTGACATCGCCCACGGTGGGCATGGTGCGACCACTCAGCTCACAGTAGTTGTGCGCCGAGTTGCCGATCTCCCCGATCACTGGAATGGCGTGCTAAATAGTTATCATGGCCTGCAATGGTAATTTCCACATCCACTTACGCGCCTGCATCATCTGCGTGAGCGTCTCCAGGCTCTGGTTGCTCGCCTGGCCGGCGCCCTTGTCCACCAGCAGCTGGGACACCGCCTTGTTCAGCAGCCGCCGATACGCATCCACATTGGGCACTGTTACCGCCTCCACCTTCTCCATGGAGACAGTATTTAATTTGTTTATGCTTAAATAAAAACCGAAATGAATTTTGCCACTATTGCGGCTAGTGATGGAACTGTTGCATACTATCGATCATCGAATTTGTAATATGAAAATATAACGGTGAGCAAACAATCGATAGTTGATAGTCGGCTGGAAGCAATCGATTATCGATATGTAGAAAATAATGAATCGCAGGTGCACCATCCCGAATAAATCAGTGTATTTTTTGTTGTTCCTTGCCAAACAATAGAAGACGAACGTACTCGGGAGTAAATTAATAAAAAATCGGGCGACCGGATCGGGCGTAAATCGTTAATTGTTCAATTAAATGCAGTTAATGACGCGCCGGCCTGCATAGTGCGATCGCATAGTCACCGAGTGGACCGTGGCCCCCTGGCGCTATAGTCGTAATCCGAACCCGAATCGCTCCATCGGGAATCGTTAATTGTGTACGTATATATGGATGGATGTGTGTGGATGCTGTGTTGACTAATGTTTTTTTTTTTCGAATGGGGTATAGTACAAATGTATAAATGGATGATGGAGGAGTTGGGGGAGCCACTCGAGCTTCCTGGCAATTTGCACTTATAATTGGAATCGTGTGCGGCCTTTTTCGAATGGTTTCTATTTTTAAGCCCTGTGTGGTGCTCCACTTTGGTTATCAGCCGGAGTTTCCCCACTTCCACAGGCCTTTACATATATGTACTATCCGTAATCCCCTTTCTTTGTCTGCGCGCCAAAGAGTTTCGATTTCGAAACCTTAGAAAGTGTGTGCACAGGGAAAAAAGATCTTAATTAATGATCGATGGGATATTAGAACTAAGAACATTACTAATAGCAGTTAATAGTGGTACACATTATATGTTGATTTTATGTCGTAGAGTATAGCACAGCTGTAGAAATAAATCAATTATTAATAATAGGGTGCACTTTTACGTAATATCATATGATAAACTGAACAGAATTCTTTTCATTGATCATATAATGGCACCTTTAACCTTTTGCCCAGATTTTTCCATATCAATATTAATGCCATAACAAAACAAACACTTCTTTGTTCATTCGTTTTGTTTACGGCTTATTCTTCGTCCGACTTTTGTTTTGATTTCTCGTAAACGAGCTTTTATTGCATTTTGCAGTGGGTTTTTGCAGTTTTTGAATGACTCATAGCTGCCGGCCGTCACCTAACTTTGTATATCTTATCAGTAATTAAATACAAAACATATTGACAATCAGGGAACCAAAAAACTATAAAAATGAGAGTCATCTTCTCTATATTCAATTGTAAAGTGCGCACTTGAACGTGCGGCTGAGTTTGTTTACTTCCCCTCCTCGGATACGTGAGCATGTGAGTGGTCAAAGAGAAACTCGGACCTGGCCCTGGTGGGGCGACCTACAAAAGAATGCCATGCAAAAAACCCAGCGGCACGATCATGAATCACTGGTGTGGGGCGGGAAAAAGCACCACCAACATGACCACTACCAAGAACACCACCACCACCACTGGAGATCAGATATAACTCGGTACCGGTACCGGTTTGTATTTCAAAGTGGTTTGTGTTGCTACATAAGCAGTTTAAGAAAATTACTTAACATCATCAAATTGATATCGGTTATAGGTGTTATTATAAGTTCGTTAACTGACGCCCAATAACTTTCTTCTAATTAATCTCAGTGTCTAAATTGGTATCGGTTAAGCCAAAAGCTCAACAAGGTGGATCCTAAACTGGTATAAACATCCACTTTCCCTCCATAAATTATACACATAAAATATTTCTACTATAAATTCATATGTTAAAGACTAATTAGATGATTAACACGTAAATAGGGTCAATAGATTGAATGGCATCCACTAGCCTTTACTCAAATTGCCAGTTAACTAATTGTTCTGTTTGTGATTTTGCTGCAGGAATCCGAGCGATGAACAAGGTGGGCAAGCACATCCAAAGCGGCATCGGCGGAGCACCAAACGCGGCATTGTCCACGGCGGCCCTACTGGGTACTCCGCTGGAGGCGTCCAATGGAGCCGGGTCGGCCAGCACCACCAATGTGTTCAACTCCATCATGAGCTTCCTGCCGGACAATCGACCCATCACCTCGCTGCACATCGTCGAGGATTTCGAACGGTTAGTGTGGAGTTGGCCGTTTTGCAGTGATCGGTACTTACTAAAAGCAATTTTTGTTTTAGCTGTCCGAAGAACTTCAGTGCCATAAACCGCACCTACGACCAGGATTCGGATGCGGACCTATGGCGCGACTACAGCCTGTTTGGACGCCAGAACACACGCTACCTCTGCCTGTCCAAGTCCGAGGGCCTGCCGGAATACGTGGTGGAGACCCTACAGTGAGCTCAACTCTTTGATTTCCACCTCCCTTCCATTAATGAAAACTATTTTGTTTGCAGAGTGATTTCGGATAAAACACCGCCGCCCAAGGAATTCTCTCAGGTCTCCCGCACTGCCGACAGTGATCAGAAGGCCTGGCGCAAGCGGCAGGTGATCTACAAGCTCTCCAAGCGCGGCACTGTGACCCAGGCGGTCACCGACATAATACTCTGCTCCAAGTTGAAGGCAGCGCCCGATGGCTTCAAGCTGGCCGGCGATATCAACGGAGTGCTCATCTGCTACAAAACGAGCGCGATCCCAGTGCGCCTCTCGCCACCAGTGCCAGGTGTGGGAGTGCCAGCTCCAGCCACCTGCGAGGTGGAGCAAGCCCTGAACCGCCTGAATCTCCAGGGTCAACGCAACTCACGTGGACCAGTAAGTTGTGCTCCTAGTTTATTCCGTCTTCAACTACTATCAACTACTATCCATTTTACTAAGCAGCTGCCACAACCACCGACTGAACACCATGACTATGAGGAGATCCAAGCCAATTATCAAATTAACTCGCCACAGCGACCGGCGCCACCTCGGCCAGCGGGAGTGGGTTCCGGAGGAGGACGCGGTACTTACGGCGGAACGGGCACCCTGGGCACCTACACCGAGCTGGAGGGAGTGCCTTTCGTCATGGACGTTAGGCTGCAGCGCAACCAAGCTGTGAATGATGTGAGTGAAGCATCTAATAGCATTAGACCTCTCGCTCTAATTCGATATTTGCATAGATACCTACACTGCCTGAAATCTCTACGCTGCTTAAGTCTCTGGACTATGACTTTCAGCTGGAACGTCAGATCTTGTGCACCATGAAGTCATCGGCATCTAAGAACCCGTTTTTTAAGTAAAATTGCAAAACTTTCATCGGGAGCGTCGCAAATTGATTGTTGGGCAAATGTAAACAGCAAAGCAACAGAACCGGAAATGAGTGGTTTTTATATTTAGTTTAGCGTAAGCTTAATCCAATCGCATAATGATGCGCATGTGGCAGCTGTCATAATATACCCAGTAGTTATTCAGTTGAAATTAAGTTCTGAGGTCCCCGGCCCATTAGAGTAAAATGTGTGTAATATTCCTGTGCCTTCGATATGTATCTAGTTTTGATGCTTGCCCGAGCAATCCATACACCTCAGTTTTGTAAAACCCCTCATTGGAAAGCAACCGAATCAGAATCCTACCTATTTACATCATAGAAATCATTCATATACATGCATCGATTAACCCCGAATTGTGATCAGAAGAGCCGGCGCAATGTGTTGTCATTAATTTAGAGGCGCTACATCAGATGGCTTTACGTGTACACAACACATTCGCATATGTATACCGAAAGGCCCACGCATAAGATATATGTACATATGTACACCTACCACATACATATGTCCAAAAGTGTAATGTTAATGTTGAATCAAGTCTAGAAAGCGGACTGCTAATATAAACCTAGTACATACAAGCATATATCTAATATATATATATATATATACACGTTTATAGGCCACATAGCACTTAAAACCAGTTGGTTTTTAAAAAAACATATATCTATTACATATTTAGATCTAGTGACTATTAGACTGTATTGCAAAATCATAGATTCTTCCCAACTGCCTCCGTCCCGGTCACCCCGCATTCCCAGCTCCTTTACGCCCGCCCCAAAAGCACCCCACCACGTTATAAAGCAGTGCAAATAGAAGGAAAATATATATACGCCCGTGCAAATACAATATCTTGTATCTTGTTTCCTCTTTTGATGATTCAGCGGCAGTTGCGATTTGGGATAAACGCTGCTCGGGTTTCCCTGAATTCCGTAAAACCATCTGAGCATCACTCAGCATGGATGCAGTTTAAATGATTATTGTGAGCCATAGAAAAGAAATGAATCGTAGTAAAAATTACTACTTTTACGCTCTGTAAAGGTGGAAAACCTTTTAGTTTATTAAACATAAGTACAAAAGTTAGTTGATAAAGTAAAAATAGAAAAAAATAAGTTTAGGACACACTTGCTAGTGAGGCCTAAAGTCATTCCATATGTACAGTGCTCTCTCTGGCATTAAGGATCCATGTCACTGGCCCGAATCAGAATAGATTGTGGAAGAGCAGGTCCGGCTGCGACAGAGTCTTCTTCAGGTTGCGCATGCTCAGGCGGCGGCGATCGGCGGTGCATCTGTAGGCGACGTGATCGGGATTGGGATCGGAATCGTTGGGAATGGGGATAGGTGTTGCAGGTACAGTGGGTTCAGGTTCGGGTTCAGGTTCAGGATTTCGAGTGGTTAGCAAAGCGATCGAAACAACGGCACAGTAGGTGAGCGGTTTGGATGAGGCATAAGCGGCTGGGATTCGGGTTTGTGGGTAACAGTAGCGGGCACCCTTGGACACCAAATGGACCTTCACCTGGGAGACTGGGGCTGCTCCTCCTCAGCGGGGCTCACTTACTCGAATATGCGCCCCTGGTACTCAATCATCAGCTTCACGCAGTCGGCCAGTGTTTCGCCCTCGCGCAGAAGTTGCTGGATGTCCTGCATGTGGACGCCCTGCGGCACCGTGTGGAAAATCGAGGGCGTCACCGATATGGACAGCGTCTCCGCGCTGATCTGCTGCAGCGGCACCTTGGTGATTCTGCAATTTCACAAGTATATTGTAATGTGCTACAGATATTGCATTATGGGGGATTCACTTACCTATTGAAGTGCCCGAAGATGTAATCCATGGTGTCCCGGTTGCTCTCCGGCAGCGAGCGTATCAGTCTTTTCAGGGAGTCCAACTTCACAGAAAGATCGGTTAACACTGCGGGTAGAAGAGGATTACAAACGCGAACTTGGAGAAGAAAACTTTCAAACTTACACCACTGATTGGGCTGTCCAATGAAGGTCTTGGCCTCGTTGACACTGACCAGCGGACTCTTGATTTCGCGCAGGAAGAGCTTCAGCACACCGGTCAACGTGTGTATATCGACGTCCGGCTGACGCAGTGAATCATAGTCATTGGCGTCGATGCTGAAGCGCAGCGTTTGGATTTTATTGTAATCGCCGCACTGCCGATAGATCCCCTCAATGGGCTGCGTGGATCTGCGGTACTTTTGCTCGATAAGATCGCAGCAATCCACAACGATGCGCGGCACTGTGCGGTGCTGGTCGTGCTTAAGAACCATCTCCAGGTCCGTATCGAAGCAGGGCTCGTCGAAGAAGATGCGCTGTTCCCGCAGCGTCTCCACGCTGGGTCTGCTCTTGAACCAGTTGGACAGGTTCATCCAGGCCACCAGGCGCGAGGGTCGGACATTGGGACTGCCATTAGCAGATCGCTTGCCAGGCGCTGCAACACCGCTTGGTCCTGCGAAGCGCGGTTTATCCTTGTCCCTTTCCCTGTCGCGTTCCTGAAGCAGCTCCGACAATTGGCGACTCATTTCGGCCACCTTCTGCTCCAGCTCCTGGCTGTATGTGGTCTGGACGAGCAGATCCTGCTCCAGAGTGTGCATACGCTGCTTGAGATCGTGCCAGCGCTTGGAGCAGCTGCTGCAGCACTCCATTCCACTGCGGCGATCCCTGCCTGACTTGGACCTGCCCACCGCCGGACTGCCGCCAGAGCTGGAGTTCGAGGAGCAGACATCGAGACTGGTGTTGGACACCAGCACAGCTGTGTTGGTTGAATCGTCCAGGAACAGGCGGGTCAGATCCTTGGTGCTGCTGCTCTTGAGCAGCGCCAGCTTGTTGGGTCTGGTTTTCAGCTCTCTGAGGAGGACGACCGCCTCGGGCCGCCCGGAATCATGTTTTCCCGCCTTGTCCAAGGTGCAATTGGAGCCACCACTGCCCTCCAGGCGGAACAGAGTGCTCGTTGTGACGCTGTGGCCGCGCATATAGGCGTGTTGGGCCTGCGACGATGACGACGACGTCGTGGAGCGATCGCGAAAGCAATTCATCAGGGTCTTTCCGGGCTGGCGTCTCTCGTGTGCCACAAATCCCGCGGCGCCGATTACAATATGCGCCGAGTCTGGAGTTCCAGGCGTTACTGGGCGCTGACTTGTCGTCGTCTGCATGATGCTGGGTTCGGCTATCGGGTTCCCAACGCCTTATCCACTCTGGCTTCTTTTCGATTGGCTGCACTTGGGCTTATCGCCGCAGGGTGAGGCAGCTGACCAGTGGCGAACCCTTCGTCTCCTCCTCTTGCTTCACCTCCCGTTGCCCAGTGACGTCAAGTGTAGGAACTGTGCAAAAAGAAATAATCGTGTTTATAATTAGTTTATGACCATTGAATTTAAGTAAAGATAGCAATACACAGTGAGCACTGGGAACTATAAATTTAGTTGAATATTAAAACAATTGTCTCTGTAAGAATATAAAAACCATTGCAAAATTTATGAATTTATGACAATGGTTCAAACTCTAGTAAATTAATATGAAATACAGGTTCTCAATGGAAGTCGTACTCTTTAGTCGGTGCACACTGTGGTAGGCACCCACCTCTTCCGCTTTTCAAGAGCCTTTTCCTGCCAAATCACACAATGTTGCCCAATGAAGTTGCAAGTGCAACAGCAGCAACACCTTGCACACCAGTTGACCACAAATCACTTCTGGGGCTTCCGATTATGAGTTTTCCTGGGGTAATCAAACTTTTCCTTCGGATTCGGATGACGCAGTATCAGAGGAGCGATTGCCGGTCGGTCATGGATAGTGGATAATTCGCAGGCAGCTCCGATTTCAACTGACTGGCTGGGGCGAGCGGTTGGAATTCTATAGGCGCTTATCGCACTTCCAATTGTTCCACAGTCGCAGGCCACTCCGACACTTCAGATAAGATAGCCGGAGAACCAAACAAATGCCAAAGCACTCGGTACACATATAAATAAATATAACTTACTGTCACAGAATTGACGATTATGTGTGAAATCCATTGGAGAAGTTGCTATACTCCCCATGCACAAGATATATATCCCACATTTGTATCGCTCTGTTTTCACTGGGCAAGCGAATGGGAATCGCTTCTGTGCGCTGCCGACTTGGACTTTGGCAATTCCTGGGTAACTGGAGCAAGTCCGGGCCTTGGCCATCCCATGGAGATATAACCTATCGGTCGTGATGTGTAGTGTAGTGGCTTTTATATTTAGGAAGTACCGAATGTCCAATATCCGCTGGTGATTAATCGCAAATAATGTGATAAGTGGTTTCAAAGTGGTGGATCATGATTAGCCCACATAAAAGTGTATGCTTCAAATGGTTCCATATCACAGCATTTGAGATTCGCTGATAATGTGCCTATACGCACAAGTGCCTACTGCCCATTATTGTTCCTTGTGGTCCTCCAGTAGCCCCAACTTCTCGTGGTAGTGGGAACGGGAGGCAAATAGCTCGCCCTCCCGCTCGTTCTGCTGTCAGCGCCATTTCTCCGCAGGGAGCATCGGTGGACGCAGTGGGCTAGAAGGCGGGGACAAGTTAAGTTTGGGGATCATTAAAATATATTGCTGACTCACGGATCGCCCATTTGTGCTGGACTGCAAGAAAACGCTCTAGCAATCGCTGTGTGACTCGTCCAGCAAGTGTCCTTGTTCTGATTCTCTTGAAATTCAGCATCCTTTTTTGCAGCGGATTCCTCCCATATAAATTGCTCTGCTCTTGTGTTCCCAAGGGCTAATTTTGCTAGACATTCTCCTGATCTCAGCCAGCAGCACTACAAAGTTCGCGGCTAAGCAGCGCTGATATGGCGGCATTATCTTTGGGATAGCGATTTTCAAATGGACGTTGTTTACATTTTCAAACGGAGCTGCCAACTTGCGTGAATAGTAAAAAATTTATAAAGGGTACAGACTTAGAGATACCCTTTTATTCAATAAATATTTACGGTAAAATCAATCACTGTATAAATAAACTAAAATATGATCATAAACTAACCTCTTATTACACATGCATGTTTACTTTAGAATTCATTTTACAAATATTAAGTTTGTAATAATAGTGACTTTTAGAAATCCACCTGTTGCAACGAACAATGCAAACCAATACACTCCAGTTACCCTCTAAATAGCCGGCAAGCATCCAGTGTTGAAAAGCGACAGGCAGACGCGCCTCCAAAATTTTCAAATGTGACAATGTGTGTTTAATAGCAATTATTACATAATTTCGGGACAGATAATAAAACTTTTCAGCTTAACCACTAGACAATAGATAAATGCAAACTGATCGAGCCACTTCCAGAGGTCCAAGACCGCGCGCAGCCTGATTTAGGGCATCATGCGCAGGGCGCCATCGATGCGGATTACCTCGCCGTTGAGCAAGGGATTCTCGTAGATGGCCTGCACCAAGTGGGCGTACTCACTGGGCTCGCCCAGGCGCTGCGGGAACGGGATCGACTTGGCCAGGAAGGTGCGCACCTTCTCAGGCAGAGCGGCCAGCATGGGCGTGTTGAACAAACCCGGTGCAATCGTGCAGATACGGATGCCCTGGGTGCTCAGGTCGCGGGCAATGGGCAGTGTCATGCCCACCACGGCTGCCTTGGAGGCGGCGTAGGCTGCCTGGCCGATCTGGCCATCGAAGGCAGCCACCGAGGCGGTGTTCACGATCACGCCGCGCTGTCCATCCTGGTTGGGCTCGTTGGCGCCCATCAGTCCGGCGGACAGACGGATCACATTGAACGTGCCCACCGTGTTGATGTTGATCACCCGCTGGAAGTCCTCCAGCCGGTGGGCCACGTTCTTGTTGAAGTTGTACGTCTTCACCGCGGTGGCCGTGCCCGCACAGTTCACCGTCAGATCCAGTCGACCGAACTTATCCTTGGCCGTCTGGAGGGCGGCACTCACATCCTTCTCGGAGGTCACGTCCACGGGCACGAAGACCACCTTGTCGCCCAGCTCCTTGGCCACCTCGTTGCCCTTGGAGGAGGGCAGATCGGCCAGGATCACGCTGGCGCCCTGCTTGGCCAGGCGCTCGGCGGTGGCGCGACCCAGTCCAGAGGCTCCTCCGGTCACCAAGGAAACGACGTTCTAAGGAAGGAAAGGAATGGGTCAGGGCTCAGTTTGGAGGTATATCTTTGGGAACTGCCTAAATATTTTAATCTAAAGAACCAGAGTTTAAAAATGCACTACATTCCAAAAAATACCTACTACAAAATGTTAGAATGTTACAAGAGTTGGGATACTAATTAATAAAGTTTGTAGAATTCCGAATATACTATGTGATAGACTGAGATCTTCCACTTTATCTGCTGTTCAACATGTAGCTAATATTATTTGCATTAACATGGAAAGCTGTATAAAAAATATATTTAGATATAGAACGATCCTCACTAGCAGATAAAAGCCAAACTAAACGCATAACCCGATGCCGGTTTATCGTATTCTTAGCGAGCAGCTGACAGATGCTCTTGGCGTCCAGTTCCCCGATAAGCAGCAGGGTGTTATTGTATAACTTTTGGGAAAGTAATGCTAATTATTGGATGGGTACAAGGTACATCGCTGTGGGCACAGATACAGTTATTTATGGGACTCCATGTTTATAATAGACACGAGTTCAGATCCCAATTGGACTTTGCACCCCGGCTGCCGTGTCATCGGCCGCTTTTACTGCGCTAATTCCCCTGTAATCGCTGTGTGATCCTTATTTACAGCACCCCACGTACCTTGATCATTATTTTTCAGACGAGTTGTGTTGTGGGTGCGAAAAGCGGTGGTTACTTAGTGCTCGGAAAAGCTTTTAAAACAAAAACTTGTTAAGCGATTCGAAACCGTGCAGTGTGACCGTATATGCGTCGTTGCGAAATACCGCCAAAGAATACTGACTTCTTATTTGTTTTACTTTTCAATTTCAATTGATTTAAATTAATAAAATTTGTTATTAGCAATCAATTTCTCATTTTTTAGCTCATAAGATTTGGCACAGTCTTATTAGCAAGCGATTTCTTTTCTTTTAGCTTGTAAGATTTTTCCCCAATTTTATATTAGAAATTACCTCGAGTCGACAAACACCCAAGATTTTATATGGAAAGTTTGCTGGGACCAACCTGTTATTTCAAGAATATAATTTTTAAGAAATCGAACTCTTTTTTGCTATATTATTAAATTAGTTATTTTGTTTGTTGTCTCAATAAAAAACTTTGCTGTGAATTTATATTCGAGTCGACAAACACCCAAAATTTTATTTGAAAAGCTCGGTGCCAAACTAATTATTTCAGGAAATTTCTTTTTAAGAAATCGAATTCTTACAGCTATATTATTATTTAAGTTATTATGTTTGTTATTGCTTTTGCAGTGAATTTATATTACATTTTTATTTCTATCTATAAAATATATTACAAATATGAATGGGTTTTAGTTTTCAGCACGTATCGTGTATCGTGACACGATGTCTATCGCTGCGTCACGTGCGTTCGGTCCATCTCTAGTCTGAACTCTTATTGATAATACAATAACAATAATAAATTTCTATATGCTAAAAATCAAATGTTGAGAAGCACAAAATGTCGGTCGGTGGCAGAAACATGCACACGGGAAAGTCATCAAATCTGCGCCTTTTGGACGACGACGAGCGGGATAAGCTGATCAGCACAACACGGTTGTCAAATGGTAAGATTTCTCCCAAGAAAACTGCGTCTTTTCCAGAAAGACCAAGATTTAACGCACTTATCCGTGCAGCTGTTCCAGGAACGGGTAAGCAGCCTGCCCAGGAGCGCCTGAAGCGGCTGCAGACCCAATTGAAGCGGGTGCAGGACAAGAAGCCCATCAGCAACAATGAGAGGGAGCGGGAGACCATCAAACGGAGCACTCGCAGCTCCTCCACCTCTCAGATTAGCACTCGCAGCTCCTCCACCTCTCAGACTAGCACTCCCAAATCGGCGCCCGTTCGTCGCTCAAGTGTGTACGCATCCACGCCCCATAGACCCCTGACGGAGCGCCTGAAGGTACAGACCAAGGTGGTCAAGAGTGCGTCACCCAGGAACGCCTGGGAAAAGCCAAAAGCTCTGGTGGATGCCAGCAATCGCCTGAAGGCGGGACCTTCCCAAAGTGGTGGGTACTCCGTGCATAAAGAAAATAATCTATATATAAATATACCTATTATTTCCTTAGCCAACCAGCGTCTCACGCAGTTGAGGACTTTGCTGCAGCAGAAGCGGCAGAATGAGGAGCGCAACAACAATGATGTGGCCAAGATCAACGAAGAGGTCATCGGAAAAGAAGCAAAGAACTGCAACATCACAAATTCAAGTGCATTTAATGGCTCATCGTCCAGCGACATAGAGCCCGAGCCCATGGAATGGGAGGAGTCCATTGAAGATGAGCCCCCAAAGAAGGATCAGGATGAGGATGAGGAAGAGGAAGAGGACGACATTCTGGTGATGCGGCAGGCAGCCGATGGCGAGGAGTTGCCCACTCGGCTTGTGGATCACATGTATTTCGTGCTGGACACCAACGTTCTGATGCACAACATCAAGTTCGTGGAGAGCCTGACCGAGGTGGTGCTGCCGGGTACGGTGGGAAGCATGTTGTACATTCCCTACATCGTCATCAAAGAGCTGGACAAGCTGAAGGGTCAGTACCAATCGGACGATCCAAAGCGCCTGATTGCCGTGCGAGCAATACGCTATTTGAACACCAAGTTCGATGAGAGCTTGGAAATACAAGGTGGGTAGTGGATTGTATATGTAATATCTCTGAAAGTAACCGTGATTCCCTATGCTGCAGGACAATCCGCCGTGGAGGAGGCGGAGCACCTAATTAAAGTCGACTGCCCGGACGACAGCATTGTAAATTGCTGCCTGCAGCTGCAGGAGCAGGTTCCCAGCATGATGCTACTCACCAACGACGAGAACCTCCGCCTCAAGGCCAACGCCTCGGACATCCAGGTGTCCTGTCGCTCCGATCTAATGTCCACCTATGCGGCTGAGTTTGCTGCCCTCGGCGATTAGCTTAAAGCTACCACACTACATATAGTATACGAAAGACTGTGACTGCGATTGTGATATGGGATCCGGAGGCAGTCGAAAGGGATCCACCAGTCAAGCCACTGCACCGCAGCATACATGAAGTACAATCAATCTTTTACACCTACATACATCATCTACATTTAGAGGATGGCCACTGGAGTGTTCACTGAATAGGATGAATAAGAAGTTTCGCATATTATATATTAGCTATTAATGCCTATTGCTACCTGCAATAAAGTTTGTTTTTGGATATATTTGCCTGGTGATTAGCGATCGAGATAGGGAATCCGCGGTCCCCGGAAGGGCTTCCTCCGATCGAAGGGGCCCGCTTGTTTGGATTTAATTAGCAGCACGCCGGAGTTGCCGACTTTGATTGCGGCTTATCGGTTGGACAAACAAGATCGGAGAACCGGAGGATTCCCCACATCCGCTGCAGTTCACTTGGCCCGTTCCACCGGCCAGATCGAGCTCAAAGCGTGCGTAGCGTTCACCCAGCGCGGTGGTTTCTCTCCTCCGAACTCCCATGGTGGAAAAACTCAGTGGTTTACACTCGATAGTGACAACTTTATTGCCGCACGATTACTTAAGCTATACAAAGTGTATGTATTTGGGAGTGTTAAATAGGGTGGATCAATATTTATAGTTGCGAAAAACATGAGAAAAAAACTTCTTCATTTAGGGAAATTCCAGCAAGGAAACTTTCAGTTCATAAAATTCATCGTAATGAATCTATTGAGTTAGAAACAAAGCTCAATATTTATGTACACAAAACCAAATTTCGCATGTAAAATCTACGGGTATATATTAAATTTTCAGGCATTACAAACAAATTACCACCAACTTTTAGGCTTACGAAAAACGTTACTATGTAAAGAAAGCAAAACTAGGATGTTTTATAAAAGAACAGTTTAAAATAGGCAAACGCTACTAGAAGATCTTATCTAAATAACTAATTTCACTTTAATCTTGAACTCTACATTCTACAAGCTATATATCTTTGTTAATGTACAGTCTGGCGACAAAGATAAGAATACGGGTTAGGAAGCTAGTGGAAAAAGACTCAGATGTGGCGTTTGACTCGAAGAAACTAATGCAAAACTGTTTTCCGCCACATTGAGCGCATTTTCCTAACCATCCACACCTTAGATTGCGTACACTAGATGCTACGTGTTGAATATCTTGGCTAATTTACAGTCTGGCGAAAAGAAAGGAGGCGAGACGGAGGCGGAACTCCTTCAGACGCACTGCAGCTTGAGGCTAGCGTCCCGGACCTGCCTCTTTGCCTGATGCATGGCCATTAGCTGGCACCAGCCCCAGGCCAGGGTCCTGTCCTACATCTTTGGCTCGAGCAGGGAGCTGCCGGCGCCGCTGATGCAGGGTAGATGCATCTGCATCCGCTCCAGCTGATCCGCCAGCAGGCGCTGCTCGTTGGTCAGCCGCAGTATCTCCTGCTTTTCCTCGATGGTGTGACCCTTGCGTTTGGCGCGATACTGCAACATTCGCTTGTAGCACTCCAGTATCTCCTGGTCCACCGTGTCCAATTTTCGTTTGATGGCAATTCGCTTGATTTCCTCGCTGGCGACGGCACGCAGTCGCTTCAATTCCTCGCTGTTGAACTGCGAAATGGAGCTGATCTCGGTCGTGACACGCTTGATCTCGAGCAGCACCTCGTCCACGTCCTCGTGGGCCGCAAATTCACTGGCATCGATCAGTCCGTTCTCGATGAGGGTCTTCTTCAGACGCTGTTCGATGCCCACGCCATGTTTCATCATGGCAAGGGATCGGAAGTTACCGGACGCGGCTGCCGCGGCAGCATTTGCCGAGGATGAGGAGTGCGAGTGGGTGTTCTCGTTGCTGCTGCTTGTGGTGCTGTTGCTGTGCTCGCCCACTGCGGCTTGTTCGCTGGGCAGCGTCATCAGTGATTCCTCCATCAAGGCGGACACCAATCGCTGGGTGAGTGGACCAGTGATGCTCTCCTCCACCATTCCTTCGGCTTTTTTAAGCATTCCGCTGGAATTGTGCGACTTGATTCGTGCTCCGCCCGGCTGCAGCGCCTTCATATCCTCCTGGGCCCAAACTGTGGAATAATGGGGACCCAGAGTGGGCACTGGCGGCACCAGTGGACCCCAATACTGCTCCAGCAGGTCATCGATTAAACGCAGATCCTCGTTGGTTAGCGGCATGCAGTAGGGCTCTACGGATAGCCAGAACTTGTTGGGCGTATCGTTCTTGGGCACCGCCACCTTGGGTAGCTGCGGCAACGGCTGGTGGTGCGGCAGCACGGATCCAGAGGCATTGGCTGCCGCCAGTGTGGGCAGATAGTCCATGCTGTCGTCGGTATGCACGGTCAAGGGGCTGTTTTTGGCCTGATGCTTCGTGGAACCGCCGGAAACGCCCTGTTGCTTGAGAATGGTCATCGAGGAGTGCTTCTTGCGCACGCCGGTTGGCTCATCCCGCTTGCGCTTGGACTGACTGGAGGAGGAGGCGCCTCCGCCGCCCAGCGGGCTGCCCAGACTCGTCGAGGAGTTGCTGCCGATGCCCAGCAGGCCATTGAGCATGCTTGCCGGACAAGGTGGCGATCCGGGCACACGGTCGATTTTTCTTCGATCCTGGCGCTTCTCATCCTTGTCCAGGCTATCATACTCCGCTTTAAGGACGCGCGTGCGCAACGCCACATTGGAGAGCATTTGTTCCAGCTCCAGTTGCACTGCATCCAGATCCTCGGCCGCCAAATGATCATCCGACGGACGCTGTAGTGCCGCGGCAATGGTGGGCAACAGTTTGGGCACGTCTCGAGTGCGAATTATGGGTATAACGACGCCTCCGGGTGTGGCCAGCACCTCGGACTCTGTGAATGAGCTCGCTGGAGCGGATTTGCCGCCACCCGTGCCATTTGTGGGCAGTTTTCCAGCTCCTCCAGATGACGCAGAGATGCCAAAGCCACCGGAACCGAGCGAGCCCCCGAAGTGGGCCAGCTTGATGTTCTTCAGGTTCGCACTCATGGGACGCGGCTGCGACTGGTTGGGGACCTCTGTGTCAGCTAGATTACGGATATAATTGCTGTTTTTCCTCTTTTTCTTGTGGGGTAGAATCGCAATTTGTTTTGCGTCGATATGGCAGTGTGACCGTAGCGGAAGACGTGTAAATACTAGTATACAAGATGGTAAAGTACTGAAAAATACTAAAAGCGCGAGTACAGTGGATCAAAAAAATACTTTTGTGTGCCGCTTAAAACAAAGGCAAATATTTTTAATTTAAAACATTCCTAATTCACATTTTATTGAAGATTATTAATAATTCAAATTAATTGAATCTGTTTATTAAACCTTTATTCAGAATTGAAATAGAAAGGAACATTATTAAATAGATACATTTTCATACGACCTTATTTTACCCACAAAATAGTGAAAAATACTCTCTGCAACTGTAACAGTGATCGTGCATAACAGTGCTGCTCGAGCGCTGTGCAACACTGGCGTTCGCGTAGCGCGCGTGTTTACCAATACTTGGGTTTTTTTGTTCAGTTCTTTGTTGTTGTTTGGCGTTCGCATTTCGCCCGTCGTCGTCTGAATTTTTAGTGATATGCGCGCTATTTCGGTGATAAGCAGTGTACTTAACAAATCAGCGACTGTTGACAATTAGTAATGGCCAGTGGAAGCAGCTTGCGATGTTAGAGTAGCCAAATTCCCCCACTGCGGACGAACTGCAAGTGCAAACTGCAGTGTATGTATGTAATTTTATGTAATTGAACAGCCATTTCCCACCCCCCAAAATCCCCCACACATTCAGCCCCCCCCCTCAAAAAAAACATGCAAACATCCCAACATCCAAACATCCAAACATCGAAGCATCCGATAATCTCGGACTGGGTGCCTCCAATTGCGCCTCGTTTGTCCAATTGTGAAGCGAAAATCACAAGACAAGTCGAATTGACGCTCTGCCGCCACGCCCCCTGCGCTGCTCACGCCCCTGGCGGAAATCAACGAAAATCAAAAGCCCACATCCAGCGATTCAGTTGAGTTTAGTTGGGTTCAGTCGGCATAGCCATATGCACAAATATCCCAGCCTCAAAGCGCTGTTTTCATTCGTTTTCACTACACTTTCCCAAGTGAGCATTATCACTGCCAGAAGCGGTTTGCCATGCCACCTTCAAGCTATGATCTATCACCGATCCAACCCACATAACTTGACATTGGCCTGTTCTAGTAATGAAAATTTGTGATTTTTAAGTTGGCTGTGTTATTTCTAAAAGTGCATATAAGTGTGGAACCCCATCGATCTAAAACAATTAACTTGAACATTAACTGTTGATTTTACGTCTTAATGATGCAGACGTGTGTTATTTAAGTTTAGATCTGTTCCCCGAGGGTTTCACATCCATTACCTAATGCACGGTGAATATTTATGCAGTTAACAATAAAATACAACCCAAATAACTTTACGTGGAATAATTTATTTCAAATGAACACCACACAAAGGTGTTACATTTGATCTTATGGATGTTTTGCATGTTTCATAAAGAAGTGATATAGGAAATTATCGTTAAAATTGTTTTTTAATTCAAAGATATACTCCGCACTCACATCAACAATACATCCCATCAATTATCTGTAGTAAAAAGTGATAAAGTGAAAATCAGTCTATATAGTTCTTTGTTTCTTTTCTTAATTCTTAATTCTTTGTTTTCGCTGTTTCCATATGTTCTCTGTTTAAATCTTGCAGTGTAAAAACGAGTTGGATAGAAAAACTGAATAACTTAGGTGTTTTGATTTTATATCGCGTCATAGAAAGGATAGCAGACATCATCACGTATGTTGTTTCAGATAATCCCAACGTGATTGCCTCAGATTGCGCCTCATAATGCACTTAAGTTCCACAAAAGTCGAACAATAAGCTGTGGGTGAGGGTATTTGTAGTTCCCCCAAACCTGAACGAACCCTCCATTCTTGTTTTATTGATCAAATATTTGCGTCTACGTGTGTCGTCGATGTGTTCCGGCGATGTCTCAGCGATTATAGGGCTTTGTGTGTCAGCTGTTGTTTTAAACGGCACTAGCACATGTTTTATAAGCCCAGTCGCAGGCCAGTCGGTTCGTTATCAGTGCCAATTAAACCGGAGAAGAGAAATCTGTCAACGGCGGCGATAATGGCGATAAGGTCGCAGCCCTAAGATGGTAGAGATTAGAGATAGCTTCAGATTCGCCAGCGATGCCGATCGATCAGAGACAACACCTATAATCCATTACGATTGCCATTGCTCGCTATTACGCTATTAGATGGTAGATGGTATATGGTCTAATCAATCAGCGAGCCCTTCTATTTTTAGACTCACCTGTTGACGTTAATTGACCGCCAGCCAGAGCCACCCCCACCCCCACCACTCCACCAAAACCCCTCATCAATTATCGCCCAGGTACTGACCACTTTTCTGGGCTCCTCAACTGGGAATGGCAATAAACTAAGGAAGGGCAACATTATCAGTGTATCAAAACCACATTAAATTCAATTAGATATATGTACACCTGATAAAAAATGTTGTAATTTTCATTTAATCGGCATTTAGTTGAGATTTACAACGAGAGCTTAAACAGCCTTCGTATTAGTAATCAATCAGTTTGTTTCCATAAATAAACAAGGGATTAGGCCATTGATATCAGAGAAACTTATATTTTTGGCTCCTTATTAATATGCTTAAATGCTAAATTTCCGATATGAAAAGAAATCAATTGATAATAAAGTACGTTTATGTATTTATTTAATATCTAATGTGCAGGTCATTCAATTGAAAATTATAAATAAATATCAACATTAAACGGAAACGAAAGAGGACATATTTATAGCGCTTGAATATCTTGAAAATGTTGATAATTAGATTTAGATAACGAAGTTGTAGTTGCGAATACTTTCGCCCACTATCAGGTAGCAAAAATTAACTAAACTGAACAAAAAAATATAATTGATTTTTTTTTAAATATTTTTTCCCTGTGTAGGGAAGAGGGTGAGCAGAAGTTCCGACCACGAATCGAGGAAGGGCAGCCATGAAATTAGAGGCTTAAATGGCAACAAATGCGGCAGCAACAGTTGGCGACGCAAATATTTGTGCAATTGATTAAAACAGGGTCCCATCCAGATCTCTATCTGTATCTTATACGTTTGCTGTTTGAACTGGCGACAAAATTTTCCAATTTGTTTAACTCGTTATGCGGGCCACGTTAATGATATAGCTATGTACATATTGTGTATTCTGTAAAGAATACGGGTGGCACAGACCCCAATAATTGTTATATTATTGCTTATACGTACACATATTTTTTCGGGGCTTGGGTGCTTATCAGTTGTGAACAACACACACCCACCATCGTTCAATTTACGATCGTTAATACGCCCGATTAGCTGCTGCACTGATTTGAGCCATTATCCATTAGTCCGCTCACTCGTCCGTTAAATTACCGGCGGAGAAAGCTGGGCGATTGGTTCTATGTTCCTCGAGCACTGCCGACTTGAGTCGCAGCCCCACACATTGCTCATTCGTAGCGAAAACAGCTCTATTCGGGCGGTGAATCACTCACAAAACATCTTTCCTAATCTACAAGTTTACGTGTTACGTTTTTATCGCTCTTGTTGGATGTTTTCTCCATTTACATAGACCCTCTCTGCCCACTTAAGTCATCATTTTAATCCACTTGGCTAGCTTTATGATATCCGGAAGTGTCCTTAACAACTCTTCAATGCTATCGTTTCAGACGCGCTTCACTGCAGCGCCGATCAACGGAACGGATCCGATCTGGATTGGACTGAATAGAGAGCTAGCCCTAGAATAGCCAGGTCGCAGAGTCGCTAGCCATGAAGTTCGCCGAGCACCTGTCGGCGCACATAACGCCCGAGTGGCGCAAACAATACATCAACTATGAGGTGAGTGTTGGCTCAAAATGGAAAACCCAAAAATAAACCATGAAACCAACTGACAACCTAATTTCTGTGCCACAGGAAATGAAGGCCATGCTGTATTTGGCCGTGGAGGAGGCGCCGTCGGTGGAGAGCGTCGAGGATGACGTGCTGAAGCGGCACTTTGCCAACTTCGATGAGAACTTCTTTCACTATTGTGACAAGGAGCTGAAGAAGATCAACACGTTCTACTCGGAGAAACTGGCGGAGGCAACGCGAAAGTTTGCCACCCTGAATGCCGAACTGAAGACCTCCATCGAGGAGTCGGAGCGGAGTGCCAAGAAGTCCAAGGGCCAGAAACGGCATGCTGCCCTGCCGGATCGCAAGGCACGCGAGCTGAAGTTGGCCTTCAGCGAGTTCTACCTGAGTCTGATCCTCCTGCAGAACTATCAGAATCTGAATCACACCGGCTTTCGTAAAATACTCAAGAAGCACGATAAAGTAAGTCTGATTTACGGCAACCGCAGAGGCATTACTCAGCCTTGACCTAGTCAAGATCTTTGGAGATTACGTATTGTCTGCGGCGCAGAAAACAAAACACATTTTGTGTGAGAAATAAATAATATGAATTTATAGTAGAGTTTTCGGGGAAAAAGTTTTCCTTTTAAAATAGTCACTGTTATCGCCAGAAATGAATGTATTCGGATTGCACAAGCTAGAGCTGTTCAATTATCTGCTTTTTGGGGGTTAGCCATAAACAATGTGCGTGAATCATTTGTTATACTAAGATAAGAAATTGTTAAATATGTTGCAGTTACATTTTTGGTAACACTGTTCTAAAATTTGAAATCTGTATATTCTGTGACAGCTCTTGCGTGTGGACAGCGGCGCCAAATGGAGGCAGGAGTATGTGGAGGCCTCGCACTTCTTCACCAACAAGGACATCGACAACATCATCAATGAGACGGAGACGACGGTCACCGGCGAACTGGAAGGCGGCGATCGGCAGCGAGCAATGAAGAGATTGCGAGTACCACCGCTGGGCGAACAACAGAGTCCGTGGACCACCTTCAAGGTGGGCCTCTTCTCCGGCAGCTTCATAGTGCTGGGCATTGTGGTGGTGCTGTCTGCGATATTCCATGAGATCAGTGGCGAGAATCTAAAGGTCACGTTCCGACTCTACCGCGGTCCCCTGCTCATCATCGAGTTCATCTTCCTCATCGGCGTGAACATCTACGGCTGGCGGTCGTCTGGCGTTAATCATGTCCTGATCTTTGAGCTGGATCCACGAAATCATCTATCCGAGCAGCATCTCATGGAACTGGCGGCAATCTTCGGCGTAATCTGGACACTCAGCATGCTGAGCTTCCTGTACAGCGCCAGTTTGGCCATACCGGCGTTCATCAATCCGCTTACGCTCACGCTGATTATGGTGCTATTTTTGGCCAATCCGTTCCATGTGCTCCATCACGACGCACGATTCTGGCTGTGGCGGATTACGGGACGATGTTTGTCTGCACCGTTCTTTCATGTGGGCTTCGCGGATTTCTGGCTGGGCGATCAGCTCAACTCACTGGCTACGGCAATTCTCGATTTCGAGTATCTCATATGCTTCTATTTCACCAATGGCAACTGGACGGAGGCGAGGGACGCCTCTATTTGCATGGAGAAGGACTTCATCATCCGGCCGATTGTCAATTGTCTGCCCGCCTGGTTTCGATTCGCCCAATGCCTGCGCCGATATCGGGACTCGCGGGAGGCCTTTCCTCATTTGGTGAATGCTGGCAAATACTCTACAACCTTCCTGGTGGTGATCTTCGCCACCCTGAAGAGCTTCAACAGTCGTAAGATTTATTTCTCCTTTTAAAAAAGATATATTTCTTTATGGCTCTGTTTCTTTAGCGAACTATGCCAGCACATTTGATAATCCCTATACCTGGCTGTGGATTATCGCCTCGATTGTGTCCTCTTGCTACGCCTACACGTGGGACATCAAGATGGATTGGGGTCTGTTCGACAAGAATGCTGGCGAGAATACTTTCCTGCGTGAGGAGGTTGTCTACTCATCGACGGTAAGTCGAATAATAGCTAATAAATATATCTATATATAAATGGCAATCCTTAAATTGCAGGGTTTTTACTACTTTGCCATTGTGGAAGATCTGGCACTACGCTTTATTTGGGCGCTGTCTTTCTACCTCACCGAGATGAAAATCGTAAGCTCCGACATAATGACCTCCATCACAGGCATTCTGGAGGTATTCCGGTAAGTGCACATTCCTATATCAAAATCTGTGCACGTAATTTCAATAAGTGCTCTTTCTCAGGCGCTTTGTGTGGAACTTTTTCCGGTTAGAGAACGAGCATCTGAACAACTGCGGTAAGTTCCGAGCCGTTCGAGACATCTCGATAGCGCCGCTGGACTCCTCCGACCAGGCGCTCATCCTGCGCATGATGGACGAGACTGATGGTGTGATCAATCGCTACACGAAGACGAACCGACCGAAGCCCAAGAAGGTCAAGGATCCGGAGAAGCGAAGCCTGCTGCAGACGCGCGGATCGCTGCCCGATCTCAGGATCGATATGGACAGTAAAAAATTGTAGGCAACGATCGTCGCCCACCGAATTGTGCTTCCTAATGAACGATTTTGCGGAACGTCTTATACGAAAGTTTATCCCTAATTCAATTTACACACTTTTTTTCGTAATTTTTTTTTGAGTTATTTAGCTAATTTGTATATTTAGTGACTAAGTACTTAAAATTGAGGAAAGACAATGTCCAGCAATAATTAGTGCATAAGAATTCGAACTAATTTAGCATTCCATGTATGCGGTTAACTAACGAAAAGACCAAACCTATACCTTTACACATAATCCGTAATCCGTAACCCGTAACCTTTAGCTCCTAAGCCACAATTCCACAATTCCACGTTTCCAAATCCAATTTGCAATCCATACCTTCCACAAAAATTGGAGTAGAGAACGGCAGTATTAGTACTTAGAAAAGGCGAACAAAATAACTAAAAAATGAGCAACAAAATGAAACTGCAGCCACCACATTCCTTTATCAATCCAATCAGTGTATGTTTATCGTTAGTCAATTAGTTAAACCCCTGCCCTATTTGTTATCTTTCTGTCCACCTGTTGATTGATATACGACATAGACTGTGACCAAACCGAAACTTAAACTGAAACATTAACTTAAACTAAAGCTGAGCTCGAAGGGAATTGTACATAGTATACGAATGGTAGTGCCTGTGTGTGTTTTTCTCGCTGTGTGTGTGTGTGTGTGTGTGTGTGTGCAAGGTCTAGAATTCCAAAGTAGATTTGATGAACAGACTTCAAACGTGCAATGTTGTATATACGAACAGAACAGTACAGATGTCTACATAACTATATACACGTAGGCTTAAGAACAACTCGTCAGATATTAATGAAGACTTTGTCAAATTTTGCCATAAGTAGTAGCTCGTATTTTGAGCTCTTAATTGCCTTGTAAAATAAATTATTCCTATGTGTAAAATCGCTTTTGATACGAACTCGAAACTATTTATGCGATGAGAGATTGATTTCTAAAGCCGGCATGTAAATATTTCAGTGCCTTCTCTAGATATTTTCTGAAAACATCGCTCTGATTGCATTCGAATCCGCAAACTACGACCTTAATCGATATAATTAAATAATGCCCCCCTCCCAACACACACACACATAAAATATGTATTGTACACCTTAGCAGAAAGTACCCGAAAATGAACATGAAACGAAATAAAGACGGCTTTAAGTATGCAGCATAAAAAAAACAATAACCTGCCAATTGTATCTAGAGCTAGCAAATATTTTCCATTACAGCGGAAACCAGCGCAGTACCCCGCATAATCCAAAACTCCGGCTCGTTGTGGCTCCGCAAGAGGACGGCCAGTATGAAGTTGGTCGAATGGCCCGTGGTGGAGAGGACACCCGATCTCTGCTGGGTTTTGTACAGCGGCGCCTCATAGCGCACCGCCGACGAAATCTCCAGACACGGCTTGAACCTCACCACCGGCATGCGGCAGAAGAGCTCCCCAAAGTTGGCATCGCACAGGCCGCCTTTGCTCAGATCCCAGCGAGCTGCTTCGATGAAGATCCCATGCACATTGATGACGGCATCGGTGCACTCCGGCAGGTTGCCATATAGCTTCTGGTCCTGTTCGTGTGAATTCGTGTTAGGAAAAACAAAAATGGAATCTGCTCTGCAGGTACTTACATTCATGTTGTTGATGTGCATCTCAAAGAAGTCCTGCTGCACCAGCTCCCTTTCGAACACATCGAAGTCGATCTTCAACGAGTCAATGGGCAGGACACGGCGACGGGCGTATGTCTGCAGGACGCCGGTGAGGAAGGATTGCGGGAAGAAGAAGCCACTGATCCAATAGGAGCGCGGTGCTCCGTTCTCCGCCCACTGTTGGATGAAGTCGATGCGCCGCTGGAAGTCGGATATGTAGCTGGGCAGCGGCTTGATCGAGAGGAAGCTCCGTTTGGCCCAGGACGCGGGCACCTGGTTGTTTAGCAGCGCCTTGAACACGTTCTCCAGCTCCTCCGACATGACCACCAGACCCTTGATGGCCTTGGCCAAATTGATCAGGCTGTCGTGAATGATGCCCAGTGCGATGTTGAATCGATCGATCTCCTGCACCAGCACAATGGTCAGCGATGGCACTTGACCCTTGGCATCCAGCTGGGTTAAGGGGGTGAAGATTGAGACTGAGCCACCATTTGGTCAGCTATCATATAACTTACCACAGAGAGGGTGTCGTGGATGGGTTCCCTCTTAATCTTGGTGGCCAGCGCTTTCTGGATGCGTGCGATTGTCTGCTGTGCGATCTCATTTTCCATGGCCTGGCCCTCGTCGGCGGCGGATCTGGGCTGGCCCAGGAGCAGGGTATTGATAAAGAAGGACGTCTCCTTGGTCTGGAACACAATGTTGGCGTTCTGGTTCATGCCGAAGATCTCCGGATCCTCGAGGACGGGAAAGCCCAGCACATAGGCTGAGTATTCGCCAAGCGTTTTCTTGCGCGGATCCCGATAGTAGCTATCACCACGGCAGTACTTGTAGTCCGGCTGGATGATCCGCTTCGATGAGAAGATGGTCAGAATGGTGCGCAGACACCGCAGATCCCAGTAGTCCGTCACCCGGCCGCCCCACGTGATGTCACCGTTGATATAGAGTATGGCTTCCCACGGTATTTCATCCAGTACCTCCCGATCGATGAAGAAGTCGAGGGTCTTTAGACCACACTCCCGATCGCTCTCGCTGAACTCGTAGGTGATGTTCCATCCCAGCGGACCGAATTTCCTGCGCTCCAGCAAAACCGCATGGAACATGCACAGCCCGAAGACAATTGCCCGCCAATTGCCATTCTGGATGTGGTGCTCGAAGAAGTCCTGCTTTAGGTCCGTCAGTGCGCCAAACACATTCGCCTTGATGCCCTTCGGCGGCTCGTTGGTGATCTTCACCGAATTCTGGAGCACACTGATCGGGAACGTTTGGATGGGCATGGAGGAGAGATAGAGTCGGAAATCGGCGTGCGCCTTGGTGATGCCCAGCGTCAGGTTTCGCACAATCGTCTCCAGCGTTTGCATAAACGAGGTGGCCAGATGGCAATTCTGCAGGAAGACCCAGTGACCCATACGCAAGCTCTTTTCGATCAGGTTCTCCGCCAGTGGTCCCTGGCCCTGGCCCAGCGAAATGGAGTAGTACTTGTCGGTGAACTGCATCTGGGTGGTGAACTTGAGGAAGCCGGACATGGGATCCGACCCGGTGGACAGCACAAAGATCAACGGCGTCACAGCAGAGGTGTCCAAATAGCTAAATGTGATATACGCGAATTATACAACTTTCTATAGCTTGGGTTAGGGATTCATCTTACACGGAGCTCAACTGGGTGCCACCTGATGCCTCGGTGAAGTACTTGCCCACGGTGGACTGAAGGTAGCAGACCACGTTGAGCAGGAATCTCGGCTTCCGGAAGGCGGAGATGAACATCAGCTTGTGGAATACCCTCAGTCGTTTGTTCCACTTGTCCGTTGGTGGCTGATTCGTTTGGGCGAAGTCAAAGACCTCCTTGTTCTCCTGCATCTGGATGAAGAAGGGCTTGTCCAGCTCGTCGGTAAATCCGCCGAAGAAGTTACCGAAGTTATCCTCCAAAAAGATGCACGAATCCCATTCGATTTGGCTCATCTTGATCTTGGCCGGCTGAGTCTTTGGCCGAATGTTGCCCACAGGGCCGCGTGAAAGGAAAAGGAACTCCTCCTCGCTAACTCGACCCTCTTGCCGCTCCACCGACAACGCCAGCAGGAAGCTAAAGATGATCTTGTGGTTCTCGAACAGGCCGCGGGATATGTTATCGAAGATGGCCTTCAGCTCGTCCGTCATCAGGGTGGAAATGCGCACATCCACGGCCTGCGGTGGATGGTCCAGTCGCAGGACATTGCAAAATACCTGAGTGAAGTACTTCAGGCTGTACTGGTACATGGGATCGATCTCGGCCAGGCCGGCGACCACAAAGTAGAGGATGGCTCCTCGCGAGGCCAGGATGCGGTAGCGTTCCCGGGAAGCAGTGATCACCTTCTCCGTCTCCTCGGTGTCAATCAGTCGCGCGGCAATGATCAGCGATGTTTCCTACAATGGGAGTATGATGGACATTACGACATTTAATCGAAGTGAGGAGGAGCGACCCACCTTGGCATCGTTAAGTGTCTCCACCAGCTCCTCGTCGTCGAGAATGTTTCCCTCGGAGTTGAATAGTAGCTTCAGCACCTTGTCCTCCAGCGCCAGCAATTGCTGTTTGTCCGAGTTGATCTTGACCACCAGATCGTTACGCTGAATCTCCATGGCGGGCAGTTCGATGGCCACAATGTCCCTTGGATGACAATTGGAGTTGTAGCAGTTCAAATGCTTGAAAGGATATTACTTACGCCAGCAGTTGATCCTCCAGGCCGCTCTCCGTGACCAGAAAGTTGACCAGAGTCACGTTGATGCACACCTCGGGCAGGTAGTGAGGATTGGGCAACTTTGTGGTCATGTACAGCTTGAAATTGTCGTCGTAGTCAATGACCATGTCGCCCAGTTTCAAATAGGTGCGACCCTCGAATCGATAGGTTTCCCGCTGAAGGATGGGCCGCAAACTGGGATCGATGGTCTCGTTGATCTCCTCGAGCAGCACCGGATAGCCCTGGCGCACAGAGTTCTCCAGCACCCGCATCATGGACGAGTCGGTCATCTTGATCACCTGCAGATTGTTGGCCCGCTCCATGTTGCGGATCCAGCGATTGGCCTGCTCCTGAGGATCGATCATGAGGGCCCAGCGCAGAGCCCTGGTGGCATATATGCCATTCTCAATGGATATGTTATCCTTCGGCAAGCCGTCCACATTCCACTGACGCATCTCGTACGGATCGCCCAGCACCTTGAGCAAGTTGAACTCGGGACTGGAGGGAATCTTGTGCTCCCGGCACTTGGTCACCCACAGAGCGCTCATGTCGCGGCGATATTCGTGCGAGAAGGCGCCCAAATAGGCGACACAGGCGGCGGCCACCAGGACATCGCCGGGCACACAGGCCAGATCTCCGGTTAGCGACTTGACCGTCTCGCGCCAGCGCACCTGCTCGTCGGAAAGGGCGGAGGTCAGGCGACCCGCTCGATTGATTCGACCGTAGGTCAGGTCCACGTTGTCCTGGATTACTTGGAACTCGCGCTGCTTCTCCTCGAGGCTGTCGCGAAGTCCCTGGATCTTGGCCTCCACGGCAGCCAGCTCCTTTTGCTTCTGCCTCAGCACTGTCATCACTTCCTTGAGCTCCGCCTCGGCGGCCTCCTTGCGCTTGATCTTCGGCTCCACCACCTTGTACACCTTGGAGAACTTATCCATGGATATTACCCACATGCTCATCGACTTGGCCACCTTGGAGACCTTTTCAAATTTCTGTAAATGGCAAGATGGTTAGTCAAGGTCAAGATATTCTGCTAGCTATGCTGGTAAACTTACAGCTGGAACGAAGTCCTTGTGGTCGATGTACTTCTTGACCTTCTTCAGGGTGTCCTCCTTCATGTGCTCCTTGTCATACTCGAACAGCCGCTTGATGAAGTTTATGTCCGCCATGATGGCCTTGGCGGATGCCCAGGTGGGTCTGCAAAGGACAAAATCAGGGGGATTAGGGAATTTGGCAAAAGGATAACCCACTCACTTGACGCCCAGCAGAATGCAAACGGCCTCCATGCAGAACTGCACCAAAGCCGGTGGCGTGGTGAAGGACTTCAGTTCATTGATGTCCGCCTTGGTCAGACCCTTTAGTGCCTCCTCCGCCTCGCGTAGCGCTGGCATGGCAATCTCCAGATCCTTGCCGGCATCCTCGGATATCGCCTGGGCCACCGCCGCCTTCTCCTTGGCATTCATCTCGTCCTCCAGCACGCTCTGCTTCACGGCATCCGCCTGCTTGGTCTCCTTGGTCAGATTGTCCACCAGCGACTTCATCATGGCCGATTTCTCGTCCAGCTGGGGCACCATCACCTCCAGCTCTTTTCCCATCACAGCGATCTGATGATGAAACACAGAATTTGGGATATACCTTTTAAGGATAGAGGGGAGTAGTTACTTACCACTTCATTGGTCTCCAGTAGCTTGTTTAGACCATTGGCGATCCGCTTTCTCTTGGCTATGATCTCCATGTTCTTGATCTTCAGCAGATTCTGGTAGAGCTTCAACAGCTCCAGATAGCTACTGGGTGTGGTATAGTAGTGCCTCTTCATCTCCTTGTAGAACTTCACCGAGGCATCCTCGACAGTCTGAAAGGGATCGGGACATTGGAACGGAGTATTCCTTAGAAGAAACTTCACTCACCTTGTGCATAAACACGGTTGTGCTGGCCAGCGAGACGCGATCCTCCATTTTGGGTGCGATCTTGGTGAGCAATCCGAGGGCCACCGAGTATAGGGCCTCCGTGGGCCAGCTGGTGAACCAGTCGATGGTGGTGCAGTTGACCAGCGAGGGGAACATGCGGCATCTGCGCCGGAAGGCGTCGCCCACCGGACTCATCGACATCACCACGTGCAGATTGTTCCTCACCCGGTTGATGAAGAACTTGTAGATGTCATCGCGAGTGCAGGGCTAAGCCATATAAAGGGTAGGATTTTATTCAGAATATTTGAGACTATAGGCCGTTTTGGTATACCCACATCATCTTTTCTGGTCTCATTGCATCCATCACGAGCGTCTAGGATGATCTTCTCGAACTCATCACCCTCGAAGAGATTGGGCACCTCGCCGGAATTGAGGATGTTGTTGATATCCTCAAGGAACTCCTCCTCCACGATCTGACTGTCTATCAGAAGGAAGGTCACCGGTTGGTTTTCAATCTATTGGAGATTAAAAACGAAAAACGAAAGATGTTGCCAATGGCACTTAGGTAATGCAACTTGGGCACTCACTCCAGCGATGCGGTAGAGGACCCGCAGATCTTCATGGAAGGCATTTAGGTCGTAGTTGCGTCGCATCTCGATCTGCCAGCAGTTGTACTCGTTGACGTGGGATGCCAGCCGGGTGAGGGATTGCTTTCCCATTCCGGCCACGCCCACCAGCAGTCCATTGCCGCGATCGCTGCGCAAAAGTCGCGCCAATCGCACCGTGTGCTCCATGGCGTCCTGGAAGAGGATGAGTTTCATCTGCTTGCCCACCGCCACCGAGTTGTAGTCCGCAATGTAATCGTTGAGAACGCTCTCCAGCTTGGTCTGATCCTTGATCTCATCGTAGATCCGCTCGTTCTTCGGCTTGCCAAAGACCATAAAGTCGCCGAAGAGGATCGGTGGCTCATTGTCAGTGATCACCGGCCGACCAAAGTGGTCCAGGCATACTTCCTTCATCAGGGTCTTGAAAATGGCCTTGTCCTCCAGGTTAATCAATCGGTCGTGAAATACACGAGTGGTCTCGTGGTAGAACAGACGGAGTATCTGGTTCTCCTGGTTGTAGTGCAGATTGCTCGCCTGCAGGATACCCTGTATACACTTGGATAGATCGCGCAGATTGAAGATATAGTGCGATTTATCCGGTGTGGGTAACATTACGGTGGCCACCCGCATATACACATCCACACACGCATTCACCATGGGCTCCGAGAGAGCTCGGACTGCGGATGAGAACGTTTGCAGGAAGCCCCGCAGGATGCCATTGAAGATCTGGGTGAGGGTCTCCTCATTCGGCTTCGGCAAGGAGAACAAGGCAAAGTGGCGGACAAAGCGCGGCGTGAGCGGATTTCGACCGCCGCCGGGCGGAGCGCAGGCACAGCCCAGGACCACGTCCAGAATCTCCTTCCAGTAGAGCTTCTCCCGATCGTAGAAGCCCTTAAAGTCCAGGAACTGGCGCAACAACTCGATGGCCGGCGAGGCACCGTAGGTATCCAGCTTGGGCATATTCACGTCGTCAATGAAAACGATGACGGTCTTGCCCACCGGAGCGCCCAGCTGGGTCTTCTTGCGCTTCTCCAGCGGCCCCTCGATCATCTCCTGGGTGCGCACGCTGCTTGTCTGGGCGGAAAAGTTGAGGATCACGGGGATGACATTGCCCTGCGACAGGCGTTTCATGCAACTGATGGCCAGCACAGTTTTGCCCACGCCCGTATCGCCAGTCACCATTACGGGCATGCCGCGTTTAAACAGAAGATCGGACACGTAGCTGGAGGGGATTGGGATTACGCTTTTGGCATCATATACGAGTATATGGAGGACTTACCCATATTTGGTGGTGTCCACCGTGGGCACCTGCATGTCGTAGTACGAGGTTTCCGGATCGAAGACAAACTTGGCCATGATATCTATCCAGCTGCCCCAGTCCATTTTCTCCAGGTCGATGCGATAGTTCCACAACGTGAAGTTGGGCAGGCTGCGAGGGGTATGGGAATGTATAACTTGGTACTAAGTAGGGCCAACATGCTTACGTCATATTCGGATGCAGGGCAATGGCCTTGCTCCACTGCTCCTCGAAGGAGACCTTCTCGGCGTCCTTGAGATTGGAGGCAATGGCCCAGAGCACCGCCCAGGCGAAGATCTTGGTCAGCAGTTCCTTGGCCTGCTCCTCACCCAGTGCCGACCACTTGACCGCCTCCAGCTGGGCAGAGGTCAGCTCGCAGCACAGTCGCACCTTGGAGCCGAGCACCTGGTGGATGGTGTACACCGCCCGCTTCCGTTCGATCTTCAGCGCCTTGTCGAAATAGCCCACAAACAGCTGGTAGCAGAACTCAGCCAGTGGAGCGGGCAGCTTGTGCTTCATGTCCACCTCCCGCCAGGTGTCGATCAGTGGTATCCAGCCGAGATCGCCGGGATCCACATAGACCATGCCGCAGCGGGAAACGGTGGCCGGCGAGGCCTGCAGTAGATCCTGCACCTCGAAGAGCATGTGGATCCAGGCGGTCAGCTTGATGCGCTCCGAGTTGGCCAGGCACAGCATCTTGTTATCATCCAGCACCGTGTTCAAGTTCTCGATCCACACGGCATCAACGGGGCCATCGCACATGATCCATTGGTGAATCTCCTCTGGAATCGAAAGTTACCGTTGATCTTTTAACCTCTTAAATATCTCTATAGCTGAAGATTACCTTCCACTGTGGTGGCAGTTCGCACCGCCAAGCCGAGTAGGCCATCCTGCCACTCCAGCGTCTTGAGATCCACATAGCCGTACAACTCGTTCATGGTCACCGCCTTGGGATTCATGGTCTGGATGACCACCGGGCGAAAGTTGGGGTCCTGCACCTCGTTCTCGAAGAGATGCGAGAGGGCGAACTCCAGGGCATGCAGCACCACGGATTTACCGCCGCCGGTGGGACCCACCAACATGACGCCCCAGCGGACGCACATCGTCTCGTACAATTGCAAACACTTCCGGATGGTCGTCGGCACCGCCTGGAGATTCTTCTGTCGCAGGCCCAATCGCAAGCTGGCCTCCAGATGCGGATGCTGTGAGTCCGGCAGTTCCACGCCCGGAAACAGATCGCTGAGAATGCCACGGAACAGCACCGCATCGTCAGCCAGGAACTTGGGTATATTGGAGTCCCTTAGTGCCGCAATCAGGGTGATATCCTCCCGTTGATTGGGCGAGGCTCTCTTGAGAGCGCCAGCCATCACCAGGACAGACTTCACGGCTCGCATACCGAAGTCGTAGTGATTCTGCTGGCTGAGCTGCTGGCTACACAGCTGGTACATCTGCACCATCTTGCGGGCCAGGATCTTGGGATCCTCGAAGCCCTCCGAGTACAGGATCACCTCCGAGATCAGTGCGTAGTCGGGCACCATCATCGAGATGGGCCGGAACAGGGCCTTCAGATTATCAGGGAGCTCAGTACGACCAGCGTAGCCGGGATTCATGGTTATAAAGACGCAGCACGAACGATTGATCTTGATCTCTCGACCCTCGAAGACGAAGCTGTGGATGATGCGTACTTTATCAATGGAGATTAACTGCGTCAAGGGCGTAATGTGTTACCGCTTCACCCGCATGGCCTTGGCCGTCCGGATGGTGATCAGCTGCTGGGCAATCACGGACAGCACCTCGATGTCGATGCGATTGAACTCGTCGAAGCAGCACCAGGCGCCGCATTGGGCCAATCCCGAGAAGAAGCGCCCCATCATCTTGTAGTCCAGGCCATCGGAGCAATTGAAGACGACGCACTGTTTGGCCAACGCCTTGGCCAGATCCTTGGTGGTCTCGGTCTTGCCCGTGCCGGCTGGTCCGGCCGGAGCTCCGCCCAGATCCATCTGGAAGGCGCCCATCAGGCAGAGGTAGCAGCGATCCGTCAGCGGGGTGAGCACCAGTACACCGCCGGCACCCAGGTACTCATAGTAGTACGGAATATTTGCGGCGGCCATGCGGGAGTAGACCGTTTCCGTCTCATCGGCCCAGTAGAAGCGCAGCATCTTCAGCCAGTTGAAGTCGGATCTGTGGGGCTGAATCTTAAGATCTTGGCTCACCATTGACACGGGCTGGATACTTACGCTTTGCAGACCTCCTTTTCGATGAGCATGCGCACCGAGTCCTTGGCATGCACATCGATGGTGATCAGGGCGCAGAGGATCTTGCGCAGCAGCGAGCTAATGCTCTTCCTGGTCAGCGCGGCGAGGGCGCCCAGATCCTTCAGGCACTTGATCTCAAACTTGGACATCTTCTCTAAAATGTTCAGCGGATTGCGCTCTTTGCCCTCGTAGATGCGGTGAATGTCGGCGGCCCACTGCACCTGGGAGACGGTGAGCACCACCTGATTGGGATGATCCTGGAACCAGTCCTCGCGCTCCTTGGCCGGATAGCACTGGTAGCCGAATCGCATGTAACGCTTGCAGGACACAAACATGGCCTCCTCCACCTTGCTGAGCCACTCCTCCACTGCACCGCGGGCCTTCAGCCCCTTGCCGAACTGCAGCTTCTCGCCCTCGGGCGAGAGGAAGGCGACGATGTCATTGGTGGCCACCATCTTGCCGTCGCCGCCCTCCTTCGATCCAAACTCCAATCGGTAGATGGCATCGAAGCACTTGCGCAGATGCGGCTGCACTGCCTGTGGTATGCGAGTTTGTGCCAGGATCTCCAGCAGCTCGTCGTTGGAAAGAAAGTAGAATCTGCGGGGGATTAATATGTATATGTATGATTCATTCTTGATTACGTCTCTCTACCTGGGGAAGACCACACGTTTCACCTCCAAATATGCCTCCAATCCGCGCGATATGAGATCCAGCAAACGGTTGTTCTCCACCAGCACCTTGTGCACATCCACGCTGGACATGGTGGGCAGGGCCAGTGATACCTTCTTTGCCTGGCGCACCGTCTCCTTGAAGCTCTTGTCCACCGTGAAGAACATCTTGGCCTCGTGGGGCAGCTGTCGCTGTATATCCGCCGAGGCGAAGATGGCCTCCAGGTAGATCCAAGCTCCCTGGCAGTCCATCCAGCTTTCTGTTAATCGCAAGAGGTTAATTACTAAGTACTAAATCATAATATGGATATGACGCACCAAAGGTCTTGGCAAACTGGTCCATGGCATTGATCCACTCGTCCACCTTGCCCTTGATGGGACCCACAAACTTGGATGCGGCTATCGTGTTGATATTCACATTGGAATCATCGAGGACGGCCTGCAACTCCTCCGTGCCAGCCAGTATGAAAACGTCCTTGGCATCGTGATGCGAGACAATGGACAGTTCCGTCTCCTTCCACACGGTCTCGATGCCCTTTAGCATGTTCTCCAGCTGCACCTCGCCGGTGGCCTGCGAGGATATTTGCATGAGAGCCTCACCGATGGCCACATCGTCGAATGCGTGCACATCCTCGTATGTCTGGATGAGGATGTCCTTCTCTTGGAAGAACTTGCGATTCAGCAGATCCTCGATCTCCGCCCAATGCCGCTAAGCATATAGATTTAGCAATGTTATATATATGACTATCCATCTGAATCTTCAACTTACGGCTCGCAAATTGGGATTACGCAGGTAACCGATCACCGGAAGTTTCTCCTTGAACGCCTCCGCGGATTTCTGGAGCACGGGGACTATGTTGTTCTCCGGCAGATACTTCTGGAACTGCAGGCAGTTCTTGATCGTCTTGGCATTCAGTTCGACCATATCCACCACATTTAGGGTGTTGAAGTCGGCCGCTATCCACTCGGCTAGGGATTCCTCCCAGTCAGCCCAGGTGCGATAGAGATTCTGGCGCATCCGTATGTCATAGAAGCCGCTGGCCATCTCATCGTACATGGTCAGGTCAATCTGGAACTCCTTCTGGTAGCCCAGGTACTCGTCGGCTGTTTCGCGACATTTGTTCAGGTGTTCCAGCAAGGTGTCCAACTTGTTTGTGACCGACAATCTATTGGAGTTGGCCTACGGAAAATCAAATTAACGTAGAGTAATATATAAGTTAGTTTCGAATAACTCACATCCAGAAGCCAGGTCTGCACAGCTTCGATGGCCACCTCATGGATCTCCTCCTTGAGCGCCGCTATGTCATCCTGCATGGCATCCTCGAGTCGGTTGATGAAGTCCTGCCGCTTCTCCCTGATCTCCTCCAGCGTTTCGCGCGTCCTATTCAAATAGTCCTCGGTGTCCATGTAATCCTCCTTGGAATCGTCATCGATCGGTATGCCAAAGTCCTTGATAATGAGCAACAGGTCGTGCACATAGTCGATGCCATCGAATATCCCGTCAAGTTCGGCGGAGCACTTGTCCAGGAATCGGATGTGGGCCACAATCTCCAGCGTCTCGTGCGGCTCGTAGCAGATCCGGCCATGGAAATCCTGTGCCTCTTCGTACAGCCGCGTGGTCTCCTCCTCGGCCAACTTGGGCAGGTATGTGGCCAAGACGTTCTGGAGACGGGAACAGACCGGCGTCACCGTATCCTTGAAGTTCGTCTGGTTGAGCTTCAGCAATCCCAGGAATACATATTCCAAGATGCCATCCAACGCCCTCACATTATTGCAGTACCTATCGCAGTATGCTCGCAGTATCTGAAGATCTAAAATTACAGGATTTTGATAAGGAATCTCAAATATAATTTCTTTATAGTTACCTCTTTCCGTATTGAGAACCGTGGGATCGGTACTGTTGTCGATCTCAAAGTTTTCGCGGATCTGCTGAAACCGCTGCGTATAAAGTTTCGCCCTTTCATAAGCTTTACGGATTAGTATAAACATATTTTTGCTGGTGCGAAAAAGGTATTATTATGGAAATTCAATATTTTGTTAATGTTCACCTACCGGTTAAACTGAAATTTTTGATCGGCGCGCAGTAGATAGTGCAAGTCGGGGGCACCTTCGTATAGCACCTCCTCCTGGCGTCCCATGATCGAGGGTCTAGGATAAGATAATATAAGATTCAGTTGGTGATCCGATTTTAGATGCACCAATCAGGCAACTTACTGCGTGTACTGCGTGAAGAAGGGATCGGTGGTGAACGGATGGATCTCGAGGACCGTCTCAAGAATGAGTCCTGTGATGCGCTGAAATATTATCCTGATGATATCCTCCGAGGGCTCGACATCGATGCGATCGGGCAGTAGACGCAACATGGCCAAAAAGAACGGACTTTGCGGCTTGTCCGCTGGTCGTTGCTTCTCGATCCGCTTGTCCACCCGATCGTGTCTACTGATATCCGCCTCCGAAGGACCAACTTCGTCGTGCACCTCGAACGCCGTGGCCAAATCATCGAAGCTTTTGATCGTGATGCGGTACAGCATTTGGTAGACCATCATGTCGCAGTAGGTGAGGAAACTAATTGGGATAAGGCAAATGATTAGCATCAATGCGAGAATGGTCAAGTGTGTTGGCCCACTTGGTCAGGGTCTTGCAGAAGGCCCTCTTCCGTGCCCGGTCCATAAAGCTGTGCGCTTCACGCATCTTCTTCAGCGAGGGATAGTAGTTGACCTCGTCATCCGGATAGAAGCCCCGTGCCTGGATGGCATCCGTGCAGGCTCGAACTATTTAAACGCATTCATTAATGTTAAAGTTAGTATCTGGTAAGTGCAACTTACATATCGTCTTGGCAATAAACTCCCGAAAGTCGGTGAAGGTCTTGTGCAGCTGCTCGTAGATGCGCATGTGCATCTCCAGAAAGTAGAATGGATGCCAGTTCTCGATATTGGTCACATTGATGAAATTCAAGCGCTGCAGTTGCACAATATCGCTGCGCATGCGCAGAATCGCCTTGGCCAGCTGGGGAATCACGATGAAGAGGTTGTTCTGCAGATAATCCCGTGCCTCGTTCAGTTTCCGCCACTTGATCGTCTTTTCCCACACCTTGAATCCCTTCCACAGGCGAAAGATGGAGAAGGATCGTATCTGGATGATGCTGAGGAACTGCTTGAACTCCTGCTGCCACTGGTCCAGCGGGGTAAAGAAGTTCTCGGAGCAGTGCCAGAAGGTGACGCCGTGGCGGGTGACGGTGTAGAAGGGTTCGTAGGTGTTCAGATCCTTGTACTCCACCTCCCGCAGGCTGTACGGCGTGAAGTACTCACTGTCGTGCGGCAGCATGTAGTCCATGTAGACAAACGAGTCATCCGGCATGTTGCGCATCCGGTTAATGATCAGATTCAGATCCGGAATGAGCGATGCCCCAGTGGTGATCTTTGTGGTGCTGGCCGTGCGCGATTTGGCACCGGTGCCCGAGCCGCCCGATTTCGATGTGGAGAAGTTGAGCCGGAACTTGGAGCTCCTCTTCTGCTTCCCGCCGATGCCAGATGCCGCCTTCTTCCCAGTGCCATCCGCCGGACCCGTGCTGCTGCCATCGTTGGCATCGCTGGCACGATCCATGATGGCGGTGAAATCGCTACCAAGTCGGTCCACGGACATGCCACTCGGTCGGTCATCGCCAGTTACGCGCTTGTGACCCACATCCCCGGCTGGATCGCCGTCTCCCGCCGACTGCCGCCTGCTCCTTCTCCGTTCCCGACCCTTCCGTGCGCCATCCTCGTCCTCCTCCTTCTCCTTCTCCCTCTCCTTGGCGTTGATCTTGACCCTGATGGTGCCTCTACTCTTGCCCTTGGGAAACAGCTGGCGGGACATTCCGGATATCGGGCTACAGAGAATCCGGCTGTATGTGGATAGGTTTCGATCGGCTTCACACCGACTGACAGCTGTTGGTTGGCCCGGATTGTTTTTCCGTCGCCATGTCTACTGTTGTCAGACATCCGGAAAAGGGGTGGAAATTTGTTGTCTAACACAAATTCAGGTACCCTGTAATGTTTATGCATACTAAATAACCACTTTATCTTAAGGGGTGCTTAAGGTACTACAAAATTTCCATATATCTATATTTTTTCTATAGGCATTTAAATATTATGATTTTGTTTTAAAATCATTCTAGTGTAAGATCCCTCGCAGAAAAGCCATTATAGTTTTATTTTTAAAGTTAAGGAGTTAAGCTTCACCCATCAAGGACTTTCACCCAAAAGCTGAAGTCCAAGTTGTAGATAGTAAGCTTTTGAGGAAGCTTTGATAAATGTAAAGGAAACATTTCCAGTTGACGTTACTTTTTAAAAACTTAGCTATCTTACAATTTTAGTTATTGAAGAAATTAGTAAAACCTGCAAAAAATTATTGTTTTAAGTCAATTAAAGTGTGTTGTAACTATTGCTTTGCTTTAATTTATTTAATAATATATATTTATCAAGCTCCCATAAATAAAAAAATTTAATTTATATTTAATGTATAGTTTTAAGGAAGAGGTATTGGATGTATACCATTTATATTTGTTTCGAATTTAACAGTTTTCCCCGTAAAATATTTCATATTTTGACTGTTTGCTTAAATTGAATACTTTGATTGACTATTTATATACCATTAAATCACATTTCCACTTTGAGTGCCCATAATTTACTTGGGCCATTATCCTTTTAACGGCTGCAAACGTGGGTGAGCTTTCTGGAAGAGCTTCGGACACATAGAAAAGTGGAAATTCGAAAATCTGCTGCATTCCGCTGCGGTGGTTGCGTCGCTCCAAACTGGCCTGGCCTGGCCTGGCCCACTTTCCACCCGCGAGTCCACGGCTTCTGCAGAGGATGCCACATGCCACATGCCACTTTCCATGCCGCGTCGCGCCGCGACCGGCAAAAAAGGGAGGCGCATAGAATGTGTGGCGATGAATGGATGGGCGGCGATTGTTGCGCCTGCCTGCCGCAGCTGACCTTCAAAGCTTCAAAGCCAGTGAGCTTTTTCGACATCGAATCGAATTCATTCGCCGCAAAAGGAACGGCATCTCTTTTCGACAACGACGACGCTGACTGCGACGGCGACTGCGACGTTGCTGTCGCCGTTGGCGGCTGCAGTCGGGTTTTTGGTTTTTGGGCTTCGGTTCGGAAGAAAGCGCCATCGGTTTTTCGGACCCGAATCGGTCTCCGAATCGGAATCGGAATCGGTTGGCATTATTCGGGCGTTGCGATTCTGGGTTCCGCAGACCAAAGTCTCCAGCGCCTAGTCGTTGGGTATACGGCGCGATGTACAGAGCCGCGACACGCGACACGCAACCAGCAGCAGCAGCAGTAGCAGCAGCAGCAGCAGCAAAAGTTGTGGCAGCAGCAACAGCAACACTTGCAACACTTGCAACAGCAGCAGCAACAGCAGCCGGAAGACCAAACGACCATTGAGCCGCCCTTTTAAGCCGTGTTAGTAGTAGACCGTGGTCGTCGTCGTACTCGTACAAAACCGTCGTCAATCAAAAATAAAATTGAAAAAAAATTGAAGCCATGCGAAATTACCGCTAAACACGTCGCAGCCTCCAACGAAGTCTTCTACTTTTTTTTTTGTACATTTTTTTCCAGTGCTCGCGACGCGAACCCAATTTGAAACCTAACAAAATCTGAAAATTGAAAATAATACACCCCCTTTCTAACTTCAACACAAGCAAAAAACAACAGAAAAAAAAAAAAAGTCCTTCGGCCAAGCAACTTGCCTACTTTGAGGTAGGTGTTTGTGTGCCTCGATCATAATGTTTGCCATTCACCCAGCTTTTATTAATATTTAAAGAACCATCAAATTGTTGTGACGTAAATACTAAGTCGAAAAATCACTGATTTCTTTTTAGTACTATTTTGTTTCGCATGGTTTTTGTGTTTTATTTATTTATTTTTTTTTTTTACGTTGTTTTTGTATATATGTATGTATATTTTGCGCGTCGCGACGCATCGTTAAAAATGATTTTCATATTCATAACACTGCAGGTCGCGGGTGTAATACATAATTTTCTATTATCGCCAGATATTTTTCGTATAATTTGGTTCTTTAATGGTTCTCACATGTGTGTGCAATGTTTTTGGCGATCCATTGAGTGTGAGGAACATTTTCCCTTCTTGCGCACTGCCATTGGAAATGTCCTTGAACATTTCCCCTCTCTCCCCCCTCCCCCTCTACACATGTGTGCGTTTTGCCCGAGCATCAGTCAAGTGGGCCTGGTTTTTCCTTTGGTAACCCCAACCCACGCAAATGTTAAATGAAACCCTACAGAAATTAAGACAACAAGATGCAAAAAGCCAAGTTAAGCCAATTCAGATGGCGAAAAGAAGCCATGCAGGAAAGTTCAAACTTTCAGACCATCCCCCGAATCTGTGGACCATTGCAACTTGGGTGGGCGGATGCAGTGGGGGCGGTACTGCCTCCCAAAGATTCAACACCCCCGCGATACACAGACAAAATTTGGCAACAACTTTAGACGGATGATAATTGCACTTATCTTAAGGCATGTTCATAAAATGTGCGTCAACATATACATTAATTAATTAATAATCTAGGGCAGAAAAATTATGAACTTTTTAGAAATAGCCATTTATTTCTCGCTCTGTATTAGGGCAACTCAGTGCCATTAGCGAAGCGAAACGAACTGAAATGAAATAAAGTGAAATGAAATAAAACTACAAAAGACAAAGTCAAGTCGCGGAGCATTTTTGGCCTGCGGGCTGCCGCCGGAGCACAGGAATTCACTTAAATTGCGAAGAATGCGAATTTGGTTAAAGACCCAGCGAAAGAGACGCCTGCAGTCGGAGCGAAAGAGACAAAAGGGTGTTCTAACTTCCCGTTTCCCGTCCCATTTAAATGTGCAAAAAAAAAAATGAAGAAGAAATTTTGCACGCCCATCAGCACTGAAGCTTCGAAGAAGCCACGGGAGGCGGCATTAAAAAAAAAAGGGGGGGGGCCCCAAAAGAACGGTGGGGGCTGTGGTGGAAAGTCAGGTGCGAGGAAATCGGAAAAGGGGTGGAAAAATGGGGGGTAGGAGGGGGGTTGGTGCTGACAGCATCTGAGGCCCTCGAGGGAACAAGGCGAATTCTTTATCAAAATGTATGACAAGTTTAAAAAGCCTTGCGGAGAACATCAACAAAATTAAGGCGGACGGGTTGGAAAAACTTGCGGGAAGGGGGAGGGGGAGGGGGGTTCAGGAAACGGTGGTTGGTAAGCCAATATGCGAAAGGATGAAAGATAAAGTCATATTACGCCAAGGTACTTGCCGTTTTAGGCTCTAAGCCAAATAAATCAGGTCGCGAAAGTTGGTTCAAATTGGGCCAAGGGGTCATAGGTCATATATCATCAGGAATACCAAAAACTTTGTAAGATTGCTGAAATTCCAACGGTTTCCTTTGATCTTTTTGGGGTAGCTGAGGGTTTTAATTTTCCCAGTATAATCACACATGTATTCAGTTTGTAAAAGTATTAAAAATAGTTAAAGTGAAAGCAAGTGAAAGTGACCTAATTTGAAACTGATTAATCCCATGTATCATTTGATTGCTGCATTAAGTTAGCGACCCCATTAGGGCAACTGCACTCGATCGATAGCCCACTTTAAAGTCCTGAAACGCACTGTACCCAGCAGAAAAAAAGAGGAGGCCTGCAAACTAGGTTTATTTGGCCAACCCCAATCCCATCGGCAGTTAGTGCAAACACTTCATCCATCACCCACGCACACGCACACGCACACTCACATGCACACAATCACTCACACACGCACATACCAACTTACACACACACACAGCCAAAACGAACATAATTTGTTGCAAATTTATTGAAAAGCCATAAAAGAATTTCCGTTTCCCTTTGCCATTCGCATTTACCACGATTGCAGGCGGAAGGAGCGTCACGAATCACACCCCTAATACCCCGCCAAATGAGCTGGAAATGTCCAAGTGGCCGGCGGCGCCGGTGGATGGGCCATCAAGGAAGCAGCAACAGCAACAGCAACAACAAGAGCAACAGCAGCGGCAGCAAATAAGCCAAATTAGCGAGTTCCCGGCCAGAAGCGGGCACATCTCAATCTCATCCGAGGAACAATGCCCTGAAAGCAAGCCATTCAAGTCGCCCAAGTAATCGGCAAATAATCGAGTATTCGCATCGTTTCGTTACGTTACGTTACGTTACGTTTCTTTCGGTTTCGGTTTGGGTTTCGGGTTCGGTTTCGGTTCCGCGAGTGCTATCACTTCCGTTTCCGCCTGCGTGTCGGTGTGTGTGTCTTTATCTCCATCTAATCCGTATCCGAATCTAAATCTAAATCTGTATCCGAATCTGAATCTAAATCTGAATCTGTATCAGTATCTGAATCTGAATCTGTATCAGTATCTGTGTCTGCATCTGTGTGTGAGCAGTTGGCCAGATACGTATATCAATCCTGATTTTTTTTGTTTTTTTTGTCTACCCCCCCCCGCACTTGCAAAGATCGTTAACGAGTTGGGAAACTACAGTAAATACTAAATAGAAGCGCAGAGCATGCGAATCAAGTCGGATAAATGAGTACTGAGCTCCACGGTTCTGGCCACCAGCATCGCTGGCCAACACTGTGCATCGTGAGTGGGACTCGAACCGCAGCCGTTCTCGCTCTTCCCGCCCTCTGTCCTTCGCTATCAGCATTATCGAGGCCAACTACGGATATTAATAGTTCTAATTGCATATAATTATCAATAGCAATCTACGATTCAAGTAATAACACAATACATATTCAAAACATAACTACCAGCTCACCCAGCACACGGAAAAGCAATAAGGTGAGTTCATTTAATAAGGTTTAAATGTAAATTTCATTAATCTCTAGAGATTTTACATCAACGTATGGTTTCTTAGTTTCCCTGAGTAAATCGTACTTTAAATAGTAAAAATGTATGCCTGAAATAATCATCCATCTTTTGTGACACATAATTGCGAAAAAATATTCAATTTGCTTGCATTTTATGGGCCCAAAAGCGAATCATTGCCAATAATCAACAGGGAGAAAAGCCTGGCTTGGCTAAAGGCCAACCTGCCGCCAGTTGGCTATAGTTGGATAGTTGGTTGGATGGTTGGAGGATGGTGGAGATGGCGGATGTCCTCCAGCCGCCACCAAGACACCCACAGTTCTATTTTTCATGCCAAGCATACCGAATGCCGAATGGAAGCAACAGCCTCCGCTGACTCGTAAATGTGAATGATGCTCCTGATGACCGGGTAGGGATTCCGGCAGAGAACTACGGACAATGGACTACGGACTACGGACTACGGACTACGGACTGTTCCTTCCAGAGACCGTTGCCCAGCTAAAGTGCTCATAAACATTTTGTGTCCAGTTTAGCCACTGCCCCCGGGATGCCCCTTTCGCCAAATAAATAAAAGGGACAACATCTTGCATGTGGCGCTACACTGGGAATAATATTATATATTTATACATATCATTTTATATGTGAGGTAAACCATACTCGTGTGGCCTTTTAAAGCCAAAAAATCATGACATATTTAAAAAATACAATCGAATTAGACTTTTGATACCCTTACCCCTTCAAGTTATTATGATAATTTTTTAAGTGTACTCCCAGCTTACAGTTTATGGCCTCTTCTTTGTGTGCAAATATTTCAGGCCGCTCTATTTTTGCCTTCATTCCGCGAAGAAACCAAAAATTGCAACATAGGCTTTGGAAATGTTTGCAGGCTTTCCCCATCCCCCTTCCTCCAAAAAAAGGAAACCAAACTAAAAACAGGCGAAAAAATCGCACAAAAACAGGGAGCCAGAAAAATATGCGTACGTTCCCGAACATCCAAGGTCGTCCCACTTGGCAGTCCTGCCCATCCTGGGCATCCTGGCACTCCGGTCACCGCCTCCTTTGCGCACTTCCTTCATATTATTATTCGCTGTTGCTTTGCGCGTGCCATACGTTTTGCGAAATTGCTGTATTTAATTTGGCCAGCTTCTTGTGTCCATCGCGCCCTCTCGCTCGCACGCCCTCTAAACAATGCGGCCAGGACGAAAAGGACGAAAAGGAAGAGCGGAGCGAGTCCCGTTTGCGCAATTTTACGACTCACCAGAGGCATGCAGCTCCTCTTTTTCATCCACCCCGCCCCCGGCCCCTCCATTCCCCATTCCTCATCTACTCTTCCCACTTCACGCGCTTATTGTGGGTACACTGAGAAAACTTGTTTTGCCTTTTCAAGTTATTTTTTCTTAGGAATAGTGAAGTCCAATTTAGAAAGGACTCTTTTGAAGATGATATAAAAGTGATTGGATATGCTAGATTCGCTTTTTACTTATAACTCATTTTTATTTTGTCGCAGTGTTTCTTCTCGAAACTCTTGTTGTTGTTTGTCTTTCCATTTTTCGGTTGTTTTTCCTCCCCACTTCGCTCTCTTTGCAGCTCCACATAATTTAAGCCGCCGACTGTTTTTTTTTTTCTTTCGTTGGTTTGTGTTTTCCTTTATATTATTTTTATACGCTCTGCTCCAATTCGAATAGAAATTTTGCAGCTGCTGTTCGGAGTTGCTTTTCCAGCCGCATAACGGGACTGGCCTTAGTTGTTTTGCAACTCTGGTTTTGCCCCATTTTGATGCACCTATCGATTGCAAGGCCATTTATTGAAATGATTCAAACTTTGATCTTTAGAAAGAAAAAGTAGAAAACTTTTGAAAATGTTTGAGTACCGTTTCGCGAGGCTTGTTATACGTTAAGGTCAGTTGAACGAAGTCCTGCCGCAACTGGCCACACTATTTTGCTGCACAGGGGCGGCTGGTAACACTGCGATTAGCGGCGAAGTGCAATTTTTGCCGCTATTGTTTAGTGCACCACTTTGCGTGTCGAATGAAACAGTTTTGCCTGTTGCTGCGTCATTTGTTGTTGCCGTTGCGACTGCTTTTGGCTTTTCGCTTTCGTTTTTCCAAAAATAAAGTGCGTTTTGGGAGCAGTGCGACAAGCGACAAACGACAAACATATCCACGACTGCCCGCCAAGACTTCTAAATTTATGTAAGTTTTATTTTCGTTTTATGGCCGTCGTGTTGTTGTTGCTGCTGTTGTTGTTGTTGCTGTTGCATTTCGCATGTGCCGCTTGGTTGCGTATTTTTTTTATTTTCCATTTTCTTTTTTTTTTTCTATTTTTATCTCGACACACTCACATACTCACGTGTGCGCCTCTGCTATTTTGCATATTGGCTGCGCTTTTATTTTTATTTCGTATTCTCTGTCTCATTCCCCTTCAATCAATGAGATCGCTTGGAAAATTGGGTCGCAGGGATATTGTGGCCCAATATTTGGGCTTATGCGACCGCACACGTTCGAACAAAAGCCAGAGCAGCGTGGCTTCATTAAAAATGGCTCATTTCCCTTTTATTTTGGCCAGCAAAATGCCCGCATTTCAAATTTGGCGGGGGAGTTTGGGGAGATACATATGTACGAGTATGTATGTGCATATGTGGGTAGTAGTGGCACTGGTCAATTTATTGTGCGGTTTTTAAACTGTGGCATCGTTGCATATTTAACGTCCCAGCTGTGTTCCTATTTTATGTGCTCTCTCCCGTGTGCATTTCCCAGTGAAGTTGCATATGGAAAGCGCCGTGAACGAAATTGGGCAAAATCAAATTAAGGCACGTGCACGGCAGAGAAATGGGTGCAACGGGTGAGAGGTAGAACATACATAACTTCGTTAAGTTTAATTTGTTTGTGTGGTCGGTAGAGATGAAATAAAGTATGCGATACTAGTGAGCCATATAACCAAGTTTAATTAAAAATACAGCTTCTGCTTGCAAGATTTACACTATTATTTTATGAAAACATGGTTTATCTTTTAAACGAATTCGCAGTAGAAATAATTTGAATTTCCCAGGACAAACTTTTAAAGTTGTGGGTATTTAAAGATGCATATTTTGATCACAGTGATTTCATTAGAGCCCATAAAATCGTTTATTCAATATCTAAAATTTGAATTTAACAACATATAAGAGAGCTTTCAATGCTTTGAAATTCAAGGGTAACCAAAATATAGTTAAGGCTGAATGGCTCTGGGAAAATGGCCTATTTACCCATCTCTCTCTCTCTCTCTGTCTCTGTCGCCCTAACAAATTGGCAATACGAAATGAAATCAATTGGAAATGGGCCTAGAAGCGATCAAAAGTGGACGCTTCTGTTTCTAGCATGTGTTTTATGGGCCCACGCAAAGACGCACACATACGCACATGGGATATAGACGGTGGGACAGACATGCGATAAATCGCCGCTGATATTTATATTTATAGAGGAGTTTAGTTCAATGACACACCCAGCGAATCAAGCACAATAAAAAGCGGCGCGAAAGCAGAAAGCAGAAGCAAAATACAAAATACGGAATACAAAATCAAAATCAAAATCAAAACTGAAACTGTGACGAAGCACGAAGCGAAATCAAATAAATCGAAATAAACCGGGCTAAGCTACAGATGACCTTGCGATACCCTTCCATGCTGGCCGAGATCTTTGGCCATTGGAATCGATTAATTTATGGACAAGCTCATGGCCCACTTCCCCTGATAACGCATGTACTTTGTCGAAGGGAACAAATAGCGAAGGACAGCTCCCAGATATCTGGCAAGACTGTGTGGAAGTGCACAGAGAGAAATATCAGTGCTAGAAACATAGATAGGCCATGCATCTAAAATTGCGTATACGTAATAAACGTATCTGTAATTATTAAGCATTGAAATTTGCAGTACTTTTATGGACTTGTAAGAGTTGTATTAGCTTATGATATACAACTTTATTAGTTATTCGCATAAAGTCGTTTCATAAAGTCGATTGGCCAAGAAACCAACATTGCGTATACTTAATATTTCACTTTAACACTTCCAATACGAATTAAAGGAAAATGTAGTTGCTTAGAGTCAAGTAGCCATAGTTAGTTACACTTATGTCATCTCTTTCCAGTTTTTTATAAACATATATATGTACATTTTCTCCCAGTGTGCTAGCTGCTTTGGCCTCGTCATCATCAGACAATATCCAAGGCATTTTATAGTACGCGCGTGTCCATCGATAAGCAGCCGCCCCAACCGCCCCCCACGCCCATTTTGTTCCGATTTTCCTTCGATTCCCCAACTTTTGTGTCCTATGGCTTTGAAAATGTCGTAAAACGTCAGTGTAAGATGCGACATCGCATCGTAAATCGTTAGCAAATTGAAAACCAACGAAAATAATCGCCAACTTTTGGCAATCCTTTGATTGTAGCTGCCCTTGGCCAAAAACCATAAACTCTCCATTTCCGTTTCAACGTGATTTTGCAGCAGTTTTTATTGATTAAATGAAATACTTTTTACTTTGAATTAAGGAAAAAATTCTTCGAAAATTATAGCCACAGAGAAAATACTTATATGGTGTGGTGCATTTTTTCCGTTTTTATAAATTTTTGAGTTTTTGAGTAATTTTTTTTTATAAAACCAATTAATATCTGAAAGTAATGGGTAATTATATTTTTTTTCCCCCAATTACGCTGTTTATCAATTTAATTTGTGCTTCATTTGAAAGTTTTTTTTTAGCGTTTAAGAGATGGAAAAGTTAGAAGCAGAAGGCCCATGGACTTTCGCAGTTTTTAGTTTTTCACGCACAATCGATAAAGCGATGTCAACAGGTGGAAAAGCTGGAAAATCGACGGAGTTTCATGGGGTGAGAAAGTGCTAGAAAGCGCAACTAAGTAAAAAAGCGAATAAAATTGCAGCTAATCAAAAGCTGCACGAATATTGTAAAACATTGCGGCAGGTGAGTGAACATTTTCGTGTGGCAAGTGGGGGGTGGCTGTTTCGGTTTTCAGCTTTCAGTTTCCAGTTTTCAGTTTTCAGTTTCGGTTCGGTTCGGTTGCAACAATAACTAATCAAAAACTGGGTGATGACGGGGGAGTTGTGTGAATGCTTCTGGCTTAGGCTTAGGTATAGTTTTACGGATTGTAAACTTGGTCCTTGCACACGCACACAGGCACACACAGGCACACACAAGCACACATATGCACAAATGCATGTGCAACATGGCAGCAGCTGCAGACATTCAGCAGTTTGTTGCTGCGTTCGCTGCTGCCGCTAGAATTCATTTTAAATTGAGAAAAATCGCAGCTACACTGGCACGAAATCACGAAAAGTTTTAATTATTTTCTAACAGGCGAACACACACGCAGTTGGGGTACAACAAAAAAAAAAACAAAAAAAGCTAGAAAAAAAAGGAAAAACCAGAGAAAAAAACCAGCGAGCGGAAGAGGAGAAAAGTTGCTCGAGGCATTTCAGTTTTGCACCACAGTTTGCTTTTACACATTTAAGCAACAATTTTGCCAGAAGTAAGCAAACTGCTTTTTCCCATAATTGTTAATTGGAATTCATGTAAATTTGCTGAGAGCATTTTGCAAGTTGCAATAAATGGTGATTAAAATAATATATTTCCTTATTCTGATGGCTTTTTTCTGTTTTCAATTTTTCACACATTTGTGTATTTACTTTTTGCTTTTTTTTTAATATCAACTTGTTTTAAACAATTGATTTAAATTACCTTAAGGATAGAGGGAATACAATCGGATGAGCGGAAGAACATACTTGACCTCGAAACGTTATACCCGCAATGGGAGAGTTGATGGGTAGCTGTGGAATTTCGGCACGTCTTGAACGCAGAGGAGATCCGAGGAATGGTCCTGCAAAATCGTGTCCTACGCTCTGCATGTGTGTGGGTGAATGGGAGAGGGAAATTAAATACGTTAAATAACCTATATACATGCACGTGGCCACACACACTCACAGTCACACTGACACTCATACTCACACTCACACATTGCCACGGCAATTTGTGGTCATTTCCTCTTTCATCAGCTGGGGCAATAATTCCTCGTTCTCGTCCTTTTTTCCCCCTTGCCCTCACACTCCCTCTTCCTCTCCCTCTCTCTTTCTTCTTCTCTCTTGCTGCTTGTCTCTCTTTCTCTTTTCTGCTGGTCTTCTTTTGGGCTGTTTTCTTTGGTTCGCTTTGTTTACCGTTAGCTCTCTGCAATTGCGGTACGTGCAGATGCCCGACTTATCTGCGTGCGTGCGAGCGGGAGGTGCGATGGCACAGACAGAGAGAAAAAAACAGATATAGGGGCAGCCTTGCATAAATATTTTGTAGCTCGCTTCTCGACAAATATTTTTCCGACAAAGAAACTGGGGGAAAAAAAATAAAGACTGAAAGAGGAAAGCCTGAAATTCGACCATACTCTTAAATTAAGTCTGGTAGCGAATGGAGAGCCCCCATGAAATATTGATGCCGTGCACAAGTGCTTAGATATAGTCGATAAAGTCGCCCAAACTCCAGAGAGCTGCTGTCACGTTCGAATTCAATTGGAAACAAGTTTAAAATGCTCACCAAACTTTCAGAGCAAATTTTCGAACCCAATTTTTGGCAAGCAACCTTTTCATTGATATATGAAAAGAGCAGTTTTAGCGACGCATCGCAAACCCTTTGTTTTCAATAAGAAAACCGCTTTTTAATTGTGTCTGTATAGTTTTGATAATTTAGTTGTTGCGATTTCATGCACGTTAGGTGATAAATAAATGAGGTGCTTAATTTCAACCAACTAGCAACAATCCACACAAATAGGTGCAACTTTGCGTTATAAATTTCGATTGGGTTATAAATTGCTATTTAAGAGGGTATGGCTTAGAAGCAGCAACTCTTTCAATTTCGCACCCGCTGATTAAAGCCGAAAGCTGAACTCAATTCAAATGAAATACATAAATTTCGGAATGCAATTTGGTAGCTCATGCGGAATAATGCTCTTAGGACACCGCATATGCATCTCACTTGCTATCTCGCTCCAGCGTGTGCCTTGGTGTGTGTGTGTGCGTGCGAGGACATGTGTTTGCATGCATGTGCAGGAACCGAAATGAATGACAAACTTTCGAGCGAGCGAGAGGGAACATGTCTCTGGGCCATTTGCATAAATATTGCCTCTGCCGCTGCTGCTGCTGCTGCTGCTGCCGCTGCTACTGCCGCTGCCGTTCGCCATCTCGCTCGCACACACATGCCGCGAGGAGCGCGCGACGGCCGCTAGGTGGCGCTGTAATCAACTGTGTCAAAATGCCAGCGCAGAAAGTCAAAAGTCGTCGCTGTCACAAGTGAAGAAAAGGGCAGAAAAGGGCCACTGGAGGAGGTGGAGGGGGAGGGGCAAGGAGCTGGGCAAAGGACTCGAGCAAGTCAAATTTTAAACACACCAAAACACACACACACACACACACATTCAGACTAACACATATATATAGATTTCAAGGCACACCTGCCCAGCATCAGAGACGTTGTAAATTGAGGTTAAAAACGAAACGAAACCAAAGGAGGCAAAAAAAGGAGGAAACAAGAAAAGACGAGGAGCAGGAAAAAAGAAGGCTGTCAACTTGACAAGCACGTAGGTGACTAGCTCCCTCTTCCTCTTGTGCACCCTCGATGAAAGGTGGACGAGAAGTGCAAAGCGGCATCTCCATCTCGCTCTATCATTTGTCATATTTTTTTCTGACACGTCTCGCGCGGTTTTTGTAGCTGTAATTGACACTTAAACTCGAAATTTGACGCAAATTGCTGAAACACAATGCAAAAAATATAGGATCTATGCAGAATGCCAGAGCAACTGGATTGCTACACTACATATTTCTTTTATAAACAGTTCCTAGTCTAGCTAGTTTAATATTTCATAAAAGGGGTTAACAGCTTCTAGGTCTTAAAGCTAAAAGTGAGTTGTAAGTAAACTATTCATATTTTCTGGTTCCCAAGCAATTAATGGTGTAATTTTTTTGTGATTTTAAAACACTAGTTAAATGGCCAGTTGAAAGGTTACAACATGATATATATTTGGTTTAAAGGGATTGGCAACTGACACGAATTCAAGGATATCGTTAAAAGTGGGAAAGGCATCCGTCTTTAGTGTGCAATGTGGAGGAGTTACTTTTCCATGCAACAATTTTTACTCTGCAGCTGAAGTGTCCTGCAAGTGTAATCAAGGCAAGCAGTGGCAAGGAGCAGCAGGAGCAGAAGCAGCGACATTTGAAGTGTCGCATGCGGAAGTCTCTGCCGCAGCCTCTGCCGCGTCTCTGTCGGGGCTTAAAGCCTGCCTGCGTCATAACCCCGCTGCCTGACAATGCTCCATCTCAGTCAGATCGCACAAATACACTGGGAATAAAGGCTGTAGCTGAAGATTACAGTCGGAGTACGGGTAAAGACATTCAAATATGCATCAAATTTGTATTCCAACTGATTTTAGGAAGAGAAATTCGATCGAAATAGTAGCATTGTTTCTTTTAATCATTTAAAAGAGAGCGTCCTAATCAATGCTCCATGTCTTCTGTGATTAAATGAAGGACTAAGCTGGATATTCCAGTGCACATACTCACCGTGTGCACACACTCACTCGCTCGCCACCTGTACATAATGAATTGTAATTTGAACAGACGCGAAGCTCTGAATGCGTGCGTGTGTATGTGTGTGTCTCTCGCTCTCTCCCTCTCTCCCTCTCTCTCTTTCGCGTCTTTTGTCTGTGTGCGTGTGCGAGTCGGCTATTAACTTAAATTACGTAGCATACTTTTGTGCGCCGCCTGCGGATTTAATGGCATGTCCTCGTATGTGTGCTACAAAAGCAGAGCATTAAAGTCGCACACCAACACATGCGCTCAGTTGTTAAGATTGTGCAGAAAAATACAAGTAAAGAAGTAAAATAAAATAAAACGAAACGAAAAACCAGATTTATTGTTGTAGCCAGGTAACAAGAATTTCAGTCTTGATTAAAGCACCAACATTATTAACGCACACACCCACGCTCACAGTAGAACATTTGCATAGTTATGCTCTGCACCTAACACATGTAATATGCCAGGCAAATGGATGCGACGTGGAAAATGCCGGGCATCGAAATAAATAAAACCCGAAAATGGTCATGAGATCGCACAGATAGTACTGCAAATGGTGGAAAATATTTAATTTATGCAGAAAAACTGTTTAGACAAGCCAAACAAATGTTTACAACCCAAATTAGTGTAGCCAATTGGAACAAATGGGGAGCACATACATACATACATATGTACATACAAGTTCAGCGGGCATCCGACAGGTGTATGTGCGGTTAACGAAAAGCGGAACACGGGAAACGGGCATCGTTTGCAGGTGTCGAAACCGGAAACGGAAACAAAGTTCACACTTGCCTTCCGACCACCCCACCACATCCACAAAAAATCAAAAGCTGCCACATCAACGGTAATTCATATGCGATTAGGCCAAAGGATCGCAGGGCATGCAGCTGAAAGGTGGGCTGCAAATCCGTGTGGCTTACCATCCTTGTTGTTGCACAACAGCCCGAAAAACAAAACCGCAAATGCTGCACACACATCTGTCAGGGGTTCAACGGTTATGAGAAAAGGTTAAACGGCAATGGCGGTTACAAAAGGTACTCTTTACAAATGCATAATTATTAGAAAATAAAATAAAAAATTCTAAAAATGACAACAAGAAATATAATAAATGATTTAAAGGCACTTTATAAGTTCCAAAAAAGAGATAACATTAAATTTAAATGTTTTCATGGCGTTTTTAGAGTACTACATAATTCTTAATTGAATACGCCTACCCAACAGCCGCCCTGAATTCCCAGCTCGCATTCAATTGAATTTAGTAAAGACAAATACTTTTTATACCCGTTACTCGTAGAGTAAAAGGGTATACTAGATTCGTTGAAAAGTATGTAACAGGCAGAAGGAAGCGTTTCCGACCATATAAAGTATATATATTCTTGATCAGGATCAGTAGCCGAGTCGATCTGGCCATGTCCGTCTGTCCGTCCGTCTGTCTGTCCGTCTGTCCGTCTGTCCGTCTGTCCGTATGAACGTCGAGATCTCAGAAACTACAAAAGGTAGAAAGTTGAGATTAAGAATACAGACTCCAGGCACATAGACGCAGCGCAAGTTTGTCGATTCATGTTGCCACGCCCACTCTAACGCCCACAAACCGCCAAAAACTGCCACGCCCACACTTTTGAAAAAGGTTTTGATATTTTTTAATTTTTGTATTAGTCTTGTAAATTTCTATCGATTTGCCAAAAAACTTTTTGCCACGCCCACTCTAACGCCCACAGACCGCCAAAAACTGCCACGCCCACACTTTTGAAAAAGGTTCTAGTATTTTTTCATTTTTGTATTAGTCTTGTACATTTCTATCGATTTGCCAAACAACTTTTTGCCACGCCCACTCTAACGCCCACAAACCGCCCAAAACTGCCACGCCCACACTTTTGAAAAATGTTTTGATATTTTTTAATTTTTGTATTAGTCTTGTAAATTTCTAACGATTTGCCAAAAAACTTTTTGCCACGCCCACTCTTGCGCCCACAAACCGCCAAAAACTGTCAGTGCTGAAGACTCTCCTTCGCACTTCCACTAGCTGAGTAACGGGTATCAGATAGTCGGGGAACTCGACTATAGCATTCTCTCTTGTTAATTATTTATTTATGCATATGGAAAACGGCGCTGTTGGCGGGGCATCGGGGGGTTCGGGGCGGACTTGCTCATTAACAAAACAAACGACAGCTGAATAAGGGGCGGGAATGGAAAGACGAGAAGGAGGTGTGGAGGGGGAGAAGGGGGGGGGGGGGGGGGGCATTTCAGTTGACGCAGTTGTCAGACAGCTTGGCGCCAATTGCGCTGTGCGACCTTCACTGGCGGCCACAATAAGCGGGAAGTTTACCCCCAGCCTCCAAAAAAGTGAAGGAAAAAAAAACATAACAGCCCCCCACACGCAAGTTGCGTATACGCAGTGTGGCCGCTTTGCTTCTTATTCTTCTGCTACGCGACAGTTGTGCTGTTAAAGGGAATAGGAAATTTGTGGAAATGTATGAACTGAAAAGATACTTTTAATGGGAATTTTGAAATTCTAGTTTATAGTAAATTGTAATTTAGGTTTATAGTATTTTCTTTAACATATTTTTGCTTCTATTTTGTTTTATGAAAAGCAATACATGAGTTTTCGAACTTCGAGGGTATTTGATGGCCGTTGTGCTCGGCTATTTTCATCTCTTCCTGCTCCTTAACCGCTTCTTCCTCTTTCGCCTGGGGCCGAAAAGGGAATGACGGGCAAAGTGAAAAAATGGCAAGAGGCCCAGGCGAGCATTAAAGGATAAGCTCGCAGTGAATATGTTAATTGTCCTCCCTTTGAACCGTAGTATATATATATATATATACAAATATATATAATATATGTGTGAGTTTGGGGGGGGGGACTAAGAATGGGGACTAATGGGCGGCATACATATAAGAAGGGTCCATAAGGGAAGCGACAAACTGATGACAATGGAAATGTATTATAATTGGAGGGGGAGACAATTTCAGTGGAGATTGATGATTCCTTTGTGGCTAAGCGCTATTCCTAAGTGGATAAAAAGCTGAATTATCGATATGGTCTGCATAACAAATTTCAAGTCAAGTCCCAAAGCTTTTGTACAAGACCATTAGCATTGTAAATGCTATTATACAGGTGTATGCATTTATTAATGTATTTAGCTTAGATCAACACAAGCTGAGCGGTCGAATGGCCATCAAAATCTTGGCCACATTGTCCCTGAGCACGGGACTCATGGTCTTCTGTTTCTCCAGACTCCCAGGCTGAGCATGAGCCTGGGATAGTTGATACAGATCGGCGTAATATTCCATACCCGGTATACCCACGGCATTGAAACTGGCCGATACCTCCGTACAATCGATTATCGACGTCTTCAGTGGGGTGACCAATAGAGTTGAGTAGTATGGCACCTTCTTACCCTCGATTAGCTCGCGAACCAGCAGCACAGCAGTGCGGGATCCGGCCAACAGATTCCAACGTGACCAGCTGAAGTTGTGCGACTGGGCCATGGTGGACAGGCAGGCATAGCAGTGCATCTCCATCACGTAGTTCTTCTCGCAGGAACCCTCCGTGTAGCAGAAGGCGTCCTCGTCCGGGAAAATGTCCACGGCGGACAGTATCAGGGTGGCCTTCAGTTCCGCCAGCGATAGTGTTTTGCCAATCATATCGGTGATGCCCTGCGTGCTGCCACCCTGGAAATTATTCACCGTGTAGCCCGATTTGGTTATCGTCATGTCCAGACTGATTAGTGAGGCCGTGAAACTGAAGATGATGGTGCCGGGACTAGAAAATGTAACAGTTTTATGATAGTTAATTATAGTTATAAAGTTTATAGTTATACTTTTTCATATCTGGTCGCAGGTCCCAAGTTTGATAGGGCATGTTGCTGTACTTATTCAAGGCAAATCCGAAAATACCTGTTAATTTGGATGGATAAAAAGGATATTTGTTATGTCCTGCGTACTGCATATCCTACCCAATCTGCCCGTGCGAAACTGTATGGAGAGCTTGTCCTCGTTGAACTTGGTGTCGTGGACATCGCGGGTGCTCCACTTGCCCTGCGTTATGGCAGCCACATTGCTCATCTTCTGTTTGCTATAGAAATTTGCTATTTAAATTAAATCGTATAAAAATACGCCACTGCACTGCAGGTGCTGTTTCCAAGGATTTCAATTTCCCGCTCAATCATTGAACGGCAGCACTCAGATCGATCAATCTGTCAACCCCACAGACATACCCCCCACATATAAATTGTAGGGTATATACCTTTCGCTGTCGCTGTTGTCCTGACTGTTCGTCACCGGACCCAGCAGGTCGTGCAGCGTGTTGGCCGCCGTGGAGGCTCCCTCGAGCAGCTCCACCAGGCTGTCCACATCGTCGTCGTCGTCCTCGCTGCTGTCCATGCTGTTGGAGCGTTTGGCCGAGGCCTCTGGATCCGCTTCCGCCGGCAGCTGTGAGTCTCGCACAAAGGAGATGCCCGTGTAGTAAGCGAAAGCGGCGGCTGCGGCGGCCGGTTGCAGCACATCCACCAGCTCCTGGCTAAGTGGTTGCATGCTCTCTGCCAGCTCCCCATCGTTGTCCACCTCCCGGGGATCCTTCTCACCTGGATCACTCGTACGCGAGGCAGTGGGCGAAAGCTGCTCGGATATCTGCTGGATGAGCTCCTCCTGCTGATCCCTGGGCAGCTGCAGACGCCACAATCGATCCATGTCCTCGATTAGCTGGGAAAACAGGTAGCCCTGCAGGTGGGCCGGTGCCCGGGAACGTGGCGCCATTTGTCGGAACTTGAGGAGCTTATCGAAGCACAGCGGCGGGAACATCTCTGCCGGCTCCTCGGTGTCCAGGAACTCAGCACCCAGACCCGGCTGGCAGTTGAGCTGCAGCTTCTGCAGTTCCTTGGGTATTTCCAGTTGATCATCCGTCATCTGTTCCTTGCCCTGACCCAATCGGATGTGGGCCTGTCGCGCCAGGAACATCACTTTTCGTTGCCTCAGCCCTGTGGACAGCACCGGCGTCGATTGCTCCAGGCGAACGCAGAAGCCCTGTGGCAAACGTGGCACCACAAAGTCCTTGACCAGGCCGTACAGGTCCACGTCGCTGGGTATGGCACGCAGATCAAAGTCGTTGATTTCACGGAGCACCTGCTGCCGGGACTCGCCGCCGCCCATGTCCGATTTCTGGGAACGCATGCGGGCCGGGCAGCGGGGCGAGCTCTTCAGGGGACTGGGCTGGGCGTGTGTGGAGAGGGGTGTGGCCTCGGTGGGCGTGGCTGTGGTGGCAGCCGCCTCCCCATCTGGCCCGGCATGTGGCTGCTTTGCCTCCGGCTTCATGCCATCGGCCAGCTCCATTTCCAGGGTCTCCACATTGGTTTCCCAGCGACAGGCCACAGGTGGCTCAAACCAAATCACCGAGTCCGGCAATCTTTTGGGATTAACATCGATTCGAAATGGAATGGGTTTGTTTGTTGGGTTAGCAGCAATACTCACTGCAAGGTGACCAGTGCCAGCTTATCCAGTGCGGCTTCAATCATTCGCATCTCAGCTTCAATCTCCTCGGGCAATCGTCGCACGCCCGGCAAAACCGGCGGTGGTGGCTTGTACGTCTGGTAGTACTCCTTGTGCACCAAACTGTTGGCCGAAGTGACTGCAAGTGGTGGAGAAGGTAACTCAATAGTAAGGGAGTTGACTTTAATTATGCAATGCTCAACTGGTGCGAATAAAGGATCGGGCATTGAGCTGCTTATCCTGCTGCGGAGTCTCGAGAAAGTCGATGCAGTAGACACCGCCAATGATGCGGTACTTGCGCAGATTCACGTCCGTCTCCAGCATTCCGTAGGCCTCCGGTCCAATGGCCCTGCGATGGGCCTTGCTCAGCTCATCCTCGTACTCCGCATACAGCTTGTCCACGTCGTAGGTGCGCTCCCTTGGCGGCTGCGAGCTGGCCGAGTGCTGGTCCTGGGTGAGCTGCTCCAGCTCCGATAGTGGTATCTCCCGGCCACACTCGTCCAGCATCGCCTGCAGGATCTCCTTGCGCTTGCGCCACTCGCGCTTCGTTTGCCGCAGGATATCTGCAAATCAGATCGAATCAGATTTAAATTCTGTGTGTAACACTGTGCTATAATGCTTACTGGCATTGGCAGATCGCGCATGTTTCAAGCAGTAACTGCCGCAGTAGTCACTGAAGTGATCGTAGTTCAGCCAGAGTCCCCGCAAAGCTGAACTCTGCAAGTAGACTGTGGGCGGCAGTGAGATTTGCATCTCGATGGTGGGAAAATCGATCTCGTTGTGCGCCGACTGTTCGCCAATTCGCGCTTTTGGGTTGAGAGCACTGGGTGGATACAAAACACATGCAGATTATTGTTATATATTCTCAGCTTTAAAGATTACATTTGAGCATCCTTCGAAAAGGTCCACACGAAACTCTGAAATACATCCGAGCTGTAAATGTGCTTTGACACACCGGGTCTATCGATTCTGCAAGATGATAATGATGATTTGTATTAGTAAATTGCAGGAGATGGAATGTGCTTACTCCATATCCCTCTCGATGTGCGACATGGTCTTGTAGGTGAACTCGTCCAAATGCTGTTTGAGGAACACCCTCATTTCGGTCTTGAGCTTCACCAGATCGGCGGCAATTAGCGCGGATTTCTGTTTGAACGGCAGCATTTCGTCCAACTCGTTGAGGATCTAGGATATATGCGTTACGTTACCCTTGTAAATTAGTGAAATGGTAGAGTGTTACCCCCAAAACCTCCTTAATCCTCTGTGCGTAGATGTCGCCCAATCGGCCCTGCTGTTGGCGCAGCGAGATCCTCGTGAGATCCGGCACCTGGGCATCCTGGGTGAGCAGCGTGCGCTCATCGGTGCGCAGTAGCCAGTTCCTGGACTCCAGATGCCGCTTGGCAATGTCCGTGTGCCACTGGTGGATGTACTTCCTCAAGTCACTCGGACTGGCCGCATTTGGCAGGCCATTGCAGCGCATGAACTTCTCCCAATCCCGCTCGTGGCGCTCGCCATCCTTGATGGCCTCGATGGCCGTGCGCACCGCGTCGAAGAAGAACATGCTGTCCTTGAGCTGGGCCCTCCTCTGGCGGTTCTCCGCCACCTCCTGTTGCTGGCGATGCTTGGCCTGCTCCATCTCCAGCTTCTTCCGCTGACGCGCCTCCTCCAGCTTCTTGAGTCTGCAGGGGCACGGATTGGTTTTCATCAGTGGGTTAGGTTAATTATTATAGAAGGTAATTATATTGAATACTTGTATATGGCTTGCCCAGCAGAGCTCTTAAGCTTTGATAGAAAAGTGAGTGAAAGTTTCCTTTCATAGAATTATTTGTGGTTGGTACTCACTTCTCCTTCTCCATTTCAATACGCATGAGCTCGGCCTGCTCGGCCTCCAGGCGGGCCTTCTCCTTCTTCGAGAGCTTCTTTTTGGGCGGCTGTTGTTGGGATAATTTGCACCGTCGTCATCATTATGGTAATTAGCATCTTCATCAGCACTAAGCTGGGCATTTGACCCTTGGCCTACCATCTTATCCCGAGCAGTCCTCCGGCGCAAGTGGAAGTGGAAGTGGACATGGATACCTATGCCACGCCATGGTTGCTATTGATCCAACACAACTGAGTCCTGGCAACCTGAGCGTCGTTTTCTTTATTATTATTTTTATTTTTTTACTTTTTGTTGGGCTGTTTCTTTGGCCAGCTGCCGGGGCAACTCGGATGGCAATCCTTTTTGGCCACGCCATAATTTGCCTAATTAAATATTCAATGGGGAGCTTAGCTCGTTGGCCAAAAATGTTTACCGAAAATCCCCCGTCAAGTTGCGCGTGGCAGCAAAGCAGGAAACTATCCCCCCGGTGGGAAATGTCGGCTGACACGCCGGATTCTCCACGGACGAGGATGGGTTTCTGTTGGCTGAGTAGTTGAGTTGAGTTGAGTTGAGTTGAGTTGAGATGATATGGCCATGGGAATTCCATATTCCGGACTCTGGATTCCGGATAACGGATACCGGATTCGGATTCGGATTACTGCCGAGGTGAGAGGACACCGATGCCACCTTGGAGACCTCGGGGAGCAGCAACAGCTGAATGCGGAGAGTCAGCGGAGCGAATGGCGATGGAAAATCGGATTAATCAGATGGGTCAAAGTGTGAATATGAAATCAGGGAGAGTTTAGATTAAGTGGCTGCTATTAATTTGTGTGCGATATAAAATGCGATTAATTATACATGGGCATTAATAAATGGGTTGTAATAAATGCAAAAAAACCATTAAAATATTTGTATTGATGGGGAAAATTGAATATGAACAAGAAATATTTCGCATTTATTTCACTCGCAGACTTGACATGAATGTCAACTTATACATACGTTCATATCGAATTAATTAAGTTAAGAAGCGTTAAGCACTTTTCGATTGAACTTTGCCAACTTTTACGGTATCCACTTCCACTTCCTTTCGTCGTTGAATTTTTATTTTTTCACTTTCCGCCAAAGTTTTTCCCATGCGAGTCCTTGTCTTGGGTCCTTCCTTTTTAATGGCGCTGGTAAGGATATGGGCTGCTATTTTACCCCCATTCTCCAAGGTGTCAAACAGACAACGTCGCTTAATTATCAGCCTATTTAAATTCTGCGCCGGGCTGTTCGAGCTCCTCCTGGTTTTCTGGTTTCCTGGTTTCCTGGCTAATTGCAGTCCCACCTCTGGCTTATCAAATTAATAGCACGGGTTCAGGTAACTCCTTTGCACTGGTTTCCTGCAAATCGGGAAGGACATTCACTAAGATCGTATGCCCTTACCAAGTTACCATTAGGGTTATCAAATGATAATTACATATTACATATCATTGATTTGTGCAATATTATATTCAGATTATGCTATTTTCTATTTTAAATCAATTCAATTGAAAAATTGTATTTTTAAGTTAGCTAATGTATTCTCATTTTCAGAAGGGCATTAAATGCCCTTTTTTTTGCCACTTTACCTTCATTTCATTTCATTTCTATTCTATTTCTATTTTCACTCGGTTCGCCAATTTTTTATGTCCTTTGTTAGTTATTTATTGCACTTGGCCCACAAGTGTATGGGGCAGCCACAGGACTATCGTCCTTTGGCCTTTGGCTAGTTGGTATCGAATAGACCTAACCCCATCCTCCAGTTTGGCCAGGTGCCGGGGCTCATAATGCGATATAATTTTTGTGTAAATAATACAGATTGTGGGGCCAGTGGTTGGTTGGCATGACAATATAAATATTACAGAGACTGAAGCGTAATTAGTTTAAATTGCTCGTGGGGCACAGCAAGTGCAGTGGCCAAGTGGAAATTCGAGAGTGGAAAATGGGGGAAATGTCAAATGGCAGGCGGATGGGAGGTGGAATCGTGCCATGGTGGGACTCATGGCAGATGCACAATAAAAATTTATCATACGCACCGTTGACGTTGACAGATCGTCGAGCTGACGCGTTGCAAGTTGGCTGGCTACAGACTACAGACTACAGGCTACAGGCGACAGGCGACAAACTGCAACAAAAGCGATAAAAAAGACGCAGGAGAAGCGCAGGCAAGAGCTTTAGAATCCGCAGCTTATCCTTCATCCTTCATCTCCATCTCCATCTGGCTGCATCTCCTTTCCATCTCGTGAATCGTGAAGCTGAAGCTCTGAGTCCTGAATGCCGCACGCTCGAGTGAACTTTGCAATCTGACAAAATCGGTGAATGGCGAACGGTTAAATGCTCCGTGTTGCAGGCGCACAAGCTGCACATGCAACTGCACTTGCAACTGCCGCTCATCCGGCAGCTGCAGCCTGAGTTGCCTTTGTTTAACCCATGATGCCCACCATGACTTTGTGTGCGAATCTTCTGTTGCTTCTTTTTTTTTATTTTTTTGCTCCTCGGGCGTGAAAGGCATTTCTGAATGCCAAATTGCTTACAAACCGAATCACAGTTGCGAATTAGCATTTAGCTGCAAGTGCAGTAGCTTCTTGTCAAGTAAAAACTTTTAAAGAAATTCGGCATTTTTAAGCCAGAGAACTGATTAAATATATCTGCTTGGAATCAAAGTGCGAAAGTTTGACAATGAGATACAAATTAAGTGACTAAAGAAAAGTACGACATTTTTGCATCATTTTAGACACATTTTGGAAGTGAATTGAAAACCCCACGAAACCCTTTCAAAATATCCTCACACTTGTAAACATTTTCTATTTATATTCTATGTGTATTAAATTGTCAGCTTTGGCTGTGAATTAAAGGCACCTTTAAAAGGAAAATCAAAGTCACTGCAAAAACGTTGATTTCACCATGATAGTTTATAACATTTTCTCCTTTTGTTTATTTATTCTTCAAGCACATTCAATTATCTCTGGCAAAGGTTGAAACCATAAAAAAACTGTCACATACAATTTTATTTGTGATTTTTGTCAGTTAAAATAATAAATCCATTTAGTGAGTATCTCGCAGCGGGATACACGATTTTTGCGCTCTTGGTTGTCGATTTTATAATTATGTATTCTGAGGCTATAACTGGTGTCCAGCTGGGCGGCAATGAGTTTGCTAACAGCACAGCCAGACATCGTTTGTTGGATGGAAATGGATGAGGATGAGGATGAGGATGAAGACGAGGACGAGGATGTGGATAAGGACGAAGACGAGGATGTGGTTGTGCATGTGGATGTGGATGTGGATGTGGATGAGGATGTGGATGTTGGTGATGACGATGACGATGGAGAGTGTGATCCGAGGTGGAATGGTTTCTTAATGTGCTCGATGCGACGTTGATGGCATTGCAAATGTGCACACGCTCGAGTCCCCAAAATGGTGGTTGTGTGTGTGATTGTGTCTGTGTGTGTGTGTGTGTGTGTAAGTGTGTGATTGTGTGTTTGTGTGTGAGTCTGGGTGCTTGAGAGTACTTAGCAGACTGACAGAATCGGACAACCCCTCGCACTCCCGCCACTTGCTGCTGTCAGATTTTCAGTGGAGGGCTGAAAATTACTACACTCCCCCCGAGTTTTGAACATTGAAAATTGCAAATATATTGAGACATTCGCATAAGCCAAATGATGATTCCCATTTGAGGATGATCCCAGTCGTTGACATAATTGAACCGATGGAGAGCTTTGTTTTCGCCTTCTTGGGTCCTCAATGGTGATGGCTTTTTGTGCTGCTAGTATAAATTATGAACTCATTTATTAATAAGATTTAAGAGGGTGTAGGATAAATATGAATAATACTAATCACTTTGTAAATTTTTATATAATTTAAGTATAACTAATTTGATTTCAATTTATTGATTCTTTCCAGCTGCCCGTGCACGTAATTCTTCATATCGTCGTTTAATCGCCTTCCTGCCCTATGCACTATATATCAGCAACAACTACAACAGAAATCACAAACAAAAAGCAATCGTAAAAAGCAAATAATAATAGTAAATGTCCTAATTGGAACGAATGTTGTACATACCTACGGATAAATTGTAAATAAATTGTACGACATTGCGAAATACCCGAAATATGGCGATAAAAACTCTAGCGATTAGGCTTCTTCCAAATTCATAAGCCATAATTTGGTTTCCACAATTGATTAAGTAACTTAACTAGCTTTCATTTCAATTGAAAAGTTTCCGGTATTAAATAGTCGACCTGGTCGACTATCAATGGTCCTTAATTAAATCAATAATCGGACATTTTCATTCGTTAGAACCTTTGGCCAGCAAAATTTAGCTAGAAGACAAAATATACAAGGAGAGAAATTTTTGCATACTAAATTTAATGAACCTATACGGCAATTGCAAAAAAAGCAAGAAAGGACAAACAAAGCAGAGACCCAACAATAATTAGCATTAAAAATTGGTTAACAAGCAGAAGACCCAGAAATATCGAAGTAAAAGGATTAGTTGTACGCCCATTGTGATTATTAATTTTAGACATAGGCCAAGAAACCAGAAACCAAAAATCAGAAACCAACAGCAATTCGAAGCGCATCGTTGCTCGCAAAAATAAAACAGCAGCACAACACACGACCAAAAAGCAAAGCGAAAGCAAGAGAGAAGCAAAGCAAAAGCAAAAGCAAAGCAAAAGCAAGAAGCAACATTAGCCGCCCAAAGAAACTTGAAAGCATTAGCCAAAAAACTCTTAGTTCAATTCCATCCAACAACCAAAAACCAAACTCTTGGCTATGACAAATTTGAGGCGTTCAAACTGAAAACCAAAAAACAAAAAAACCTATTGATGCGGCTGCCAAACCCAGCAACAGCTCAGTTTCAACTCTTGCCCTGCGCCATCTGTCCTCTATATATATTAATATAATATATATACTATATATATATATATATATCTGATCTGAAGTTCCAAGTCGCGAGTGCGTTTCCGTTTCCGCAATCGCAATCGCATCCGCATTCATTTTCGTTTCGGTTTCGTTGGAAAGCTAGTGCGGCTGCTGCCACTGCCACTGCCACCGACACCGACACAGTTTCTTCGATCGGAATCGGTTTTGGGACACAGCCGCCAAGATGACCATGTGGCAGAGTGGCGGCATGGGAGGCCATGGCTCCCAGAACAATCCATGGATGAAGCTGATGGGCATCGTCCACAAGGAGCGGCGCCACACGGAGAACGTCCAGAGTCAGTCCGGCTCCAACGAGCGCAACCTGAACCAGTGAGTATTGCAAACCTTTTATAAATACATAAGTATCTTAAATGATAAATCTATATATATATATATTTAAGAGATGGAATTAGATTTATTTGTTGTGCATGAAGAATAATGTGTATAGGTGTTGATAAGGAGATGAAGAAGTGAGTTTTATCACATCACTAGTCCCATTTATTCTTAATAAGCGCAATTTTGCATAGTCCTGCGAGTGAATCGGTGCTTTAATGGGCTTTGGAACAAGGATATTCGACGCTGCTTGCGCAGCAAAGTATGCGGCACTTTTTTTTTTCCATTTTTCTCCTTTTTTTATTGCGCTCCTAGCGACTTTTGGATGTCGAACGTGGATGCCATGTTATGCATATTGGTCGTAAAACATGCGCCAACTGCGCAATTAAATGGCCCGCAATGCAAATGGAATGCCGAGGACCGGCACCAGGAGCAGGACATGTTGCCAGGACACAAAGTGTGCGGCTCAAGGCGGGCTATCGCGGGGGTGGGGGGGGGTGAGGGGATGGATGTCGTGGAGAGTCATTTACCACAAATCAACGCTGCCAACTGCCTGCTTCCCTTCCCTTCCCTTTTGTTTTGCTTTTTTATATGCGCAAGTGAAGCTCCCCGTAAATGATACATATCCAAGCGGCCAGTGGCCAACTATCATTACCCGCCCACCACTAGGCGACCACCAGAGGCGACCAGTGGCCACCAGTGGCCATCAGAGGCGATAGTGGCCGCCAGTCTCGGAAAGTGCAGCTCTTTGGGCTTTTAAATTGGCTATAAATGCGCTGGAGCATAAATGGATTTACACACATGCAGCTTGTTGCTGTCCCCATTTGCCCACCTTCGCCATCATTCATTTCCATTCCATGTTGCATGCAAATACCAGCTACTGCATCGACACGCCCCCCTTTTCCGCCCCTCCTCCCCTTCCCCAACGATTCACGCCCCATTCCGCATTTGGCATCCATTTCCCGCACTTTTCACCAAGGAGTCCTTATAAAAATTGTACAACTCACCATATGTGCATGTGTATTCGTATTCGTATTCGTATTCGTACTCATATGCACTTTTGTGCGAGTGCGAAGGAAGTTAAATGGAAAAGGCACTTCCGGAATTCGGATGAGCGAAGCGGATGCCATGCAGATTGAAAGATGGATCGCAGGAGCGGAGAGCGGCAATCTGATTACTCGGCGGTGGCTGCAACTTGCTGCTTCAGCCACAAAATATATTTGATTTTTGCCAGCTCTGATTCTGATTCTGCATGTAAGGAAATTGAGAGGTAAATCGCCAAATTCGTGCATAAAAAATGCAAGTTTTCGTTGAATAGACGAAAAATCCAGTCTTAGTAAAGGGAAAAACATTAAGTTATGGCACCATAAGTCTTATTTTGATTTATTAAATGAAAAGCCAATTGAATGGATATTGAAATATAACTAGTGCCTGCGCGTTGACTAATTATAATTATTTGCAATTTTCTGAGTGCAAATGTTGCGTCGTTGGGCGCCGCTAAACTTTTCCATTGCCGCACAGGACTCGATGGAGTCCTTTTGCCATTTTGCCATCGCGCGCGCTCTCAAAACTTCACTCGAGCGAATTAATTGAACTAGTTCCCCAATTTGCCAACTAATGTGCTTGCTGGAATCCGACAATTCTGTATCCTGCATCCTGCGTCCCGCATCCTGCATCCTGCAATCTGCATCCTGCGACCTGCATCCTGCGCTTTTCCATGGGGTATCATAAATTTATGCACCCACAACGGCGCACATGCACTGCCACACAATGGCGAGCACTTGAAAATGAAAGGATAATAATAATATTTTTATTTTATTATATTTTTTAGTTTTTCTTTGCCGCTTTTCTCTTTTTGTTGCAACTACAACGGCGACGGCGGCGGTGGCAGCATCAACATATGAAAGGGGGGCTCATGGGGGTCAGAGGTCGGTGGGCGTTGGGCGGTGGGCCAGTTGGCAAGTGGGCGGGGCAGGGCTTAAGTGCACTCAAGTGCCATTGGGTGTGTGTGTGTGTATGTGTTGGTAAATTGCAACTGTAACTGTTTGCTGGCGTGCAAGTGTTGGAAAGTGCTGCAATGATTTCGGGATTCCGCCGGATTACTTTCGCCCAAGTATTTCACAATTTATGTCCAACTCGTTCGCATTCTCTCTCTGCTCCTTTGCCCTTTTGCTCTTCGCCCTTTTACTTTCTCCATCCCCTTTCGCCGTTCTCCGTTCTCCTTTCTCCGTTCATTTTTCCTTTTCAATTTCCTTTTCTGCTCTGCCTTGCACTCGTGTCCGACCCTCGACAAAAGTTGTGAATTATTTTATTACCTTCCAAATGAATTTGGAATTGCTCATATTTTTTAAGTGCCCTGTTTGAGGAGCATTGAAAATCAAATGGAATTTTGTAGGTCAAAGAACAGGAAAACAATTGAAACGGCACTCGCAATATCTTAAGCTTCATTCATTAATTTCAGCAGATTTTCACATTTACATCATTTCATATATATTCATGCTTGAATTCCTATCTGTATTGCAAATATGAAACCAAAAAAAGAACTAAATGCAAAATGTAAGGCATTGCACCTCAAATAAAATCCTTTCGTATAAAAAATGTCCTTAAAATAAGATTTAACCTAAAAATGCCTTCATTTATCTACTTAACCTACATCAATAGAATCAATGGGTATCTGCTAAGCGAGGCACTGCTCGACTATGGCGTTCCCCACTGACATGTCTCGTTTCTTGGGATAGAGAAAACAATTATATAGGGCGTTCATGCATAAATATTGCGAAGGTCAGAGATGCCAACATGAAAGGGTTACGGAGGCGTGGCAGCAGCCTTGTTTTCCTTTTCTTTTTTTTTGCAAACCAAATGTTGTTTGCTATTTTACCTATACATGGGCAGACATACATACATACATCGGTTTCTTGGGCCGAGCAACAGTTGAACATTTGGAAATTTGCATAAATTTCAGAACACAGCCCATGGCCTTCCTACTCGGCAAACTTTGTGGGAATTTATAGAAATGTGCACGAAAAACAGTTTCCATTTGCCTGGGCAGTGGGGCTCTTTGTTGCCCTTCAAAGGCATTTGGGTCCAACATGTTCGAATGAATACTTTATAAGCCCCTCTTTATGGCCATAGCCCTATCTCCCTCTTTCTCTGTCTCTTTCTGTCTCTCTTTCTCTGTCTCTTTCTGTGCTGCTGTCTCTGTCACCGCCTCCCTTTCATTTTCGCCCTGCCAATGTGTAATATTTATGCTGCGAAATGTTTGAAGTTGACGAAACCATCGGCGTAGTTGTAATATTATATTTAACGCCAACTCACTGGTATTTACACTACAAAAAAAAATTTTAATAAGATGTATGAATAATTTCAAAGTCAAGTGATTTTCTGTATTGTGAACCTCATTAAATGATATTAATAATATTAGTTATATAATGCTTCTATAAACCATTTTATTTAGCAACTCCTTATAATTTGAGTAACTAACTTATTAACCTAACTTATTTAAGAGAACAAATTGTTTTTCTCAGTGCTTGTCATGCCACTCGGCGGCATTATCTCCCCCCCTGTTGCCCATCATCATGGGCGTCCAAGCTATTTTGCATTGAAATTGAAATGTCCGCAGCTTTTGTGGGGTGCGTCCGCTTTTTGCCAGGTGAAAGGCGCAACCGCCCAACTGGGCTAAAAACAGGTACCTTACATTTGCTACCCTAGGTACATACATACATACATACATATATGTATAGACAGCGAATGTGTTTGTATCCCTAAATCCGCATATCCTTAAAATTTAGTCAGGCGCGGCGAATTAATTGAAAACTTCAAACATATTGAACGACATAAATACGTGGCTAAGGTGCAAGTCCAGTAGTCGGTCAGTTGATTACTCCGGCCAAGTTGTTGCTGTGGATTTGTCAATGTCAGAGGTAGTAGCTGGCCAACAGGGTGCTTTATATCCTTCCACCTATGTATATCCTTTGGCCATTAAGAGATAACAGTCGAATCTCTCATTGGAAACGTAGACTTTTGTTGAAAAACCGAGATTTTCCCTTCAAAACTGTTGGGTAACTTAAATCTTAGAATAGATAAAAAAATCATTCCTTATCATTGGCATTAAATAAAGTTGAGTCCTTTTGCCTGTGGCACCCTGTCACCATATGTCCTTCCTGTCGTCGATTTCGCATCGCATGAGACTCGATAGTTAGTTACTTAACCCAGCCCAAGACGGCCTCAATTTCCTTTTTCCCAGCCCATTAACCCATTAATTATTTGTGGCCAAAAAAAATTTGCTTACTTATCTGGTAAATTTCTTTATCAGTCCTAATTCAACGGTATATATTCAATGCTTATAAAATAGCAAATAATGAACTTCTAATTAAATGGAGAAAATATCTGTAAATTCAAATATATTATTTGAATAAAAAAGTTTGAGTATTAACAAAATGTAAGCTTTATTTTGCCTAGGAATGTGTAGCACATTCGTAGGACAAGCCCCATTTTTAGCAAACCCCATGGGAGCGTAATAAATTTCCGTTGGCTTGTCATGGGTTAAAACCGCTCCTCTCCCCGCTCCCCTTGCTCCCGCCGCTCCATCCCCAAATTGCCGATGGCGTCTTTGCCTCCTGTCTAATTGCTGGCCATTCGTTTGGGCCACGTTACTTGGCCAGCCGTCGCTTATCAGCGCCTTTCACTGGAAGCCGACTTATTGCCACACCCACGTAGCGAAAATTGCGACCCATTTGTTAGCCGGCTTCTGGCAAATCATTTTTCATTTTCATTTGCCTGTGCAAACTCGCAGCACTTTGTCTGCCACCTGCCCAGGTGCAGGTGGCTGCTTTCCAACCCACAATCCACATCACACCACCCATTTTTTTTTCCATTTCGGTACGGTTGCTTGTCCTATTGAACTTTACTCAGGCGAAATTAATGAGCGCATAGGGGCATAACACTGCCCATTTCCACCGGTCAGCTGGTTAGGTGGTTGGGTGGCAAGTTGGTCAGTTGGTTAGATGGTCAGGTGGCAAGGTGGTCAGGTGGTGGAGTGAAATGCGAGTCTACTCCCGTGCGTTCACTGAAGTGCACCTAAGCGCGAAATGTTTGCGGTGTTAAGATGGGTGTCCTTGTGCCGATCCCAAACCGTGCACCCACCCATTCCGAATCCCCCGAAACACCGCAGGGGGGGTGAGGGTGAGGGTGGCGGTGTTGTTCTATTGGCGAACCCATAAAAAACGCAAAGTGTCAAAGCGAAACGCTTCAAAACACTGGCTGCCAACAAGCGGGGGCAACACTTTTGGCCAACATTTCAATTGGCACGAGCGTTGAGATTACTTTTGGGCGGCATTACTTTTAGGCGATTAGGTGTCGACTAACTGTTACTCTGTGAAAATATCAAAATTAACAGAAATGTACAAATTAAAACTTGGAAACTATTCATTGTTATCAAAAGGTGCATGCTGCATTTTCAAAAGAAAGAAGTAATCCATCGAAGATGCAAATATTTGCTCTGCATAATTAGTTTCACAAATAATGACTTAAAAGCCTGAAGCGCTGCGATGCTAAAGTATTTTCACAAATAATTGTACAGTTCGAAGATACTGTCAATTAATTTTAAATTGAAAATAATACAATTAAAGTGCATTTGTCGCATAGTTGCTGCATTTATTCATTGACAATTCATGTATTTTAAATGCAATAAATTTCCCAATTGCCATTTTAGACAACCGAAATTGAATTTATTCGCACTAAATATATTTAGCCTTCGGTGCATTTATCTATGCTCCATTAGCTGGCACGAAATCAGATGTTTCAGTGTTAATAACGAAATGAACTTCAATTTCAATTCGTATTTTATGTTATGTTAAATACGGACTAATATCGCAACTTAAGCATCCCCATTAACCCCATTGTGCACATGCAATTTTGAGTGTGTTGTGTTTTCCCTTTGCCATCTTGTGTGTGTCTCGTTGACCATTTGACTTTGATTTGTTGTTTGGCTGCGTTGGACTACAAGTGCCGAATGTGCCTCTCTACAAGCAGCAAAGGAAAGTAAAAAACCAAAAAAAAAAAAAAAGAAAATAAAGAGGAACGAACGTATAAAAAACGCACACACAATGGATGGCAAACAAAACAGAAGGCGGTGTGTGCAAGTGCCGAAAGACAACTCGTAGCACTCAATTAACGCATTTAAAACTACAATGCAGGAGATGCAAGGCGGCGGGCGGCGGGCGGGGTCAGAGGTCGCCACTTGTCGGGGTTTATTTTCGAGACCGTCTCGGGCTGCTCGAACACACGGCCATTGTGCATCCGCCCCATTGTCTCTGGCACGCGGCGAGGGCCATCGGTTCATCGGGGCATTGTCTAACCCACAATGGATGCCCCATTCCTGCTGCTCCTCCTGCTCCTGCTGCTCCTTCTGCTCCTCAGATTCCTGGGGCGCCTCAGTTTCAGACACTGGGCCATCCCACTCCATCCATTGGCGAGCACACCAATCCCAATCACCGAGAGCACCGAGACTGCCGGCACAAAATTGAATTGGATGCAGCATGAGCTGGATAAGAGGACTTACCATAACCGAAAGCAGTCAGGACCATCAATTGATTGGCCAGCCCATTAGGAGCACCGGATCAAAAGTGATTTCGATTTGTGCAGCAGGAAAAAACTGCTAGAAAATATCAACAAAAAATGGTATTTATCATATCAAAAAGTAGAGCTTTAAAATCTTTAGAATTTCAAACCACTTAAAGAGTCAAACAATTAGTAAGTGCAGCAAATTGGGTCGAAAGTTTTCGCCAAAGTCTTGACCAACACACGACGGCTAGTGGCCGGCATTAATGGGTGTTTGGACCAAGTTATTGGCTTCTCAAGTGATCTCTGCCATTTGACGGGCTCGTTCATTAAAGTTTCACTGGACCGGACACCCTACGGCATTTATACGAGAAATAATTTAACGCATCAGCGATTTGGCAGCTTTGGCCATGATTATTGGCCACTTTGCCCTGCACGTTGGCCCCTTGTAATTGCCGGCGCTGTCTCTTTCGCACACACTCCACACCTCTCTTTCACTCGCTCGCTTTTAGTTCTTTTCGGTGCTGGTACTCTGGCTATTTTCCAGTCATGATTAGTTTTGATTAGTTTAGATGATAGTTTTCACTTTCATTTTGTAGTTCTAGTTGGTAAACCAAGAACGCGTATCTACTTCTTGTATTAGATATGTGGATGTGTCATCTGTTTATTATCACTTTAAAGTTATGTTAGTGAAAACTGTAAATTATATTTCAATCCATTAGTTAGCTACTGTTGCTTATTGGCTGGAACAGCACTATTTGTTTTTGTTATCGGTGGGGGAAGTCCTTGTGACGGCATGAAATTGTATGGGTCTTTATGGCCCAGTGACCTGCTCACGTTGTTCATGTTAAAATTCCAAATTACATTTTGCATTTTGATTAGAGCGTGAACACAGTGACCTCTTGCTCCTTCCATACTCCTTATATTCCTTCTACTCGTGCTGCTCCCAATCCTCGTGCATCCTCCAGTCATGTACTAAGTAGTGCTGCTCTCGAGAAAAGCTTGCCCCTTCTGGATTCTGCAGCTCATTCGCCCCACGAGACACTGGATTCTTGATGCTCGTTTGCAATTTAATGAAGCAAACTGTTGCTAAAGCGAAAGGGGAGGTGGGAGTGGCAGTGGGAGTGGCAGTGGCAGTGGGAGTGGGGGGGAGGCTGGCGTTCGAGCATGAAAATTGTTTGTCCACGGACTCGAGCGGATTCCGGCGGAATGAAAGTGACTGGGGCAGCTGAAAGGCGCTTAGCGTCCAGCAGCTGTTCCAAAGCCCCTCCTCGTCTTCATCTTCATCCGCATTCGCATTCGCATCCTCATCCTTATCCACATTCGCATCCGCATCCATATCCTACCCGCCGAGTAGTATCCTGTGTGGCGTATCCTGCAGCCGCCACTCTTGGCAATTTGACAAGAGCGCATTATCCTTACAAACGGCACCAGATGGGCCTGCCCCAACAAAACAACAAACAACAACGCAACAAAACAACCAAACAACAAAACAGCACAAGAAAAAATGAAAAATGATAGAGAGTCGGAAATATTCGAAGGAGAAGGTGGCGACTGCACGGGGGGTCTATAAAACTGGGGATTAGCCCAGTCAAACGATTCCGCTGGCATTTGGCCAAAACTACAAAAAATCCAAACAGAAAAGTACGGAATACCTACATATATATGTATATTTAAAACTGCATAAATCAAAGCACTCGTGTCGAAAGGCCAAAGGTTGACGCTGATAATTGATGGTCAGTGCCAACTGCCGGTGATTTTACAGAGCTAATGACGAGAATAGCCAGCAAATGGCGATTTGATTATCGGGAAGTAAGCGGGTTTTAATAAATGAAATTCTAGAATTAAATACATGCTGCTTTCTGGAAACTCTTTCAACCAGCTTTGATGTTCAGGCCATCGCATCGAATTAAGCTCTATGTCATCTGTTTGCTTTCTATAGCTCGACGATAGCTCAAAGCAGATTTCATTTCACCCGGACTCACACTGGTGTCGGCATTGCTATCGGAGGAATGCCATGTGGATGGCAATCCAGCAAGAAGGAATCCCTATTTAGGAGCCAGTGCCATCTGTGACTTACCAATTTCCCCCCAGTTTTCCCCCCATTTTCCCGCACAGAACCTGCCGCAATCCGTGACGCATTCCGGATGCCCGAATTGCCTTACGGTCGCCACGATGACAAAGGGAATCGAGAAATGCAACTGAAATTCGTTCAGACAATGGCCAGGGAAGGGGGGTTGGCTGGGGCAAGGGGCAAGGGGGCTTATGGCGACTGGGGGTGGCAGACAACGAAAAATGCAAATTGTCAAACATGCAACGCAATTGACGAGAGACGAACTTCGAGGCACAACTACAGAGGAACTAAATCGAGTTACACTGTACTTCTTTTTACCTTTTTATAGTTTGCCAGTTTTAAAAAGCTGCTTAAAACTTGTTTGCAAATTTATGAAGCTCTCAAAAACCCAACAAAAAGGTAGCTGCAAGTCTGGGTTATATTTTTGAAGTAGCACATCTTCCCCTTGTTTTTCTCCCTGTGCATCGGCGTAGTACGTAGTACGTTTAGGGTGGCTTTAGGGTGCGTTTGTGGGGTGGTGCCTGGTTTGCCTGGCAAACATCGAAACGCTTTCGTGCCGAGCTCAGTTGGTTTCCCCCATTGACAGGCCGTCACTCTGCCAGTCCGTCAATCTGCGGAGCTTCAGCTCCTCGTCATGTGGCCTATATAGCCGCTATGGCCACGTTGTTCCCCTTACCAAATCCCTAACCGATCGGCAGCCTGCAAATTAACTGTAGCCCTTGCCTCGTCCTGCGTCCTGCGTCCTTCGTTCTTGGTCCTTGGTGCATCGTTCATCGCTCATCTGCCATGCCGCATCCTTGCTGTTCCATCAACGGTTTGGCACAGCCAACAGCACAAGGTGGACTTGTTGCTGCAATTGGCAGAGTGCCTGCCCTGCGTCCAGGCATTTTTGAGCAGGCATAATTAATGGAACCCGGGCCCGGATAATGTCAACATTATCGCAGCTAATTGACAATGGAGGAATGGAGAGGCGTGGAGCGGCAAAGTGGTTTTGGGGCGCCGCCGAGATGTTGCAACGGAATTTAATGGCACAGGGAATACAGGAATACAGCAAAAAAGAAATACAGAGAAATGGGGATGATGCGTGTATGCCTAAAGGAGCATTATTCCGCTGAACATGTGCACAAAGTGCACTAATTAATTAAAAATTAATTAAAGTACAAAAAAAAAGAAAGGAATTAATTCACTGCAAACTAAGCCAGCGAAAAGAAATGGATATATGAGTGTATATCTGAATCGGAAGTGTTAGTAAACATTTCCCCACATGAACACACTTCGCTTCACTTTACTTTAAATATATGTATATACATATAACACTTTTTTTTCACTCCACCTTTTGCAAATTAGCAGTTCACACCCAACTATTTTCGCACACTTTCCCTTGCTGTTCCATTCAATTAGCGAATTTCCAGACATGTGAGCAAATTGGGAAAACATGCCGGCGATCTCAAATATTGAACGAGAGAAATGCGCATAGAGATGAGCCATTTGCATTAGGAAAAAAAAAAACAGCTTGCATTTATTTATTGTGCCTTAGACTAGTTAGATGTGAGCCTCGACTCTGCGGATCTTTAAGATCGTCTTGTGATTAGCGACTCCTAACTATTGTCGGAGACTAAACGCTGCTCATTGTAGCGTATGGGATATGTGAGTGCGTTGCCCTTGTCCCAGGAGTAGAGTTCCTAAAATATATATATATTACATAGAAGACATAGTAAAATTCCTAAATAATCATAGAGTTACTTACCACAGTCAGGGGATTGTAGCCCACGGTGGTGGTGTGGCTGAAGGGATTCGAGAAGGGCAGATTGGTGTTGAGCAGCTTGCCCTTGTACAAGTCCACCACATATCGGATCTGGGTGTTCTTATCCGTGCCCGAGTCGATGGCATACAGATTGCCGCACACGATGAACATCTCACCGAACTGACGATGGTCCAGGGTGATGTTAAAGTTGTACTGCATCTTCAACGTCTCCGCATCCAACTGGATAACAAATTTCTTATTTGGGAGAAGTTCTCTGAAGGCACCATACTATGTAGCACATTTACCTTGGCCACCAGCGTATTGTTGGAGTGGTAGGTGCTATAGATCACCCACAGGCCCACCTCATCCACATTGAAGTCCATGTAGTTGTAGTCCGTGGTATACAGCCTATTCGCAGCAGCCACTCCAGCATATGGCAATTGTGTGGCTAATAGATAGATGGTAATAGTTAGTATTATGAATTTCAATCATTGCCATGCACTCACTTATCTTTTTGAGACTGGTCAAGTCCAGCTTGACCACCAGATCCGAGTTCCTTTGTTGATAGTAAAACGAACCGTTGAAGACCACATGAGCATTGCCCTAAGGATGATAAACTAGAATAGGGAAGGGCAACATCTTTTAACTTATTTTCGTAACCCACATGAAAGCCTTCTTGAATTTCGTACTTCCGCCTGGGGATGCTGTTCATTCGGTACTGAATGCGTGTGGTGAACTCGAACAGATTGTACGGATCGTTTTCGTTGGTGACGAAAGTCTTCTCGCGATCGCTATCCGGAGATGGATCTCGCAGCCAGGAGCCGAACTTTTCATTGACCACCTTGTGGAACACGGGCTTGCCCACCGCATACAGATAGCAAGCTAATGTAATAATTGTATTATTATTTTTAAAAAGTTTAAACTTTCTACTTACTCTTTGGTCGCTTGGGTAATCCCGGATAGCTTAAATTGCCCGTAGCCTGGATCTCAAAGTTATTCAGTATGGAGTCCTTGCACTGGTACAAGCTTCACATATGGGATGGGATTTAAGGATTTAACACTTATCGGGTTGTTTATTATCATTACCAACCTGGGATCCGGACACTGATCACAAACGGGACACTCGCTCTCCGGCGGCCTTTGGCCATAAACCTTGATGTTGTTGCCCACATAGGGCGTCTCACTATTCGGATCTTGTGCTGTACAAAAAGAGGCGGGGATTAGTAGAATTATATTTGCAACATGCCACACACTTTGCAACTAACGTGCTATTTCAAAGTTGACCATTGTGGCATTCAGTTCGTTGCGGGCCACACAATGATAGTAGCCAAAGTCGTCCTTGCGCAGATTGCTGATGGTCAAGCGCATGGAGGTCTTGAAACTATAAAACTCCATAATGAATGGGGAATTTCGATGGGAGATAAGTTGGTGTATGAACTCACCCCTCTGGATACGTTTCAATGCCGTACTTGTCGCTGGGATCGAGGATCTTGCCGTCGTAGGCGCGTTCCCAGTACTTGATGGCTTCGGGGAAGGCCTCCACCAAGCACTCGAGTGTGGCGCTGCTCTGGTACTCCGCGTAGATCATTTGGCGGTACACCGATATCATGGGCGCAACTGGGGGATAGGAGGTAGCCCATTGATAGTAGTTCATAGCTAAGCTTCAACACTTACATTGCACCTCCACGAGGTAAGTGGCATTGGCCACGGGAGCGATGCCATTGTTGGCGTAGCAGGTGTAGGCCGCCATCTGGTGTCGCGTGATGTTGGTGAACCGCAGGAACTGTCCGCTGATGGAGGCCACTGCATGGAGGGCATTAGAATTGGAAGTGCTCCACTTGGAAGTGCTCAACCGCATACTCACTCTCTACGCCATTGACGTTGATGGTGCGACCATCCTCGCGTCGCCATTCCACCTGCGGCGTGGGAGTTCCTGTGGCGGTGCAGCTCAGATTCAGGGATCTGCCCTCCTCCACAATCACCGTGCGCTGGAAGTCCGGCATTTGAAGATCTGGAAGCAGAACAATCTCGTATCGACCCTTAATTTAAGCTGCTGCTGCTAGCTTACCTGTGATGGAGGGCGGTATGAGCAGATCGTTGGAGGAGCTGCCATTGGGATATTGCAGCTTCCAGGCATTGATGCCGGGCACGCCGGGTATGCCATTGGTGCCCGGCTTGCCAGGACGGCCACGTGGCCCAGCAATGCCTGTCCAGCAGATGGTTCATGTCAAGGAATTATTGGAGTTAGAAGCGGATAACTCACCCTTGAGGCCGCGTTCGCCTGGTGGTCCCTGCGCACCCTTGGGTCCCGTGATGGACAGCCCATCCTTGCCATCCTTGCCGTGCAGTCCATCCTTGCCATCGCGCCCAGCCAGGCCATTCTTGCCATCAGCACCGGCGCGACCTGGCACGCCATCGAGTCCCGGCTCCCCGGGCACTCCATCCCGTCCATCCAAGCCGGCTCGTCCGGTGACCCCGGCATCTCCCTTGGGACCGCGCGGTCCGGCGGGACCCAAATGGCCCACGCCATCCACTCCGGGTGCACCCGGTAAGCCCACGTCACCGCGATTGCCCTTGGGACCCGGTATGCCTGGCAGACCCGGGTTGCCCGGTGGTCCCTTGGGACCCACTTCTCCGCTCGGTCCTTGCGGTGCCGGCGGACAGTAGTCCTGGGTGCCCTTGCAGAAGCCCGTGATTATCTTCTCCGGCACGCGGCAATATGTGTTCAAATAGATCCACTCATCGCCGCCGGGAGCGGCGCCCTTTTGACCCGTACGCTTGCGGATCTCGGTGTCTTGCTCCTCCAGAACCTTGCGATGATTGGGATTGAAGAACTCGATCAGCGGATCAGCTGGAGGGGGGGGAGGAAGGACTAATAGTTATGTGAATTTCTGGATCCAGAATCCCTGAACTTGCCATGCATGGATGCCGGAGCGGAGGAGGCGATGTCGCGGCGCATTCGCTTGCCGGTGGGACGTGGTGTGTGGCTAATCAGGTTGTCCGTGAACTTGCGTTCATTCTTCAGAGGATCCCTCGATTGGGTGGTGCTACTGCTGGTGGTGCTACATATTTATATGTCAAAAGAGAGAAGTGAAAAGTTGGTGATCCACCCACCTGCCAACCAATTGCTGCTCCTCCTCGATGATCCTGTTGACCAGCCGCCTTAGTTCCTCCTCCGATCGCATTAACTCCGCCTGGAATTGCACCCGAAAGGACTTCGGCGAATAGCTCGGCTCCACCTGTGGCAAGGACTCGGTGTCCTGGCTGTGCGTGTAGAAGACGATCGAGAGGCTGGCCAGGATGAGGGTGAGGGCGCCCAGGTAGATGTACACCAGCGTCAAGGACTGCCGCCCCGGGCACTTGCACACCCGACAGCTCCCGGCTCCATTGCCAACGACCAGCTGGTCACTGGACGCACTGGGCTCCAGGGGTCGCACTGGTGGCGTACCCTCCCCAGAATCCTCCTGCGGATCATCCTCGCCCGTTCGCCGCTTGCGCTTCTTCTTGCTGGTGTTCTGTAGACTCTGGTTAACCGCCAGAAACATTTTACCGCTTTCGAGTGCCTTGAAAAGTGGAAAAGTCGTAGTCTAAAGTTAGTTTTTTACTAAATACAAAGCTTTGAATAGAAGGATCATAGCTGCTTATTTTTTAAGATTTTTTAAAGCGATTTCATTGAAAGAAAGAAAGTCTTCTTTGATTTTCATTTATTTTGATTTATAGCGGGCGAGTGCAGTTTGAAAAAATAAGCTGCCATATTTATAGATCGCATTTGAAGTGATGCGTCTAAAATTAAACGACTGCCCACTGCGGCTGGATTCAAGATTCACGAGTGATTAAACTGAGTGATAAACACGAAAACACGGAATTCCGATGCATTTCCCTGCTTTTTCCCGCATTCTACATACTTGTATACATAAGCGCAGAGCCCCTGGCCGCACAACTTTTCACACTTTTCACGCTTTTCCTCTGGAGTCCGTTGAAACTGTGAATGCGCGGGCGGGTGTGTGAGAATGTGAGAAGGTGCGACGGAGATGGTGGACGGAGATGGCGAATGAGAGAGAGAGAGAGAGAGAGAGAGACAGAGACAGAGACGGAGAGTGAGAGAGAGACTGTGTGGGAGAGAGAGAGAGAGAGCTGCTTCCGAACGCGTTGGCGTCTAATGCTCGACTGAGCGAGTTGTGCGGCGACACTTTCCTTCGCAGCGGCTTGTTTTCCACGCTTTCGCCGGCAACTTTCCCACGCATCCGGTTGGCTCTCTCTCTTTTCTCTCTCTCTCTCTCAGTTTGCGAGAGAGATTCCGCGACTATATCCTATAGCTATATAGCTATATAGTTATAGCCTTACGCACATCGTAAATAAATCGGAAAGACTTTCAAATCGCTTTTGATTTCAGCTAGGAAATCTAAAATCTAAAATAAAATCGCATAAATAATGGCTGGGAAATCTTGATGTTTGTTGACTAAAATCTGAATGGTATATCCGCATATATCTTCCACTTTATATATTCCATATAAATATGCGGGAAATCACAAGTTTGTTTAGCGAGAGAGTTTTAGTTGCTCTTTAATTTCACGCCTGCGCCTGAAAAGCACCTCTGTTTTTATTATTTCACTTCTTATATCCTGCAGTAGACATGGATGTCCTTCTTTAAGAGTCCTGTTTCGCTGCTCGGATTCAAGGGGGGGGAGTAGGGGGTATGGACGGATTGTTGGCTTGGAAAATCAACAATGAATGCACACGGCTCAGGAGGGAAAAAGTGTCTTGGCTTGATTTTGCCTCCTCGGAGAGGGAATACTTTGCGATATCCTCAACAAGTACAAAGTTTAATGGGCCAAACTTGGCCCATGGCAGCCAGAAAGTTTTCCTATTCGCAATCATGGGTTTCCCACTCAAGTTTTCCACCAGACACTCCATTTGGCATTGTATCAGGTGTGCTTTCCTTTTATTTCGAAACTGCAAAGGTTGATTAGAAAATATGTATCTTATTGCTTTCAATTAATATTCCGAACAATGAGATATTCTACTTTAATATTTTATTTAATATTGTTGTAGAAATAGTTACTCTAACTTAATCCATTTGAAATGCGCTTTAAGTTTGAATTTATTTGCTGAGAATGTCAAGTTACTCGATATTTATTTTCGGGTGCGCTCTCCGGCTTACTTAGTAATTATCGCAATTAGCGCTTCAATTCTATCGATTCAAATTGATTGCATTTGCTCAAATAATTATATGTGATTATGTGCCACTCCGGGTGCCACTCGATTATTATTGCCACACCTTACGCCCACTTCTACCGCCCACTTCTAGCGCCCACCGCCCATCGCACAATGGTGAGCACTCTGCGCTTAATTTGCATTTATGTTTCTGTTTGGAAGGCGGCGCCTGAGACCGAATGCCATTTACATTGGCCAAATGCATACGAGAGCACGACCCAAAGGCCAAAGGCCAATGAGCCGTAACGAGCTCGTTAACTGGATCCGGAATCTGCAGTCCGTGTATTCCGTGTATTCCGGGTGCAGCAACTCCAACTCCAAATCCAAATCCAAATCGCAATCGTAATCGAAATCCGAGCTGAATCTGGATTTTGACCATTCACTTTGTTGCCAGCTGTGCGCTGCATTAGTTGGCCAAGTACAATGGCCAGACAAGTGGGTGGCCAATGTCAGAAAGTTGGCAGCATCAGGTGCACTGAAAGAAATGATAAGTGGTAACTTTTTCCTAACTACTTGTGCTTGCTGCAGCTATATAATGTGGAAATTACTATCTGTTTGCGCGATTTTCCGCGTGTAAAACCAACTGGAAGTTGGGAGTCCAAGTTGTTTGGCGGTTTGGCAGCGCGCGTTTTCCAGGCGGGCCCATACTTGTAAGCGGCTTAGTGCCAAACATCAGCCGCGCAACAAGCCGCAAGGAAAGCAAAGCAACAAGCCAAGAAGCCAAGAAGCCAGCAGGCCAACAAGACAAAGTTAAAGCCAAAGTGAAAGCCGCAGCAGCGCAAGTCGGCAAACAACAGCAGGGAAGCCAATAAATCAAAATGTCAAGATGATGGCCTTTGAAGTGCTTTCGAGCTGACTGAGCGCTGAAGGTGAGATGAGGTGCCATGAAATGGGTCAAAGGTGGCATCTGAGCCCAGCTATCCAACAGGCAACAGACAACAGACAGTGCCCGTCAAAAAGCAGAACACAGAGACACACAGAGACACACAGACAGCGGCCAACAGACGTCGCTTAATTTCGAACGAGTCGTGGATCTTGCTGGCAAATGACAAATTAAATGACAAGAACTGTCGGCTCAAAATGCCGACATTTAGTTAGGCCTCAGCTTAACACACAGCCCCTTAACACACAGCCCCTAACACACAGCCCCTAACACACAGCCCCTAACACACAACGAATTTGGGGTGTAGCTAAGCATATTGATTGCTGTTAATGCGCTCTGCACTCGGCTCACGTTGCGTATGCGTAATAAATGCAAGCCAAATCATTTGCATTTGCAAAGAGAAAGGTGTAGAAAGTGAAGTAAGCAAGCAAAGTCGGAACTCAGTTAAAAACATTAATTCACAGCTCGTTGATTGCCATTAATGGCGGCTTGAAGCGCGGCTCACGTTGCGTATGAGTAATAAATGCAAGCCATTTGCAAATGGGGGAAAGGTGGACACAGTTACTAAAAACACACAAAAAAGTCAACTGCCATTACACTGACTTTACTAAAATACATTCATATATAAACCTAAAAAACTTGAATAGGTTAAAAATTTAATTGTATTACTATAACAAGTTTTTATAAATTTTTATTCATTTAATTTTAATGTGTTCTTATTATATGTTTTCTGTTCATTGGCGTATTTAATATAAAGAATATAATATGTTACAATTAAAACAGTTTAAAGACATTTTTATGACTGACTAACTTTTATACAACACTTCCTATTTAAATTGCTTTTTACAATTTAATATTAATTTATTTTGCCAACGATATTCCGCTGAATCACTTAATACCTTTATGAATGCATAAATCATCGTTTGTAAATGTGTACATTTTTGTACTGGCCATTTTTATTTGTAATCCTTTTTAACAAGCATAAACAGTCAGTAAGTGCAACGGTGGCACCCATTTTTTCGCGCTGTGCAGCGGTTTTTTATGACCCCAGCAGACGCACGTCCAAAAGTGCATTCGGAGCTGGCTTCTTTATGGCCCAGTTAGCAATAAAACCCCATAGCTCAACAACAAAACGCTGCCAAAAATAAACACAAAAAAAAAAGGAGACGAAACAATATGCTTCGCTCCCTTGGAGGACCTGAAATTGAAATTTTATTAGCATATTTCCCAAGCTTCCTGCGAGGAATTCGCCTAGCTTCAATCGGGCTGATTGGAGCGTAAGGTTCCTCCACGGCAAAAGGACCTTAAAAGTCTCCTTGAAGTTGGCAATCCTTTCGGCAATACACAAACTATTTAAGTTGTCTATTGTAAAGGATTGCAATTAGATTGATGGATTGAAGAGTTCACAGAGATACAGAGATATTTGAATAGCTGCCCTTTAGATTTCAAAGACAACTGAATTTATGGAGGAAAAAATAGATATATGATTTTAAAAGAATAGTTTTAATTTGATTTATTTAATAATATTCTTGCATTAAATTCTGATAGTTTGTTAACAAATTAGGGCGTTACAAAATAGTGTAAAAGATGAATAACTTTTTAACGATTATTTTGAGCGCTCAAATGCGCTCTATGAAAAATGGTTCTTGGCCCTCAGATAATTGCCTAATTGCCGCCCACTGCGGAAAACGGAAATGGGCGTGGCACTAGACAGCATCGCCTTACTTCATCTTCAGTTGTTTGCGGTGGGCGGAGGCGTTTTTCTGTGGTTCGTTTGCCACGGTTTGCATTTCCTTTGCATATTTATGAGGAAAAGTCGTGGAAGGCGGCCAAAGCGAAACGCGAGGCATTGAACACCATCGAGTGGCGGTGCTTATCTCCCAACAAGGAATCAAACGAAAAATGAAAAAAAATGAGCGAAATTCGAGGCCTGCGGTGGCTTTTCCCTTCGCCAATTCCCATTTTCATTGCGAAGCGCCGCAACAACAAAGTCAGCAGGGGAAAATGTGTTTTCAGAGTTTAACTGAAGCGTAAGAGCTAAGCTGGTTCAAGTTAATGAAGTTTAAAGTACACGTTCTCTTATCTCCTTCGTTTAGTACATTAAAATATTTAAAAAAGAGGTTTCTTTAATATGCATAAATCAAAAATTACTGCTTACTATGAGCAAATATAAAATATTTGCACAGAATATTTAAAGAAGGCAAGTTCTCTGTTGCTTACTAAAGTTAATTTTGATAAATACATTTTACACCATTTACTTTTGTAAAGTTTTGCATATAGCAAGGCAATGGAAAGCATTCTTGTGCAAATGATTATTTCATTTTCGACTTAAAAAGAGCTACATTTTAATTTCTGCAGACGGGAGACTTTGTTAACCCATTATGCAGCACCCTTCGTTGGTTTCAATTGCGCTCCTTTTGTCTTTGTCGTTTCAATTGCCTCCGAAAAAAAGGAGGAAAATTTGCAGAAAAAGCTGAGATGTTGGAGCCCGACTTTCCAGGGGGTGGTGCTGGGTGGTGTTGGGTGGTGCTGCGTGGTGGTTAGTGGGTGGTGGTGCAATCTGCCGCTGATGCCGAGCGGTGAGCACGTGTTCGCCTTTAGCTCCTGCTGAGCAACAAATGCCGACGAGCCGAGCGAATTTCGTTGCCGCTGCCGACGCAGGCGTCTCTGCTGCTGCCGCTGCCTCTGCCAGCGGGCTCTGCCGACGTCGACGTTGCCTGTTGAAAACTTCGAAAATTCAGCAGCAGCATTGGAAATTCGAAGAAGTGGAAGAAAAGCTCTCGGAAAATGCTTTAGGGCTTGCAAAAGCTGCGGCATCCTACAACTTTTTCCCACTTTTAAGTTTAAATGGAAAGTCGGTACTCAAACCAAATCCGAAAGAAAATTTGAGCAACAACCGATTCAAGTTCATTAACCGTAAGCGTAACGGTCGCCATAACCGTTAACTACCGATTCGAATTTGAATTTGAATCCCACTAAATGTGATACCAAACTTTCTTACAAAAAACCTTTTTTTTTTCTTACAAAAATCCTTTTCCTTACAAAGATCCTTTTTCATTACAAAAATCCTCTTTTCCTTACAAAAATCGAAATTCGAGTACTGAATAAAAACAATTCGCTTAAAAATACTTAATAAATTTCTAAAAATGAGGTACATACAACATTTTATTGTCGTCATTACCTACATATGTACGTAGTGACTGACCTTTTGGGGAAGAGCGTTGACGTCATCAAGCGAAAAGCTTCACCTCGATCTACGAGGTGAAAAGCGTCACACGTGCACCAAGTCACAAAGTCACGTTTTTAGCCTTTTATCCCTTTTAGCCTGGATTGTGTCACTGACCTTTTAGCCAGCGGAAACGCAGTGAAAAGAAAGAAAACGGCTGGGAGCTAAAAAGAATCGTGGCAAACGAGGTCACGGGGTCACTGCGGCTGTGACGTCAGTGTCCCCAATTAAAACTAGAAAAGTATAAGCGAGACACTGCGAGAAACTGGGATGCTAATGAGGAGGAGGCGCTTGCCAGTTCACAACAATATATGCATATAATAATTCACATTAATTCACTAAATTAAATTTTAACAATAGTAAAAAGTTTATAGTTAAGTTTTGGCATTTACAATTTAGTAATTGTGTGTTTACATTTTTCTTTTTCTAATTTCAGGTGAGTAAAAACTAAGAATTGACTTATTTACAAGTTCAGATTAGCCAAGCAAAGGTTTTGGATCCATAAATATCCTTGTACACTATAATTAGGTAAATGTGGTTAATTCATAATTAAATTTAGTTTTTGGTTTGTTCTGCGTATTTATAAAAAATTATATTTATTGGCAAAAATAAAAAAAACACCGGAAATACTAGAATGCCCAATTAAATTGGGAATGTGAGAAAGAGGCTTGCAGATTATTCACTTGGCAGATGATGATTCGCTCGGATGATCCATTCATTGCGATCCATCATCGGCGCAGCCCCTTCAACATTTTCCCAACATTTTCTGCCACCTACATTTCCCACCCGCGATTTTCCAAAAAAAAAAAAAAATTCGTGTTGCCTCGCACAAAACGGTTTTTCGAGCGAACATCATCATCAACAGCAATCAATCGGCAAATGAAAGGCAATGCCAGGAATTCGGAATGGTGAAAATGCATTAAAATGTTTTTCTCGCGGAAACTCACCCCGCAGCTCATCAAACCACCCACTTGGCACTGTGTTTTAAACATTTCAACATTTTCATTAAAGCAAAGTCCCTTGCGAATTTGATTTCATAAAACATACAGAACTTAATTATTCAATGTGATTTCCACACGAAGGAGTATTTTAACTTACAACTATTTGTCATAATATTCAATAAGATTTAAATGTACATATGTGGAAAATACATATTTGTTTCTTTTAATATCTAAGAATATTAGTTTATTAACTAATATTAAAGGGTATTTTGAGCTTCGAGTGACCAATTGCTGACCTTCCCCTTCGTTAGTCCTCGATCGGTTTTATAGTTTATTTGTTGCTGAGTTTTCCGAGTTTTCTGAGTTTTGGTGAGTTTTCTTTTTAAACAAATAAAGAGGAGCGTTAAAAAAGATATTGTCGACAATTGACGAAAACAGGGCTACATGGTCGACGGCTCTTTACGCAATCTTCGCTTTTCGCCTCTTCTGAGTGAAATTGAAATGAAAATGAAAAACGAGCGAAGGTCGCGGCGAGAATGTGTGAAATTGTGTTTGTTTTTATGTTTGTTATAATCTGGAGACGCGATTCAAACGCACTTATAAGTGTATTAACATTGTTTCGGTGGCCCATTCAATTTATTTTCCTCGCTGCTTTCCATCTGCCATCTGCTGAATGCAAATATTTGTGATTAATTGATATTGTGCAGAAATTGCACTTTGCATTTGCGTCGGAAGATGAAAATCACTCGTGCATGCCGTGCCATATTGCCATCTTGCCATTTTGCCATGTTGTCAGAAGGCGATTCCCATTTTCCTGGGCATTTGTCATCGATTTTCAGTTGCTGCATGTCATTTGTGTAATCGATATTCCCCCTTAAAACAAGCAATGCCTGTCTGTTTGTTTGATTTGTTTTTGTCAAATACTTGGCTGGCTTTCGTTTGCCGTGATTATTTGTGTCCTCCTGCCCGCCCACTTGTTGCTCTCGGATCATTTGAGGGTTCGGGGCATTTTGGACCAAGGCCGAGGACAGTCATCCACCGTCGCATCGCTTTCCACCCCCGCGTTTTCCGCTTTCCCACAAAAATCCTCAAATGCAATTCGAGAATGGTTCACAGGGCTCTTGGCCATGGCACTAAGTGATTGGTTAACGATTTGGGTAAATACTTCGTTTACACGGCGAAAGCACTCAAGGTTTTGCTATTGAATTACGCATATTTTTGGAAGGCATCAAAATATTAGTTTTACTATTTAAAATTCTATACTAATATTCATTTGAAATATTATTAATTAGTACACTAGTAGGGGTATTATGTAATCACAAACTCAAAACCGATATGTTAACCTCTATTCTCCCAAAATTTGCAAGTATCTTATAGATATTATAAGCGCAAGTCAGTTACTTGAGAATTCGCGTACTTTGCCGACGCATAAACGAGTTTTCTGACCGCCGCTTCTTTGGGTCGCCGCTGGCCGTTGACGTTGCAAACAATTTGCGTGAAAAACACTTTTCACACAAACGCATTGCCAGATAGACAGTTTGAATCCCACTCACCCACAATTCTCAGACATTCAACATTCAACATTCGCATTTTCAAATTGCTACAGTAAATATTATCGCCCATGTGACGTATAAGGTGGATTCGAAGGCACATATTTCCCAAAAACACCTCAGATGAAAATTTATGGCCGTTTAACATATAATTTATTTTGCATTAACAAGATGCTTTATAATTGGAGATACACGTCGAAGATATTATTTTAATTACTTTTAAAAATATTAAAAAAGAAAATGTAGTTTCATTTTTACATATATTTTAATGCAATTATGAAGTTTATATTTGTATTATATTGGAAGATGGAAATCGTATTTAACTATTGGTCATAACCTATAGCTACTGTATTAGGATCGGTATATAGACTGGATATTCCCGATGCTGCTGGCGTCGCTGCCTCTGCCGGCGCCAGACGCGACTGCGACGCCGGCAGCATTTTGAGGCCTGCGAGCAGAGCGATTTTCAGTACCGCGCACGCCGGTGATCGCTTCGCACTTGTTTAAGCAAAAAATAAATATCTTAACAATACCAAATATAACAAAATATAAATACCACAAATACAAAATATAGAAATATAGAAAATATAGAAATAGCGGGTAAAATCCTGATCATATTTTTGTTGTTGTGAGTGTCAGTGCAGCTAGATGATCGTGCGGTGAAAAGTGAATGATCCGAAGATCATCTTCATCTTCATCGTCTTCGGATTCGGATTCTCATGTGAAAGGAAAAGTGTCGCGTTGGTCGTTTTTGTTGTCATTCTCGTTGATGACGTTGTCAATCTGCTGATGCCCCCTCTCCCTCTACCCCCCTGCAGCCCTCTCTTTCTGCCACACACACTGGCCACCAAATTATATCTAAAATTCTTGATTTTTTTTTCGTGAGTGCTGTGCCTTTCTGTTTTTTTTTCTTTTTGTTTTTCATCCAATGTTGTTTTTTTTTTGCGTTGTTGTTATTTGTGCGAGCCGCGCGGGGCGGTGGAAAATGTGAAAAATGTGTGCGACAACTGTGGCCCCGCCCCCTAAACCGCCCCTCGCCACACCCGGCCTCTGCCCGCGTCGACGCTGGCTGCGCTGCCCGCTGCGTGGACAACAAATAAAGTGAAAAATAAATGAAAATTGTTTCGTTTCATTTCTTTTGTCATTTGAATATAAATAAGTATATATCTAGACGTCTGTCTACTTGTCTCCCCTCCAAATCGTATATATATATACAAGTATGTATGTACATATATGTATGTATGTATATACTCGTTTATCGGCCGATCTATATACGATCTATAGAGTCTTAAGTGTTTCCCGACTTGCCAGCGAATCGAAAGGAAAAGCCAGACAGATTTGGAAAAGCGATTAAAAGACGCCAAAAAAAGAAAACATAGAAGAATAATCCCAGTGGAGATCAAAGTGCAAGTGCAGAGAGAGAAAAAGTGGAGTAGGTCGATGAATGGATTGCCTGCATGGCCCACATTACGACGACGCACGGCAGCTTAAGCCAAGCGCCAAGGTAAGCGTACCGCCTCTGCCTCTGCCACCGCCGCCGTCGCTGCCTCCGCCGCCGTCGCTGCCTCTGTCGCCGTCGCTGCTTCAGTCGCCGTCGCTGCCGCCGCAAATGATCGATGAGATTTATAAGATCTGCAGATCCAAAGTCATTGATTTTCCTCCCTATCGGTAATGTGGATATCAATTTCCCACTTAGCATTAAGTACAGAACGCAAAATGAATTTAAAGTGCCTTTTTGTTTATATTTTACATTGTTTTGTTTGGGAATACTTACAAATATTTAACACAAAATATTTCATATTTTTCGAATTATTCTAAAATCCACTTTAGGAGTTTCATTTGGAAATATTCTTTTCTTAAAGGATTAAAATTCAATATAAATCTAAGTTTTATCATTATTTTTAAAACCTTAAATTAATAGTGCAAATTGCACATGATTTTCACATCTCATAGTCGTAAAAACCTTGTTGTTCGTGTTTCAGTCACCGAAACTCGTACATAAAACATATTTTAAACCGAATGCAATAGAAACAAGTGGTTTGTTGTGTTTCCAAGCTATTAGCGATATAATTAAACAACAAAAAAGTCCTTAGTCAGTGTGATTTGGGATTATGAACCAGTCGGCCCCCTCTAGCTGGAAAATCTCTTTTCCACATTGTTGCGTTTCAGTTTGCCACGCGATTTCAGACTTTCCTTTTTCTTTTTTCGTTTTCATTTTAATTTTAATTTTTTTTTTGTGTTTCGTTTCTCTGCACGCGCCTTGGCCAAATCGTTCTTTTTCCATTCTGCATTTAAATTTGGTTTTATTATTTTCTAAATATTTACTCTGGAGCGAGCATTTAGCGTTTACGACTGGCAAAAATATGTGCAGGTGCCTCGGGGCAACGTTTGAGTTATGATCTGTGGCATTTAGCCCCAAAAATAGTTGACCAGATGATCCATATCCACGTATGTAATCTATGTAATCTTTCTTCTGGCCATTTGCGCCCAACCTCGGATGGCAAAAATGTCAAACTATTTAGGTTTTCCCTCGTGCCTTTGCCATATTATGTTATTGTATTCATCGATTGGCGTGTTTGGCTAATTAACGTGGTCCAAAAGCGCATATGCCATGCATTTGTGTTCACTCAGCGGTGCGAAAGAGACGGACTGCATGTGCGTGCGAGAGAGAGGGCATGAGTGGTGATGGTGGTGATGATTATTAAGAAGAAGGGTCAACCTTGGCGGCGACTTAAAATGCGCTAACAAGCGGACTCCCATGTCTCCCAGGTCTTAGCCCACCTCACCCCCTTTCCCACTTTCCCCCCGCCTGTTGGCCATATTTTCTCTCTGTTTGCCCTCTTTTTTCTCACTCTCTTTTACCTCGTTGGTAGCTGGGAAAACCGCTCTTTCCACACCTTGAAGGCGCTCTGCTCTCGGGCATTTCCTACTTGGGCCAAAGCCGTTTGAAAATTAAATTAGAAGGCATGACTGCTGGCCTGCCATTGAAAGCAGCCCATCAAATACACTAACTGAACTAGCATTCAATATATCAGCTATTCATTTATATATATAAATATCTCATTTATATTATTTTTTATATATCTCATTTATATTATTTTTTTATTATTTATATCATTTTATCATTGGAAAAGGATTTCACTGGCATTTCATAAGGAAAGAAAGTTAAAGAAAGTCTAGAAAAACAAGAAGCTATAAGTTGAGATAAGCAATGGGTGTGGGTGTGGGAAAAAGTAGTCAGCTACGATCGTTGGTATCGTTGAGCACCACCAAGTCGAGCTGGAACCACCACCCAACTAGCACCACCCACTATCGCTGTGGCCGTGTCAACCCGCCACGCTGTTGCACTTTCAAGTGGCGCGCGCGCCCGTACACATCGCTCCCACATAACCCAACAAAAAAACCTATAAAAAAAAAAAAATAATCCGTGGATCTCGAGCGTCGCGTGGGGCCCCAAAAAATTCACAAAACTGGTGTCTGGAATTATGCATGCGGCGCCACACGTGCGCTCGCCAGCAGAGATGCGTCACAAGAAGAAGAGGTAGTGAGCTCCACACTCCAGACTCCAATTCTCCAATTCTCCGGAGAATCAAGAACCGGGAATCCTGATTCCGAACGCTCGTTTGCTGTATATAGTTGGCTAATTTTTTACAAATATTTTTTTCAATGTGTGTGGCTGTGTGGCTGTGTGTAAATTTGGATATACATCATTCGCATTGGAATGGAGACAGGCAAAAGCAGTTTGTCATGCAGGATAATTTTAAAATGATGTAAATATGTGCCAAGATTTTTGACTTTTTTGGTAGATTGCTAGATGGCAATTTGTAATGATATTCCTACTGAGTGTATTTTGCTATTGTATTTTGGAGTAGTGAATCTTGTTAATTACAAAAAGAAAATATCAAATAATCATTTTATCTATTATGAAATATGAATTGCTGGGTGAGGTATTCTTTGCTCAATGGTTTCCCGATCCACAAATATTCGGAATATTGATCACATTATACTTTTAGCAGTGTAAGCATATGCCATCTCTCGACTCTGTGGACAATCGGGGAGTTTCGAGTTGGCAGTTGAAGTGGGAAAGCGGATATGTTAGACGTCACGAAACAATCGCATCAGGCTCCTTCCCTTTCGTCCTTTGCGAGTTAGTGTGAGTGGTGTGTGCCTTTTGATTGCCACAGCCTTGACGTGAAGCGGAAATATTTGCCCAGCACTTTTCGTCTTTGGTTTTTCTTTGTTCGGTTTCCATTTTCCGCTGCTGCTGCTGCTCTGTTTTGTTTTCACGAACATTTTTTAATTGATTTGCCTTTGTTTGGTTGTCGGTTTTGTTGTCGTTGTTGTTGTCGTTGTCGCCTTCACCGTGGCCATGACCAGTTAGCCGCAAAAACAACCGCCCCTTCACTTTCCCCCACGTAATTTGCCCCAACTTTCTTTCATTTATTATTTTCTTTTTTTTCTTGATATATATTTCGTTTTGGAACACACACCGCTTCTTTGAGTGTGTGTGGGGAGTGAGCGGAGAAAAGGCCATCAATTTTGTTATTTTTAGCATGCAAATCGTTTTGTCAGCCTTCGAGGCAAATGACTTGGTCGAGAGGGTGCCTTCATCCATCTGACATCCAGCTGGGCAAGCAGATGCCCCCTGAATCTTCCAGCTTCCGATGCAATCCGATGCACTCGTGGTCGTGGTTATTATTTGCTTGGCTTTCACCCCACCATCTTTCACCATCCCCCCCCCCCCCCAAAAAAAATCTGTGGCAAACATTTGATCAATAATATTTTGGAGTAGCCCCCTCCGGAAAAGGCTTTCGCCATTCTCCTCACGTGCCGTGACTGCTTATTAGCCATGAAGGTTACCAGCACCAGCTGAGTTAAGTTGCGTTCACAGTAAGAAAAAAATATGTTATTGAAAATCAAATTCAAGAAAAGTACAGCTTTGCTAAAAAAAATATAAGGGAGCTGTGTAAAACTGGGCATACTTTGAAAAGTAATTTGCCTCAGAATGATTGCGCATTTTCGCTGAGTGCTTTCTTGGTTTGGTTCGGCTCTTGCCACATGGTCGTCGAACATGCAACCCACCGGGAGCACCACCCTGCCCCACTTAACCACCGAGCGACCAACCACTGACACTGGGCCAGGCCAATTTGCATGGCAACACCAGCAACAACAGCAACAGCAGCAACAACAGCAACAACAGCAACAACAGCAACAACAGCAACAACATGCCACATATGAGCAGCGTGGAGAGCCGGCCATGATCCATGGGCCAACATTGCGTATGCGTCATATGCTCAATGTTGCTCCGTTCGTCGACAAATTGCAATCGCACATGCAATTGAAACCCATTCCCAGCACCCAGCACTCGGCAACAATTGTCCTTCGTCCTTGGCAACACCCTGCCAACAGCCTGGTGTTGGGCTAAATGATATCGGAATTTAAATTTGAATTTGATTCGGAATATGAATGGGTGCTCGGATTTAACGAGCTTACTGCTGAATCCATGGCGGAAATTAGGCAAATGGTAAATGGTAATTGGCAATAAACTTGGTAGACCACACATTCGACGTGTGTTTATTTAAATCAACTTTTATTTATGGCTTTAATAGTTTAAAAAAGGAATTTAGTAGCAAACAAAAGTGTTTAACTTAAATATGAGTATTAAACTTACTTTTAATTTTCGATTGAAATGTACAAAAATTTTACGTGAAATGTCTCTGCAAATTTGTTGTTAGCTCAATATTTTAAAACTGTTCATAATAATTTATAGGCAAATTAAAATAGCATGTTGTACTTTTCACTTTTCACTATCACCCATTGGCTTTACATTAAAGTTGGCCTTGATTTGTCGCCGTGCATTGTTGCCGCTGCTGCTGCTGCACACACATTAACATTAATCGTCATGCGAAGGCACACAAATACACACACGAGCACACACTAGCACACACGGCACACACACACTCACACACAGCGAGAATGTTACGAAACCGAGGGAGCAGCAAACGAGCAAAACAAACTAAACCAAAAATGACGAACGCGACAACGAACGCGACAACGACAACGACAACACAGCGACAACACAACGACAGCAAAGCGACTGCGGCAACGACGACGACGCGAAGCCGAATTGAAATGTTGCCCTCGGCTGTCAGACACTCACACTTACATACTCACACACTCGCAATCGCACAGGCAAGGGCAAGATTATAGGAGTTTAGATAGCATATCTAAAGTTCTTCGACTTGAAGTAGATAAAAAGTGTGTGCATTTTGGACTACTCGCTGTGTGGAACCAATAATCACACTTAGCATAAATCAAATCATAAATGAAAAAAAGTTACACTTTGAACTTAAGCGAACGAATTGATCAAAAAACTGAGTTAGCCTCTAAGTAAATGTAGGAAATATGTTTAAATTTAACAATCAAAAGTTAACTTCGATTGTATAATAGGTTTATCATAAATAAGTAGTAATATACAGTTATTTTTGAATTACGTTAACAATATATTTGCAAACCCTCAAAAGTATGCTACACTTTTGGGCGCAACTGTGCACTACACACTCGTAACTCGGAGTTCACGAGCTTTGGCCCTTTGTTGTTCTTGCGAGTTGAGTTAAAGTCGGGCTGCCAGCATATGTGTGCGTGTGTATATGTGTTAGTGCACTGGCGCGCGTGTGTGTGTGTGTGCCACCATCTGCAGCATTTAGTTAAGTTAAGCAATGAAGTGAACCCAACTGAACCGAAACTGGCCGAAATTGAAACGACGACAACGGCGATGAGGAATCGTTGCCATGCCTATACTATATAGGGTATACATATATATATAAATATATATATATATATATGTGTATGTGTGAGAAAACTTGTGTGTGTGTGAGCGGTTCAAGTGGTGCTGCTGGCTTAGATTCCTGTTCTTTTTTTTTGGAATTTTTTTCGGTGCCGTTTCTGGCTTTTGGTTCTGGTTTTTGGCGAATAGTTTGTCCCGGCCAGCCAGCCAGGAAGCCAGTTAACAGGGCTCTCTCTCTCCCTCTCTCTCTCTCTTTCGCTAACTAGCTCTCTCTCGCTCTCGCTCTCTGTGTGTGTGTGCGTGTGGCAACTTCGTTGTTGCTAGTGGAATTGGTGCTGCCACTTCTGCCACTGCCACTGCCACTGAAACTGCTGCTGCTGCTGTTGGCTTTTGGCATTGTCAACAACGCGGCACAAAGTTCATACAATTGTGACACGCGGCGCGTTAAGCACGTGGCTCTGACTGATAACAGAGCTCTGTCTGTCCCCACAAAATCTACGAAAATTAATAAAAATCATATATGCGAGTGCCACGTACAAGCGGGCAATGCATATTTTAAACCATTTTTTTTTTGCAAGTGTCTACGCCAGTGATAAGCTTCATTGACCTCCTGACCCCACTGTCTGTGATTTTTGTTCGAGTGCCGCGAGAGGAAAGTGCGTGAAAGGTCCAGGAAAACTGTGCGATTAGCTAACGTCTGGCCATAACCGTTTAGTATTCGCCATTTACCATTTACCAAGAACGGGAGCAGTGCATTCAACTCCATTTGGATGGCATCCAAAAGGAAATACATGAGTTGTGATATGTAAAACGAGGGGTTCTTAAAGGAGTTGAAGCAAAAACTATGCACAATAAACAACTAAAAATAATCTGAAAACTTTAATGAACGTAAAACAATTCGCTGTTAAACATTTAATGCAAATAAACTAACTAACTAAGTGAACTTAAAGTCTTTTAACCATTTAACCACGAAAACATAAAACTCTGCTCAAAGTAGCGTACTATTAAAACGAAATACCTCGTGTTCGGCATCATTTTAAACAAGAGAACAAAGCACTTTCAATCACAGAAAATTGCAATTAATTTGAAAAATGTATGGGTTTTCAAAATGAGCTATAAACATTAATGTGGCATCTTAAAAATCAATAACTTACCCATAAAGTTGTCGAACCAGCACAGCAATGAGCAGCAACAATGGCAACGATCATTCGCAACAGCAGCCGGTCACATCAGTTGCATCCACAGCTGCAGCAGCAACAACCACTGCCAATTCGGAGGCTAATGCAGCTGGATCCGGATCCGGATCACAGACATCGCGACCTGCAACGGCGCCAGCATGCCCCAGCAGCAGCAACAATAACAACAACAATAATGCCACCAGCAGCACCAGCTTCTACAGGGTCAACCTGAGCAACACGCACAGCAGCAGCATCAACAACAACACCAGCTGCAGCAGCAACAACAATCACCATGAGAGCAACAGCCACAGCACATTGGTGGTCAACACCAGCAGCACTGCAACTGCAGGAGCAGCAGCAGGAGCAGGAGCAACTGCATCATCGGCCAGCGCCAACAACAATCACATCTATGTGAATCCGCACAGCTACGACAGCAGCACCACCGGCAGCGCGAGTGGCTCCACGGCAGTGATGCTGCCACTGCCACTGCCACTAAGTCTGCCGCTCAACCTGCCACATCAGCCATCAGCAGCAGCTGCAGCGGGATCAGGATCAGGATCGGGATCAGGATCGGGAGCCACAGGAGCAGCATCAGTCGACGCGCAGCAGCCACTTGCGTTGGGCGGCAGCAATACGGGTGCCATAAGTCGCATTGGAACGCTGACCGGAACGGGCACCTCCACATCCACCACCCTCAGCACCCTGAATACATATCTGTTTCCCTGTGGCGCCGACTCCGCCAGCAGCTGCGATCTGGACAGCAACTTCAGCCAGATGCTGGGCGCCGGCAGCGAGGGTGGCTGCAGCAGTTCCCTCAGCCAGACGACGGCGCCTGCGGTTGCGGGTGCAGGATTGGGATTGGGCGTGCAGCTGGGACTGGGCTTCATCAACAGTCGGCGGCGCATCAGGCGGCTGTTCGGTGTGGGAGATATGGTGCCGCCGGTGGCCACGCCCACGCCGTATGCAGCCGCCCTCCGACGGCGCAGTTCGCAGCTGGTGCAAATGACCAAGAAGCGGGAGAAGGAACTGGAGGATCTGGAGCAGCAGCAGAGAATAGCCACGGTGGCATCGGCAAATGCCGCCTTCCTCGAGCGCCGCGAGCAGCAGCAGCAGCAGCAACAACATCTGCAACCACATCTGCAACAGACGCAGCAGCAGCAGCAGCAGCAGCAGCAACATCTGCAGTTCGCCTTCAATCCCTTGCAACCGGAGGCGGGGAAAAAGAAGAAAAAAAAGCCACCTGGACCGCCGGCGCACACGAGACAGCAATCGTCGCGCACCATGGACGATCCCATGATGAATCGACCCAGGAAGAGCACACCAGTGGCCGGCAAGAAGAAGGACAAGGGACCGGAGAACCCCTATGAGAAGTACCCATCACCACCAAAAATCCAAAAGCACCCACCGCTCTTAAGCCTCACCTATACCAAAACCAAAAAAATCGAAATGAGAAAAACAATTATCAAAATATTTCTGAAAATTATGCGGCAAAACAAGTGCTTCTATTACCATTTGATTTACGCCATTTGCTGCCATTCGTTTGATTTTCTTGCTTGTAACGATTTGAATAAAACGATTAAGATTACCTGCAAATACATAGTATTTTAATTAGTTTGAGTACCGCTTTGCTTTATCGCTTCTCAATGCTTTTTCGCCTTGTTGATTCTCCTCGCCTCAAGCACCAAAAAAAAAAGTTCCAAATTTGATTTTATGACCATGTGACACCAGTTGCAATATTTGCAATTTTCCAAGACATTGGATACCATTTGTTCATTGTGTAGGGTATGCATTTTCTATTGGGAATTTTGCGAAATTTTTAAATATTTTTTTAATGCGATATAACTTGCAATTAAAGTATTTATTAGCCTTAATTTGTTCAAATGCTTTTTAAAATCTGAATAGATTCGGATAGATTGCGGACATTAGCAATTTGCGAAGAATTGTAAGCGAGTGTCACATGGGCATAATTAGCTTGCTCACCGAGATTTAGCCGTCCCACAGGGCGAATGCGTAATGTCCGCAACAGCGGGCAGGGCAACGCGACGTTTTTGGCTTGGGGTCAGAAACAGAGCCAAGTTGCCGCCAAGTCAATGCCCCAAAGTCACATTCACAGACACAGACACAGACTCGGGCACAGAAACCGTAAATGAATCCAGAATCTATAACCGAATCTGAATCAACAGACAGTAGACGGCGCCAGCTCCAAACTCCGGCTAAAAAAACAAAAACACACCGAAAAAAAACAGAAAATAATAAAAACAAGCACTTTGTGAGCAAAAAAAAAACTAGAACTGAAAAGTTCGCAGAGACGACAGAGGACGGGGAGAAATAAATGCGTAGTCATCTGTGCGTCTAACTGGAGCCAGCATAAGTCAGTGTCCTGGCCATCGAGTTATCCTGTCTGCCAGCAAGTTACGTATACGCCACCGTGCCAGCGGAAATGCCTGTTTCCCTGTTTCATTTTGTGCGATGCCAAATGACGACGGTTAATTGCCGTAGGTCAGCACAAATCAGAGTGTGTGCTCCAAGCTCCAAGCTCCTGGCTCCCAACTCCCAACTTTCAACTCTCAACTCTCAACTGAGGGATCTTTGACAGCTGTTTTTTACCCCACCTCCCTTAGCCATTTGATTCTGTGACTTTGGTTTATTTAGTCATATATGTATGTACATATATATGTATAGTTACCGCCTTTATGTAATGCCTTGGGTTTTCTTCTTTTTGGGCACTGGAATGGGGTGCGGCGGAATTGCTTTAATGTGGCTTGCGTGTCGCTGTGGACTTTTGTTGTGCCCTTTGTTGCGCGGCTTTCGTTCCTCCTGCTGCTAAAAAAGAATTTATGTCAATGCCAGAAGCGACAAACAGCAAACAGCGAACAGCAACAAGAAAACAATAACAGAAGCGAATATTATAATGGCATAAGGGCGGGCGGGGGTGTAAGTGTGTGTGTGTATGTAAGTGTGTGAGTGTGTGAGAGTGGGGGCGGGTGAAATCGGGAGTACTGACTTGGCCCCAAAACATTACTCTGCAGTTTCAGTTAATTGGCACGGCACACACACGCACACACACACACACACGCTCATTTCAGGGGCCTATCCCCCTTTTTAGTGGCCAACACGTGGGCGACAAAAGCAGCGCGCACTGAGAGAAAACCATACCTGGTTTCATTCATTTTTGTTTTTCTGTTTTTAACATCGTATTTAATACTACTGAGTATACTGGTTTTGAAGTTATTGAACTACAAGTTAATAAAATACTAATAGTAACAATAGTACCCTCCAAGTATGTTATTAAGTTGGTCGTTTTAATTGCTAGACAAAAATATAGAATTCCCCCCTTAGTTGTAGTATTTTTGTTCAGTGTTTGCGACTGAGAGCTTTAGGTGTGGGAAGAGTGTGAGCGAGAACACGCGACGCCAGCGCTGCGACATGTAGCCGCCATTTAAATTGCCCGGCAAGGCGACCTCGTCACCCCACCGCCCACCGCCCACCACTCCGCCAATTCTCGAACCCCCTTCCCACTGCCCCCCTTCAACCTCCTCCATCCCCCCTCCGCCATTCTGGGCTACCCCAACGTGGGAACAGACCCGGAATGAGACATGTTGCCCTTGATTTGTGTGCACGGCATGTGGCGGCGTGTTGACTATTTGCATTGCATGTCCTCCTCCTCCTCCTCCTCCGCTGCCCCCTCCCCCCACACACACCCACACTTTACCCGCTGGTGTGTGTGCGTGCGTGTGTGTGTGTGTGTGTGTCCAATAATTTCGTAACATGGCCTTTGTGGCGATCTTTGCACAGCGATAAGCGAACTGGGAGGAGAACTCATTGAGTTGGCCACTCGCAACTTATTTCTCCCATTTTTATGCCATATTTTTTTGGGCCAAGTGTAAAGGCCTTTGGCGAGGACAAAACAATATCATTTGGCCCCTTGCAATTGCATGTCCATGTATTTGTCTCTGAGTGAGTGTGTGTGGGTGTACTGTTCCAATGCCAAGTGATTTGCATTTTTGTTGCTTGCGACTTCTTGTGCTGCGCCTAATGACGGAGTAATTATTAATTATTCGATGCCTGTAATGGCCATCGTAACTCTCGCTTTTGCTGAATAATTCACACTGGCGATGGCAAAGCAATGGAATAGGTGCGCAAAACTGTGTAATTAAATTGTATTTAGCCAGGAATCAAGTGGCAGCTATTATTAGTTTGACATGTTTGAAGGCACAGCAGTTGCGATTGACCTACATTTTCCGACCCATTAGGTTTCACCATTCAGGTGGATTTTATTTTAAGATACAGCATTGCAAATCTTCATAAAGTGATACTCAACATTCAATTCTTTTGTAGTTCCTATCAGAGAACTGCGCAAGAGTGGCATTCTTTGCCACACTAACACTCATCACTCAACAAATTACCCGATGAAAATATTCAGATTATGCCCAAAATCTGTAGATAGCCTCCTTTTTTTTACCTCAATTTTACAACAAATTTAAACAACACAAAATAGAGATTTCTTTTTCATATATTATATTATTAGCTTTGTTAGGTACTCACCCCTTTCCTCGAGCTCTTTCCACATCAGAGCTGACAGCTGGTTGTAGCTCCTGGAAAATAGCTAGCTCAGGCACTTCCTCCAGTAGTAGGTCGAAATCACATTATTGATATCCCCTGCTGCCACATATCACATATCACTGCACCACTCACTCACAATTAGTATTTGAAAAAAAAAACATCGAAAAAGTGGTTTGCTTATGTAGGACTTTTGAGAATCGCAGAGGAGGGCACCTATATTTTGGTATTATTTAGTATTAAGTATTTAGTATTATTTAGTATTTAGTATTATTTAGTATTTAATACTTAATATTATTTAGTATTTTTATTATTTAGTACTTAGTATTATTTAGTATTTAGTATTATTCATTATTTCCTTTTAATGTAACGTAATACTTTCAGCTATCTTACTTATAATTTTATAATTTCACTTTGAATGCCAGCTAGAACAATAGAAATATAATAGTGTTAATTAAGTATAAATATTATTTAATCATATATAAGAAAAGACAGCAGTTCTCTGTTCCCTATGAACATTTGTAAAACAAATAGTTTGGCTTTTATTTATTTTTTACGTAGTAATTACTTACTTTCCTAAAAAAAATTCATAAAATAGTATCTTCAAATGGTTATATTTTAATTAATTGGCTTTTTGCGCCAACCACTTACGCCCTTTTTTACTTTGAAACAATTATGAAACTTAAATATGGTTTAACTGGCATAATTTAAAAGTTACCCACGAGTTAGAAACTCTTGAAAGTTTCCTTTAATTAAGCTGATTGCCTGGCCAAGTGTTTACCATCTGGTTGGGCTAATAATCTTGGCAACGGAAATGAATTCAAATTTGCACCGGCTTTCCGCGGAGAAGAGGGCGTTTTTAGTTTTTCTCATTTTTCATTGGGCCACAGGAAAATAGGCTACGGAATCCATTCACTTATAAACTGCAGCTGAAGAGCGGCGTCTCGCACACACAACTCTACCGCAAGGGCCACCAATTAGTGGAGGTACTACCCAGCCACTCCATGCCACCCCATGCCACCCCTTTACCACCCCATTGCCACCCCATTGCCACCCCCTGAGGCAGCGACCTTGAACTCGCCGGCAAATCGAAGCACGAAACGAACACAAAGCGAATGAAAGTAAAAGTTGCACGTGCTTCGTCTTCTGCGGCTGGTGCTTTGGCTTTGGCTTTGCTTTCCCAGCTCTTCCTGCCTGCTACTTGCGGCAGCTGCATGCATAATGTGCAAAATATATGCCACACCAAACACCAAGCCACCACCCACCAGCCACCACCCACTGCACCGCAGCCATCGGCACTTTGGCGCGAAGGTCGCCACTGCAGGCTAGATGGCTAAAAAATCCATTAGGCCCTGTTGATGAACCTGCTCCACCGCCCAGAGGCGCTGACGTCACCGAAGGAAGACTCACCTGTTTCTCACTTTTCTCGATTTTCTCGCTTTTCTCGCTTTTCTCACCTCTGCTCGCGCACCTGGCCCTTTTGTCTTTGCGCCCTGCATTTACTTATTTATTGAGCGCTGCGACAAAAATTCGCAAGAAATATATACAGTATGTATATCTGTATATATTTATATGTATATATATATATATATGTTGCGGGAAAGGGGGCGGGGCGAAGTGACGACGTCAGCAGCGATTTATTTCGCGACAGTTTGTCGTCCATCTTTTTTTACGACCGACGACTCTCAGATTGCTGTTGTCATTTATTTGCCGTCATAAACTTTCAATGGAATCACGCAAGCGATTTTTGCCAACTTTTCTCATACTTACGAGTATCCTTCCTTCGCCGCCCGCTGCTTTCTTACTCGCATGACAAAAATGTGACAGCGACATCGGACTTATTTTCCGCCCATTTTTCCATTTTCCCACTTTCCTATTTTTAGTCTACATTCCCTCTTTTTGTGTATTTGCTGTACTTTAAAATCGGGCGACGCATTCTCAGCCCCATTTTCCCCATTAACTTCGCCGAGTGGACTTTAAACTTCTCGCTTCTGGCTGATATTTTGCATGTTTGACACACAAAAAAAAGGGGTGGGGGAGGGGGAGGTGGGCTTCTGCGGCCAAAAGGGAAAACGGAGCCAAAAGGCGAACAATAAGCAAATTGGCCAAAGGGCGAACGGCAACAACAAGCAATCAACAGCAATGGCAATAACAAGTTCCACTTTCGATCCACGCCGAATCGCTGATGCCCTGACTTTGAGAAGAACCCTCAGTTGGTTATATGAAATGGTTATGTTTTAGTTTTAAATTATGTTGCAACTATGGCAAGGGGCAAGGAACTTTAACACACAAATAAACAAGTTATTGCGGTTCCCAAGATATCATATCATATCATATATAAAGATTTAGCTGGAAAAAAGTGAGGGCTTCGCCGTAGTCGGTTGCACTTGGCACTCGATGTTGCCTGCTGTTCTTGCCACCGCTCAGTGTGTTCTTGCCCCGTATAAATAACATTTTTGTCAAGCGCCTCGTATGACAAAGTGTCAGCTATAAATGTGTTGCACGAACACACATGCACATGTATGAATGTATAAATGTGTACATATATGCATGAGTATATTTGAGACTAGGCCTTTTGGGCACTCAAGTGGCTGCAATTGCTGATGTTGCTGCTGTTGCTGTTGCTGCTGTTGCTGTTGCTGCTGCTGCAGTTCAAACGACAACAGCAATAGCAACAGCAACAATTGCCGCAGCAGCTGCTGCTGCCGCTGCCTCTGCCTCTGCCGTCGACTTTGCTGCCTTCGGTGTCTCCACTGTCTTTGATTGTTGTCGCTGTGGCAAGTGTTCTTGTTGCTGTTGCTGCCACTGCTGCTGCTGCTGCCTTTCGCCAGTTGGATGCCCAATAATTGTGGCGTCTGCGTTGCCCTTTTCCACTTGTTGTTGCTGCTGCTGCTGCTGCTGGAATTTTTGAAATTTTTACTGCCTATTCGATTGGTGTTGTTGCTGTGGTTGCTGTTGTTGCTGCTGCTGCAACTTCTGCTGCTGCCACTGCTGCTGTGGCGACAAATATTGTTGTTGCCTGGCGTTTGAATTGAGTCTGCCCTTTTGTACTTGTTGGTTTTGCTAGTTTTTTGCTTTTTATATTTTTCGGCAGTCAGGCAAAACATTTTCGGTTCTGGGTTTCTGGTTTTCGGTTTCGGTTTTTCGGCCTGATGTTTGCTGCCGTTGCAGTTGCAGTTGCACTCGGCGCGGAAAGCGGAAGCGTTGCCTGCTCCTCGCTCGGTGCGGATAGAAAAATCCGAAGGAAATTATTAGCAATCACTTTCAGCTGCTGACTGGGGCAGTTTCTGTGTGTGTGTTTGTGATCTGGTCCTCGATCCTGATCACGGATCCTTTATACCCATACCCATACCCATACCGATACCGTGTGTGTGCGTGTGTGTTTGTGTGCCGCTGCCTCTTCGCTGGCAGGATAATGGCCGTCGACGGCTTCGGGCCGAGCAAAACGCATTCTGGCCGGCCAGCGGATTGCCGTTTCCTTTTTGTTCAAGTTTTTCACATTTTTTTCACGTGATTTGTGCGTGCTGAAGTTGTGCATTGTGGTTAAGTGGCAGTTAAGTTGCAGCAACAACAGCAGTCGCAGAAGCAGCAGCAGCAGCAGCAGCCGCAGCTTCAGGATGTTCGTGGTCAATGCCATCAAGGATGAGATCGAAAAAATGTAAATATGATGGATACGATGTTGTGGCCTGCATTTCTTTCCCTTTTACCCTTTTGTTCCCTTTTTCCTTTTGCCATTTTTCTCGATTTCGCTTTCTCAGGATTTAGGCATTGATTTTTTTCGCAATTTTTTGTTTCTTGCTGCAACCCCCAACGATTTTGTCCATCAGATAAAATTAGAAATTAAAAATTGATTGGGCAAAACAAAGGTAAAAAGCAGTAGAACAGCTAAATTATGCAGTATTCCTTGATTTGATTTGATTTGTTGCACGCTGGGTTAAGGGGATTTCCCAGTCGCATTTTCCTGCTCGGAAAATCAATTGATACGCAAATTCCGCCCCTTCCCCTTCCACTTGCCCCCTCTCCCCCTGACATGCTTGTGTGCGGTGACCCAGCCAAAAATAAACTTCATTGACCGCTTCCACTTTGCAATGAAGCTAGTTTCGAAAAAGTCCATCCATTTTGGGTAAAACTCCCCAGAAAAAAAGGGGGACAAAAACTGAAGCTACATATGTACATATGTACCTTTGTTGCACTGCAAAAAGAGTTTCGAGAGTGAAAAGTGCAGCAAAAGGGCATATCAATTTGTGCTAATTGTTCACAAATTGTAGTCGAAAATAGTTGGAAACAGAAAATACGAGAAAATACGAGGGTTTTCAAGCTGTGAGAATCCGCAATAGCCATGGATGTGTTTCCAGATTTATGGGTCAAGTCAAGACGCTTGTTTGTTGGTCTTGAAACCGCTGTGAAGCACGTACGTTTGGTACACATGTGCAGAACTCGTGTGTTTATCGATAAAGTGAATCCATATCTGCCGTCCATTGAATAACATATAATTTCCATTATTATTTTCTGCTTGTGTGGCCCTCTTTTGCCCCAGCAATCGCCAGTCAATCGAATTGATTGATGAACCCACCGATGGCCACCGACCAATCAATGTCAATTGCTCTTCCTTCTTCCTTTTTCCTTCTTCCCTTCTGCTCTACTTGATTTCTTCTCTCTTCTTTTTCGCCTGCCAACTTCCGCTTCCTTATCTTCCACTCCTTTTGCCCCTCGCTTTCCATCTTTGTGTGTCATGTTCCTGCTCCTTCGTCCTTCTGTCCTTCTGTCCGTCCGTCTGTCCGTCCTGATATCTCCTTCGACTTTTGCTCCGATAACCAAGTTTAAACGTCATTAGAACACTTTGCGTGCCATGTTTGCCACCAGCACACACCTACCACTTCGGCACTGCAAGAAAGTTTTCTAATTATTATTATTTATATATTATTTATATATATAAGATAGCTAAAAGGTGGGATGTTTCAAGAAACTGCTTAGTAATTTCTATATACTTAATCATGCTTTAAATCGTTATGTTCTAGTTTAAAGTAGTTTCTTGAATACTTTAAATAAGTAGTTCCAATCCAAGTATTCCGAAGCTTAAGAATGAAACATATAGCATATATATATAAATAATATAAAATAAGTAAGCGAAATGTATTTGTTTTATATAATAATGGTAGTGCTGATCGAATTATGCCTCTAAAAATGATTTCATTGGTGCATTTATCGTTGTCAAGTATTTCACTAGACTCGTTCGGTTTTTTCGAGTGTACTTCTTTTTCTTGCAACGCCTCCACGTTCGCAGCGTTCCAGTTCCTCATTGGGTTTCGGTTTCGATTTCGGTTTCAATTTCGTTTGTCTTCTGCCGTTTTGTTTGTTTGCTGTCTGTGTGGCATTTGGCACTAGTCTGCTGGTCTGGCGGCCTTTGCCACTCGCTCTTGTTTAGCCACCTCAGTGCGGCGGCTAGGTGGCGATACACGTATGTCTTGCACTTTTGCACTTTTGCCTAAGCCTCAAGTCGCGCGAAAGCCAAGCGCTAAATGCATATCTCTGTGTCAGAATGTGGAACAGTTGGCTATAATTACAAGCACACGCACACACACACACAGAGACACTGTTCTTGTAATTGTTGCAACTGAATTTGGAAGCCCCGATCACTTTTCACCTGCCGCCTGCCGCCTGAAGTCGCAAGTCTGAGGTCTGCCGTTTGCCGTTTACCGTTTACCGTCTGCTGCCTTTCACCTTTCAACCCGCTGGGCTGACAGGTGGCAAGTGAGCGGAGAAGCGGAAGTGTGGGGGCAAAGTGGGGGGAGCAGGGGCAGCAGGAGGAAGGAAAATGGGAAATGTGGTGGTTCCGGTGGCGCCAAAGAAACGTTTAACGTTTTATTCCCATTCTCATTTTCGCCAGTTTCATTTGCATTGTTTGCCATCGCTCCAAAGTCATTCCACAGTTTTAGTAATCAATTTTTGTTCTTGCTTTTGTTGCACCCAAATGCTGTCGCTATCGATGTGTGTGTGGCTCTGTTTGCGTGTGTCTGTATATCAGTGTGGGTGCCCCTGTCTCTCTGTGTGTGTGTGTGTATGTCTCTGTGTGTGTGTGTGTGTGTGTGCGTGCTGGGGGAAAGCTGGTGAAAATGTGGCATCGACACAGCCAGTTGCATAAACGTCGCAGTCGCACGCGGAACCAGTCGAGAGTAGCAATCGCATTAAAGTCCCATTTTTAATGTTTTAATCTGGGCTGAGCCATTGAATTATACACACACACACACACGCACACACACATCCTGCGAGTCCTTGAAATGGCATCCGATTCACAGCCGGTTCTTGGCTCACACACTCACGTTTGCCGAAAAGCGGGCTCCTTCATCTTCATCAAAGGAATTCACAAGAAATAACAAACAAATCCGTGTGTGTGGCTCTGCGTTTGTGTGTGTGCGTGATGCTGCTGCACTCTCTCTCTCTCTCTCTCTTTCTTTTTTGTTTCAGTGCTTATGTGTGTGTGTGTCTCTCCCTCTCTTTTAATCGCTCTCTCTCTCTGCGGGGGATTTACCATGGAAACGTTTTGGAAAAATGTGAAACATGAAGCTCGGACTTTCCCCATAGCCGCTTTCAATTTTGTTGTGATGCTGCGTTGAGTTTCCGTTCGCCAGTTCGCCAGTTGCCCGTTGCCATCACCATAACCATTATCTTTACCGTTAGCATCGGGCTTCAAGTGTTTGCTGCGAGTGCAATAGAGGAAATTAAATTTTCCAACCATTTCGTGATTTTGTCCTTTTTTTTTCTGTGACTCTCTACTTTTATTTTGAAGTTTACCCATTTAACCTAGTTGGCCAAATTCGAGCGATTCGGCCAATTCAGCAGCGTAATATCTGTGTGTGCAAGTGTGTGTGACAATAAACAAACGCCATGCGGTTAATCTAAGCCATTAAAAATAAATTTCGTGACTAGCAATCTGGGATAACAGAGTTTCCGTGTCCTCCGCGCATGAAATATAAATGAAGTTACATCAGATCATTGTGAATTAGGCCCACTCAATGATTTCGTTCAATACTAAAAATAGCTCTATACCTTTTCTATTGATTTTGGAAGTATGATTTTAAAAAAGTTTATTGTTTTTCTCGCTTTTTTATGATTGTGTCTGAAAGTGTTTACATTAAATTAACTTTGTTTTAAATATTGGAAAGTGGAACTATATTTGTTCTTAATTATTTTACATATTTAGGTGTCCTACTTTATAGTTTCAAGGATGATAAATGCTCGTTTCCAAAAGCAAATAATTTAATGCTTAGTTTTGTGTGCAGATATAATTGTGATTTATTAATTTAAATGCTGAAACATGGATTTAATATATGCATTATTTATTGTATGTGTGCACTAAGCCTAGTGTATAAATAATAGGTCACAATTTGTTTTGATCTTAAATGTATTAAGGATTTAATGTTTTTGGTTTTCGATTGTTGATAAAACGCGCAAATTTATTGACTTTCCTTGTGGTTTGTTTGGTTATTAATTAGTTATTAATTAGTTTACGATTAGATCGCTGTACCAATAAGTATGAACTGGTCCACTTTAGAGAAATATGAGCTAAATTTTCACTTAGTCTTAATGAAATCAGCCTTAAGGAATCGCTTGAAGTTGTGGATAATTTGAGATTATTTATTTAGTTTTGTTCGTTGAGTTGCAAATGTGCAGTGCTGCATAAATATTTGTTTGTTTGCCAGTTGCAACACAATTTGCCTAACTTAATTGAAACAAAGAGTTGAGTTAACTCAGTTCAACACTTTGAGGCAGGGTCAACTGCTGTCCGCTAAAAGCTTTCCATAGTCCTTCTTTTACTACGCTACGTTGCGTCCAAACACCGCCCACATTTCCCGCCCATTTCCCTCTGGCCATTTTCCACCCACTACCCCGCCCCCTCGCCATCGCCATCACCTAACCATTTTACACGTTTTGCCGATGTCAGTGTGTCAGTGTTACAGTGCCAAAGCCGGGTCCATGTCCGTGTTTTTGTGCTGCTGTCTGTGTCCGTAAGATGCCGACATTCCACGAAGCCTTTCTCCCTCTCTCCCCCTCTCTCTCTCTCTCTCCCTCTCTCTCTCTCTCTCTTGGGCTTTTGGTGCCGTCTCTTTCTGCTGCTGGGCAGAAACGATGTGGCAAGTGGAACACGGCAGCACATTCACATTTTGGACCGCGCTCATTTCGCGGCATTTTCGTTACGTATACGCAATGTGAGCCGCAAGGGCGAAGGGCAAAATTGCTAAATTAAAGTGCAAAAATTTAAGAAAAATATATATCCTAGGATTTTTCAAACAGATATATTCACGATTGTGTGTGTATATGGGATTATTTAAAGCGGAGACGTATTGCTTCTGTGCTGTGTGTGTGTGCGTTTGTTTTTGTGTGTGTGTTTCTGTGTGTTTGTTTGTGTGCCCACTAGTTAACTGCCTTCGATGGCCCGGTGTTTCCTTTATTTTCCCTGTCTCCGGCCAAATGTAAACAAATTTCAATAATGGAAAAAATGCGAGCAAGGAAAACTGTATGTGTGCCAGTGTGTGTGTGTCAGTGTGTGTGTGTGTGTGGGTCAGGCGCATGTCTGCAGCAGAAGAAGAAGAGCGATTAAAGCAGCTGTGCGAAGTTCTCGTTTTATTTACATTTATTAATATTTCCGTCTTTTTTTTATCACTCTGCGACTCGGTCACTTTATGTCTGTCTGTGTGTGTGTGTCTGTCTGTGTGCGTGTATGTGTGTGGCTTTGCTCTTGGGAATTGTGGCGTCACCATGGCGTATGCGTAATATTTTGTTTTGTAATTATATGCGCGGCGGACAAACGAAAATTTGTGTTTAATTAATTAATTGAAGCGCAGCAGCAGCAGCAGCAGCAGCAGCAACAGCAGCAACAGCAGCAGTGGCAACAGCGGCGAAAGCGTTTTCAGTTGACCGCGTGGCGCCAACTTGAGCGCAACTCAGCGGCAGCTGCCCCGCAGGAATCGCCTCTTTGGATCTGCATATACCTAATGTACATGGTGCCCAGTCCCCAAAACAGCTGCTTGCCACAGCTGAGTGTGTAAGGGTGCGTGTGCGTGTGTGTGTGTGCGTGTGTGCGTGTGTGTTTGTGGAAGCGAGATGGGCATATATAAATAGAATTTTTTTCCGCCAAACAACGACCTTGCCGCCCGAAAAACAAAACGGAATGAAACACGCAGCGGCGGCAAGTGATAAATGAGATACTAGAATCTTAAATGAAAGTATCAATTACAGTTTTTTTTTTTGTTTTTTAAGTGACCCCCTAATTAGTGGGCTATACGTTTGGCGCAAAGTGCAGTCACTCAGCAAAAATAAATAAATAAACAAACAGCGACAATGGGCAGCAACATGTGGCCAAAACCGCACTGCCAACGCCACTAAAATGTAATTACAACTGATAAACCAAACCGGCAATAAAAACGAGTAAACCCACAACGAATCAACCGCAAACATCGACGACAATAAAATCGACAAATAACAACAATGCAAAGTGAAATGGAATTTTAGCTCAATTTTATAGAATTATTTATTTATACCGATTGTATGCAATATCATAGTCAGTTCGTTTCAACTTTTAGTTTGGTTGTATTCAATGGAGCTATAATGAAATAGCATTATTATTTAGGCTGCAACTCATTGAAAAGTTTGAATGACTACTAGGATATTTTCTACATTTTTTAAGCCTCTTGGCAAACTTTTTTTTTCTAACAAAATATTAAAGTTACAAAGGTATTTTCCATTGAAAAAGTGTCCGATCAGATGCCCTTTGTTACTAATGTCTCCGTTTTTGAATAGAGTAATGAGTATACGAAATTTTCGTGATAATTGAGCGGAGTATTAATTTCATAAAATTTGTTGTGCGTAGTCAGATCCTGCAATGTGCCGAAATCATCGACGAGACAACCAAACCAAAAATAAATAGTGATTAAATAAGTGAATACCACAAATGCCGATCTGCAAATGGCAACTAAACGAGCAGACGAGCCACAGACAACGCTTCCAGGTCGAGTGCCAGTTTTCGTTCGTGCAGCAGCAGCAGCGAGTACAGTGAGGCAAAGCTAACAGCGACGCGCGACCATCAACGCGGGACTCACGGAGCCCGAGAGGCCAGGAGCGGCCCACTCGGTGGCCGTCATGCAGCTGCAGGCGGCCAGGGGCCCAATTAACCAGCAGCTGCATTTAGCTCACCCATTGAGCACCTAGGCAACACACACTAAAGCACATACTACTTAGTACACATACAGTCATATACTAGACACGCACACACACACACGCACGCACACAGACATACCACACACGCACAGACATACACAAGCACACACACAGATACACATACAGAACCAATTTATTGGCAAGGATTCAGTGAGCTCATCGAAGCAGACCAGAACCAGAACTAGAAAACCGAAACAGAAACCGAAACCGAAACTGTAACAGAAACTGAAACAGAAACTGAAACTGAAACCATGCAGATGATACTTGTTGCTGGCGGGTAAGTGAAAAGCCAAGCCCCCACCGCCCACTTTCACCTTCCGATTATCCTATCCAAATCCAAATGCAAATTCAAATTCAAATCCGAATGCAAATTCAAATCCAAAACCAATCCAAAACCAACCCAAACCAATCCAAACCAATCCAATCCAAACCAAATCCAGAATCCCCACCCCTCGATGTGATATGTGTGCCTCTGTGTGTGTGTGTACCACTCGGAACTACTACTACTAACTTAACAGCAGCATCTGAGATTATGTATGTAACCCGTGTGTAACTAGCAGGAATCAAAGTTCGTGATATCTCATCATGTTCTTGATATCCATAGCTATAGCTGTAAGCCTCGACCGGATCGGTCAGTTCTATATGCCACATCTTTTTCTGTACAATCATGCCTCAATAGTACTCGATATGCTTATTGTTTCGCCTTTTTTGCCACTCGCACTCGTTGCCGCCAAATGCCTTTGCTTGGCACTCGTAACTAGAATTTTTCGATTATGATAACTCGTAACTTGTACTGTAACTTGTATTGTGATCTATGATATGATACATATATATATTTAACAATTCGACTAATCACTGTTTTTCTTTGTTTCCCATTTGCAATACTCCACGATTCCTGCGATACCCAAACTCGATGTGAACCAATACCTTCAACTTGCAGGTAAGTCACCATATATCATTTTCTTAGTTGGGAGAATATGTTGGTCTACATTTTATAAGGATTACATCGAAGATACCTCACACTAATATTGGTCAAACAGAATACTAATTTTATTTATTTCTCTGGAAGTAATAAGTCATTAAGTTCGGAAGGGAGCTTTCAGATGAGATTATAATTATAAGATTATAATTAGAACACTGCCCAAATGGGCGCAACTATCTAAAATGTGGGAATGGGATGTTGTAATGCTAAATATGAGAAACCCCATACAGTTTAATAAACTAGTAATTGCGACTATTATAAAGAAAAGGTTAAAAACTATCAAAGTATAGTTAAAATTCCACAAACGACTTTATTTTTTAATTTTACCACCTTATTCTATAAATGCTTTCGTGTGGCTATAAAAGGTTTGCGTTCTGATAAAGTTTTATGCACATATTTTTTCACAACAAAAACCTCCTTTAGCAAGGACATTGAAGCTTAAAGCTTCTCTGTTTTCAAAAAGCTTGAAAGCTTGACGAAAACACAATTTACGAAAACTTAAACGTGAAGCTTTAAAGCTGGGAAAACTAGGCATAGCCAGCGTCGATTTTGATGAAGCGGAAAACCCGAGCTTTAAGCTGCGCTTCAACCAGCTTTCCTTGGCCCTTTTCTCTCGCGTTTTTCCGTTTTTCCCACGTTTTCCGTGCCAAACTTTCCCATGCTTTGTTTGGGCGCGCGCGTTTGTGTGCGTGAATGTGCCATGTGTTTATTTATTAATAATTGCATTACTCATACGCCACGATGTCCCTCGCTGGAAGCATAGCGTTCAAGTGCACACGTGACACGTATACGCTCGTGTGTGTGCATTACTTGGGCATATGTGTGTGTGTGTGTGTGAGTGTGCAGTTATTCGCATTATTATAATCAAGTGGAGCCAACAAAAGGGAAGCGAAGGCATAGGCTGAGGCAGAGGCTGAGGCAGAGGGAGCATAACGAGCCTGGCGGCGTTTTAAAGCACACATTAATAATAGAGGAGCACACCTTTGCCACCAAAGGGTGGTGATGCGGTGCTGAGGTGGAGGTGGTGGTAGAGGTGGAAGTGGAGGTGGAGGGCATGGGGTTGTGGCTTTTGTCGTTTCTCCTTCGATTCGATTTTCTCCTGCTCCCGTATGCATGTCTGTGTGTGTTTGTATTTGGTTCATTTACAGTTTTCACCTAGTTTTCGTGTTTTGGTTGTTTTGCCCTCGGCCGCCGCCTCAGCGGCCCCAAGCGGCATTTGCTTTGTTTGACACCGCCACTCATGCCACCAAAAGCTGCAGCTCCATCTCCATCTCCAGCGGCCGGTGTCCGAGTGTCGCCAGAGTCGCCAGTGTCGCCAGTGTCCCTGTGCCCATGGTTCCCGCACTTCTTGCTCAGCCATGTTCGCCCAGGCTACTCTTTGGCTTTGTTGTTGCTTTCCATTTTATTCATTTCGTTTCGTTTCGTTTCTGTTTTTTTTTTATATTTTTTTTTTGTGTGTTCTTTGGGCCTGCTCTGGTCGCTGTGTTCGTGCCAAGTGGCACTAAAACTATTTGCCTTTTGCCCAGTTTTCGTATGCTTTTGGCCAGCGGGAACAGGAGCGGTACCTGCCACACAGCCCAACACAGTACAGCACATCGCACATCACACATAGCACACACCACACTCGGCTCAGGACACAGCACGCAACACGCAAGAGGCGCCACCGGAGTCGGAGTGCAGCAGTGGAAAACTCCGTATAGCTTTGGCTATATGGCCATACGATCCAGTCCGCTGACAAAGCCGGAGCCAATGCAGCAAAGCAAATCGCACGTGCTCGCCTCGGCCCAAAATGTTCGTGGCGAGTTCGTGGCGCCCAACGTGGGGCGTTCGTGCCGCCGCATTTGGCTCGGCTCGGCTCGTCGTTCGGCGGTTCTTCTGTCGCTGGACACTTTTGCAGCGCCTCAGTTCGGTTCAGTCGTCGCAGTCGCAGTCACGTCGTCACAACGTAATCGTGCAACGCGTTCCGCGCTTGGCGGCGACTGTCGTCAGTCAGTCAGTCAGTCAGTCAGTCAATCAATCAGTCAGTCCGTCAGTCAGTCAGTTAGTAAGTCAGCCAGCTAGTCAGTTAGCTAGTCAGTTAGCTAGTCAGTCAGTCAGTGAGTCAATCAGGCAATTGGAGTTTTTAACCAAACTTCAATCCAAACTTCTTACCTCGCTCAAAACCCCCCCACTCGCACTTTAAATAATAATCAAAAAAAAAAGAAAAAAAGCAGGTGGTGCGTGCCGCGTTGTCGCGCGTGATTCTTGTTGTTGTTCTTGTTTTTTTTCGGTGACTGTGAGTGTATGGTTCTCTTATTTGAAATGGTAACTCTTGTTGTTATTGTTATTCCGAGTTCGGTGCGTGCCCCAGAAATTCGCAGCCCACGGAGAAACTCCATTTGAGAAGGTGTTTAAAACAGCTTAAGAAGCCATTTAAGCACCCTTTCACGCGCCACACAAATGGAATGAGAGGGAAGAGTAAAAAAACGCCAGGACATGATCCGGGGGTTCCCTCGCCAAGTGTATCGCCCTATCTGCGACTGTTTCTGTGTTTGTTTACCTTAATTAATGCACTGGCAAGCGGTAAATGGACCCGGACACTGCCAACATAATTTGCCCAGGGGGCGCCACTCGAACCTGCAGCCTCCGGTGGAATGGTGATTCTGATGGTAGTGCTGGTAATGGTGGTTGGGATGGTAGGGATGTTAGGGGTAGGGATAGGGGGTTGTCCATGCCAACTTAGCCGACTGCAGGTCGAGTTAATTAATATTTCACTCTAGTCAAGGGGGCGGGGAGAAAGTGGAAAGTGGTTGGGAAAAGTAGGGGTAAGAGGGGTAAGAGGCAGCAGTGAAGTTTTGCTTACATAAGCAACTTCAATTCCTATTGCCTTTTGCCATTTCCATTCCCATTGCCATTCCCATTCCCATTCCCATTCCTATTTCCATTTCAGTGCAAGTCGAGTGGCCCAAAAGAGCCAGAAGGAGCCATAGCTGTAGTAGCCTAAAGAGAAACTGGCAAATTGCTCATACGACGCATTGGCGCCGTCAAAAACTGAACGAGCCACAAAAGCGGAGTGGCATGAGCAGCCGAAGCAGAAAGAAAAACAAGTTGACCCAATTTGCAATTGTAAATCAAACTTAAAATCACAGCCAAAGTTAAACAAAAATAGAATGCAGGACTGGAATGTTTCATTTACCATAAGCCAGCCTCAAGGATCGAAAGCGGAGATCAATCAAATGCCCTAAAATAAAACTGGGCAGTGAATTTAATATTTTACCAGTGGTAAAGGAAACGTATAATATGTGTATGTCAAAAACACAAACCAAGAAACAAGAACCACATTGATTGGATTAATGGCTTATGTTTCGTCGCTTCGATTGTTTTTCCTTCCATTGTCATAGAGAAAGCATATATAAATAATAAATACACTGGCTTTGGCTTGCAACAACAATTGTAGTTGTTGAAATCAGGCTTTTCAGTAAAACTTCAGATTGCAGTGCAAACTAAACAGATGAAGAGAATCATGGGACTAATTATATTGGGGCTTTTGGCAATGCATTCATTTTGTATTTTCATGAGAGGCTTGCCATAAATTTGCCAATTGGATATCTGGGAAAACTTTCCGCTTTCCCAGCCAGTTTTCCCCATACAAATTAGTTTGGATTTGGATTCGCGCTGTGTTCATTAATTTGTCTAAGAGCAGCTGAGGTTTTTCCCCGTATTTATAACTTGAGCGAGCACTTGGCCATGTGAGGTTATTATTATGCAGCCTCGTCTTTGTATTTTTGTTAAGCTTCTTTTGTTTTCGCTCCTCCCATTGTTTTCCGCTCAACGTTCCCCTTTTCCCATTTTCCGCTTTTTTACGCCATGTTCGCATTGTATTTGCGATTAAATTCAAGTTTGACTCGCACACGCCAAAATTAATTGGGCACTTGAAAAGTTGAACAAGTCGATCGAAAGGAAGGTTGGAGGGGTTGGATGTGCCGTGACGGCTCGACAGCTCAGCCTTCTGTTAACCCTTATCCACTCAGAAAAGTGAAGAGGAAGGAGACGGGAAGGGACGGGACGTGGGGAAACCCCCTTTTTGTAATGTTCTAGGCAACTGATTTATTTTGATTGAACTTTGCATGCAAGCAGCTGAGGCAACAGGAAGAACTCCTGAGCTCTCGAGCAACAACTGGCAAGTGAAACATCATAAAACAAAGCCAGTTTGTGGTTGAATACGAGCATGCCCCCCCTTTCTTTCCAGCCACTGGAATGGGTTTTATTGGAAGGGGGGGGACTACTACTAGATTGAGGGAATCGGAGGCCATTCGCACGCACATTGCCTGGTTTTTAGGCGCCGTGGCTTAGGCTTAGCTCCAGCTCAATCGTAAATGCGTCGAGTGTGGTTGCTGCCCCTTCTCACTCTTAACCCCTTTATGTGCAAGTGTGTGTGTGTGGGGGCTAAGTGGTTATGGCAACAACAGCGCTAATAAATCCCGTCTGCCCGCGCCGCTGGTGCTCGCTAAGCTCTCCTAATGCCACTGAGGCAACTCGGCTTTGTCTTTCGAGTTGAGTTCGCCCTGTATATGGCGCATACATCGAGTGAGTGGCTTTAAAGTGGCATCGGCAGCTTCTTCCCCCCTCCCCCGATTGAATGACGGCGAATTTTTATTCTTGCCACAGTGCCACAATTTCACAATTCGATATATCTGCCAACTGCTTTGCTCCATTTTGTCTTTCCTGCCACGCTCGGCCATTTAGTTTTTGGCCCAATTGCTAACTTACACATGTATGTACATACATATTTATGCGCATATGTTTGCGGTCGGGCAGGAACACACACACGCACACTACAAAAAAATGCTGTCACCAAAATTATGCCCATAGTGAGTCGTATTTCATATGTGCTATGTACTTGGGGACTGCCTTCCGCAACTATAAAACATTGAATGCTGCAGTGAGGCTACTGATTTCCTTCATAAAGTTTTCGAAAATGATTTCCTTTATAAAGTTTTTGAAAATATAAAATAAAATATAACCAAGTACATTGAATTTATTTCACTTAAACGTAACGAAATGTGCCAATTAATTAAGCCTTTTGATAGCGAAGCGTTGCCAATCTCAAAGTTTAAATTGGCTGATTTGGTGTTAACCTGAATTAGTTCTCAGTGTGCCATCTATCTATGGATATTATAAATTATTCGCCTGGATCCGGAATCTGCTGCCAGTGGATTTTGCTACTCCGGCCAGAGGCTGTGCTCTGCTCGGCTCCGAGAAATGTGAAATGTGAATTTCGAATGGCAAATAGCAAATGGGGAATGTAGGAAGTAGGAAGTAGCGCGGAGAAGGGAGAACGGAGAAAGGAGCACAGAGAACGGAGAACGGAGAAAGTTACGCACTGCGGCGATGGCGAGTTTTTGGGCTTTTAATATGCTGTCGAGAGGTGGAAATATACGTGTGTGTGTGTGGATACTTGTGTCTGTGTGTGCGTGTAGATTGCACGTGCGCTGCGTGATTTTAATTTGAAACAAACATAGCCAGAGCACCCAAACACACACACCAATTTCCTTCAGCCTCGTTTTGCGTTCCTCTTTTTTAGGTTTTAGTTTCTTCTCGGCTCTTTTTTCTTTTCTTTTTTTTTATTTAATTTTGTTCATTTTTTTTTTTTTTTTGTATTTTTTGTGGCCCCGGCTTTTCACAGTTTTATTTGGGTTTTTCCGTTTTCGCTCGGCGCTCATTCTCTTTTTTCTGCCGTTTTTATTTGTTTTTTTTTCGTAATTCTTTTTACGACTCAACAAGCAGCAGAAATATAGCAAACCAAAGAGGAAAAACACACACAAAAAAAAAGAAAAAAAAACAAATAGGGCGGGTGGCACCGAGAGAACATTTATTGATCTGCGGCCGCTCGAAGCCAATTTGAAGGTCAAGCATACGCACTGTGGGCCCGCCGAGATGGTGGTGGCATCTTCGCAGCGCAAGAGTTCTGCAGTGTTACATAAACATATGCAAGCCGCAATCAATTTTCACTCCCCTCCAACTCCCCATTCTACGCCCGTTCGTGACGTCATGGTAAATTATTTTCAAATTTGCGCCCAAAGGCCAAACAAGAGGCAGCTGTGCTGTGCTGTGCTGTGCTGCACAAAGCGGAAACGGAAGTAGCAGCAAGGCGACAGGAGGCCACAGCACGGCAAACATAGCATACTTTTCAGGGCGCTGCGGGTGAAAGGCCGTGAGGCTGTGCGGAGTTAGGCTGTGAGGATTGGAGGCTTGGAGGCTGGGATCCTGTAAAGCTGCGACGACTGCAGTTTGGCTCCCGCTGCTCCGCTTGTTGTGCCGTGTCAAACATTTTCATCCACTTGTTCGCATTATCCTGCCAGACAGCGCACAGCGGGCGAGGGCATCAAAAGATGCCGCCAGCAGCAGCAGCAGCAGCAAAACCAGTGGCAAAAATTGTTACAATTGCCATCGCAGGGTGGTCACGGGAGGGGGGAGGTGCTAAGGGGCTGGGGGCCAAACGAGCGAGAGAAAAATGAAAAGAATAAAATGGCAATAAACAGGCAGGAAAATGCTCCCGATAAAGCGAAAGCTATATACACTTTTCGTGTCAGACAATAAATCGAAGGAGCAGTTTGGCAACTATTAAAACTCAAGTAGTTTACTTTTATTTTACAAATTTATTTACATTTTCAACCAGCTATGCAAATGCATGCTTAAGAATAAATCATTAGTTAGCTCAGAGGCAAAAGATAAATAGCAATAAGTTACTTCATTTCAAATGTGTTATTATTTTTGCTGAAGAACTCAAAAGCCCTATAGATTCTGAAAAAACTGATATACCTAGAAAGTCATAACCCGCGATTGAATAGAATTTCCCATTGACTGCACCCTGAAGTTTATCGCTAGCTTCCACAGAGAAGGAGCTAACACTGGGATTATCCCCTACTTGCAGGGTATTCCCATCAAGCCAAAAGGCTTTTCTTGCCCCTCCCCCCGCCGCCCCCTTGCCAGCGCTCGTGAAAATTCTTTGCGAAATCATGCAGAAAATCGCTAAAACCCAACAAGCAACTGAAGCTAACTGAAGACGTTGGAAAGCACGCACATTTTGCTCGTTTTCCCCCGTTTTCCTCGTTTTCCCCGTTTCCCTCGTTGCTTTTTCGCTTTTGTTGCTGCTGGCTGGGTGCAAAGAAATGTCATTAATGCTTAAATAGAATTTCGAATCGCATTTCGAAATCGATTAGCATTTGTCCGCTCGCTTGAGAAGTCACGAAGGCACTGGCTGCATTTTAATTATGCAGCAGTAGCCAGGCAATAGCCACTGCATTTCGATCAGGATGCCAAATGAAATGAAGGTGGACTTCTAGGTGGAAAGTTGCATTCGCAATGAAACTAATTTCAGTCATATAAAACAGAGATGATTGCATGAATTCAAAAGGATATTCGGTTTGGCATTTAAACAGTACATCCCAGTGAATTATTTAAGCACTCTCAACTAAAAAAAACATGCTAAAAGTGAAATAGCAAAAACGACTTCAAGACTTTTAAGTCAGGAAATATAAAAAATGAGGATTCTCTTTTATAGCCAAGTGGTTAAAGTGGTTAGCGTTTTAAATTCCATTCCAAGATCTCTGTGCCGCTAAGTGGTTTTCGCATAGTGGGCGTCTATATAAATACTTCAGTGCCAAATTAGGCAAAAATAAATAAACAATTGGCCAAGAAATAGAGAGAGAGAGAGGGAGAGAGAGGGAGAGAGAGTGAGAACAATCGCAAATGAAATAAAATTAATTCAAATGGCAGCGGCGGCAGTGCCAAGAGCAACCACAACAAGCAACAGTAAAAATGAGAAATAAAAATTAACATAAAAATGCGCGAATGTCAGGCCAACTTGGGCTTCTATCCATCTCCCTCTACTTGGCTTTCTCTTTCTCGCACGCTGCCTTGACTTCGCTGTGTGGGTCTATAAAAATCGTGTTGTGCCTTAGCTTCCGCTATAGCTTTGGCTATATGGCTTTAGCTCTAACCCCAAAGGATATCCCCCCCCCCCCCCTCCCCACTTTGCCTCAAAAGGCGGCAGGTGCAACACACGCTCTGGCCAAAAAGGAACTTTCCTTCACTCCACGCCGCCGCTCTCCTTTTTCTGCCTTTTTCATGCTTTTTTCCTGCTTTTCCTATTTTTTTTTGTTTTGCTTTTTCCTGCTTTTTGGTAAGCAAAATCGATACAACCACAGTGGAGGAATTAGAACTTGGCTAACACACACACATACACATGCACAGGTGTAGCACGCGGCGAAAACGGATTGCAAAGCTAAAGGACTTTTGTTCCCCTAATTAAACTAGAAAAGCCGGAGCACAAAAAAATGGGTATCCTTTCAAGCCGACTCCCATTGATTTCCACTGCACTTAGGCTAATTACATTTTTGTGCAGCTTGATATTCGTATGTCAATCGATTTGCGTATGCCAAGGAAAGTTCATTAAATGGAACGCGTTTCCTTCTTTCAGCTGAGCAAAAACTTTCGATCAACTTTGAAAGTCACGTGCCCCAAGTCCGAGAGTCCAAAAATGAAGCCAGCCCAAGTCTCAGTTTACAAATTTTCCAACTTGCGGCGGTAAAAGAGTTGGAAATTGTCGGAAAATGGTGCGACATAGAGAGGGAGAGGGGGAAAGGGGAAAGAAGGATAGAGAGCGAAAGAGAGCACCTCATAGACAGGGACTCAACTCAACTCGACTCAACTCAACTAAACTCGACACGAAACTATAAATGTTAATAACAAGCAACATTGTTACTAGTTCCTCTTCCTCCGCTCGCTTCCTGTTCGCCCGCTTTTAGAGGGTGTCCTTTGAGGTATGTCCTCGCAGACGGAATGTTTCTCCGAAAATGACAGTTTAGCTACCCCTTAAAGAGTTCTCTTTGAGGAGTAGTCACACTAAGCCAGTAGTTTTAACTTCAATCTATTTTAAACTACTATTTACTACTCTCTTTATTCACAGAGGGGTTATAAAATCATTTTAATGTGTGTCATACTCCTGAGCTCACTAATAAGTTATTTAACAATTGTGAGGTGAAACCAAGTAAAAGGTGGGGTAGGAATGCCTTTGTAAGGGGTATTTTTAGCGTCGTTAGCAGCTTTTTGGTGGCAAACTTAATTGTTCGCCTGTATCCTGACTGGAATACCCGAGTTGAGTCCTTGCTCCTCTCGTTGTTGTTGTTGCTATTTCAGCTATTTTCCTGCAGTTGTTTTTATTGTTCGCTGCTGGCGGTGTTGGTGGTGCTGGTGTTGGTTTTGGGTATGTTAGACAACAAAGTTTTAATGGTATTAGCAAGCCAAAAATAACACACACAGAAAATGTTGCCAACAACAATGTTGAATTTGAAGCGAGAAGAAGAGCACTACACACACACACATACAGAGATAGAAGTACAGGAAATGAGTGAAGTGAAGGAAATGAAAAAATCCATTGCCTACTTTTTGGCAGCGAGGCAAAGAGTTTCCCTTGAATTTGCCACACTTAAATCGAAATTATCGTAAATTAATTGTGAAAACGGAGCAAAGAACTGACTGACGAAAGTCCCACTGGCAATATACTTTTTCTACGGTCCTTTCCATTATTTTACCTTCTATTTTATATTTTTTTGTAGCCAACTATCTGTGTGTGTGTGTGTGAGAGTGCTGTGGTCAGTGCATATGTGTGCGGGTGTCGTCCTCTCTATGTTAGTGTCAATTATCTGTGTCCATGTGGACAAGCAAAGTAAGCTTTTCGGGCGGCCAAAAAGAAAAAAGGGTTGGCTAAAAGGAAAGGGGAGAAAGGGGAGCTTGGCAAGCAGAAATTTAACTTTGTCAACCTTTGCAGTTTTATGAATTTCAAGGCCCCCCAAGCTATTCACTAAATGGGTGGAGAAAGGGGGAGAAGTGAGAGGTTAAGAGTGGAAAATTAGCTGATAATGCTGCTGGCTCTTGTGCTTGTGTGACTTTTCTCCGAGGAGGATTATGCGATGGCCTTTTTGCGGAAAATTGCTGAAAATTGTGCAAAATTGAGAAATACACACAAAAGAGCAACTTCAAAGCCGCACAACTTAATACGAATTCAAATCTGTGTGTGTGTGAGAGCTGTGTGTGTGTGTGTGTTTGTGTGCGTGGGCGATGAAGTATGAAAGAATTGCAATTTTAATTTGCACTAAAAATGAATTTATTGAGCGTCCATAAACAACAGAGAGGGAACTGCAAATGGGAATAACGAATAACGAATAACAAAACCAGAGCAATTGCCCCATGGAAAATTGAAATAAAATTCTATTTCGCATTTGTTTACACATTGTGCATGAAATATATATGCTTGACCAGGCCAAATAGACCAACAACTCAGGCCGCAACCACAATATATATGCATATATGCACATACTATATAGATATTTACTTAGATTTCGGACAAAATAAATGGTTGAAAATTAAATGCTGAAAAAATGTTTATGCTATTCAGCTTGCTGTTGTGAATTGCATTTGCAAATGTTTGCATATACATATGTACATACATACATACGGCATTTGCATAAAGAATTTCAATTAAAATTTTAAGGGTATTTTCCAACTTTCGCTGCCATTAAAGGCCGACGACTTTCATTCGCTTTAATTGGGGAAATCATACATTGGGGCCTTGGGGGGCGATTCCTCATGAATCATTTCCTGATTCGGATTCTGACATCTGGCAATTAATAAGTTCGACTGTGAACAGGGCGTGTAGGTTAAAGTAGGCTAAAATTTTCACCGCGGCTTGTTTACCCACCAAATGATAGGGGTTGCTTGCTGGGTGGCAGGCGGTGGTTTTGGGTGGTTTGGGTGGTGCAGGTGCCTAAGGGGAATGACCAAGCACGCACACGAGCAACACCACCACCCCCACCACCGTTCCCGTTCCCCTCCCAGCCAAAAACAAGCCCAACTCGCGTTTTTTTTCCTTTTTTCCCGCAAGTTTCTAGGAATGTCAGCTCTGATATTTGTCGGCGCTTGTCTGTCATTTTCAATTTGTTGTTCCCTCTCTGTCCCTCCCCCTCTCTCTCTCTCCCTCCCTCTCTCTCTCTCCCTCCCTCTCTCTCTCTTTCTACCTATCGTATCTCTCTCGTTCTAGCGTGGCGCTAGTAGCCGCAACCTTTGACCCCCTCCATCGCATTGGCATTTCCGCTGTCATTTAGTAATCGATAAATTTTGTATTTGCCTTCGGTAAATGCTTCTCGTTTGCCTTCAGCTGTTGTCAATGCCGCTGGCCGGCGATGCAAATGCTTTCCAGCTCTCAATCGCAAAACCGTTCCGCCCACATTTTCACTTTTTCACTTTTTCACATTTCCAACCGCTTTTCCACATCCACACCTTTTTTTTTGCACACGCAGCGCGGCGAAGATTTGCGCGCAGTGCAAGAAATTAGGCTGATTTACCAATTGATTTTCACGATTTAAATGAATATATATTAATGAATGTAAATTCATTGAATTTGAGTCTAGTTAGTCCTAGATATTAGTACAACTAAATTAGCGTTCTTAGTATTCAAAACTGTGCTATATATTCTTTGCCATCTTCATTGGCTAGTTTTTGATTAATTATGATGATTTAGTTCATATATTTAAACACAATTCCTAGTTTTTTGTGCACCGTGCATCTGCTGGGCTGCATCTGCCCGCAAATCAATCAATCAATCAATCATTCAGTCAGATTGTCGTGCTGAGTGGATGGATGGAAAACTGAAGCGAAATGTAACCGCAATTTTAACCCCTTTTAGCCAAAAGAGCCAAAGAGCCAAAAAGCCGATGCGATCCGCTGGAATGCGAAACCCCTTTGGTGTCTGCTGCGCATAAAACAATAATTTGTGCATAAGCCAGGCGGAAAGCGAAGCGTTTGGAAATGTTTATGGCACCGGCGGGAATCCCGGCCAGCTCCAACAATCTCAACTATTCCATCTTTCTATATACATACATATATATATATATATATATATATATATATATATATATAGAGCGAGAGCGAGCGAGATGGCAGCTGGGGGCGGCCCCAAAGAGATTCTTGTCATTAGTTTGAATAATTTAGTTTTGTGTATTTTCCAACTGAGCTCACAGTTTGCCAGCGAGCGATGTGCCACAGAACTTTTGAATGCAGCTCCGCAGCTTAACGCATTAAATAGTGAACCAGGATGTGAATTTCGGAACTCAAACGAGTCTACTCGAGATTATAAATATTGTAGAGCAAAACATGGACACATTGGGCTTAAAACATATAAAATTGTATAGTGCATAGAATCCACTTTACTACGAAACAAGGTAGTTAATGTTAAACAACCAACAAGACCAAAATCCAGTTGGAAATATAACTAAGCATATTTAGTTTATTCGCATTTGTGCTAATGCAAATTTGCCAAAACAATTTCAATTTGCCCAACTTCATATGACATTTGTTCCCATTACCTGTGTGTCCAAACAAAAAAAAAAGGAAAAAGAGGATGTGCTGCAAGTGCATTAAACGCACATTATACGGGCGGCTGTTCCACTGCATTTTCCGAACCACCCGCAATTTTCCCCATTTTCCTGGCTTTGTTTTATTGCTTTCAAATTAGCGCAGAACTCAATTAAAGGCAAAGGAAGTGGAGAAGCTGGTGGTTAGGTGGTTGGGTGGTTGGGTGGTTAGGTGGTTAGGTGGTTTTGGGAGGTAGCTTTTGCTCCTTTTTTTGTGGGTGGTGCGTGGCGTGTGTATGCGCTTCAACACCCACGCACCAACACACACACAGCTGCACACCCACACTCACACACACACTGTGAATGCAGCTCTCGCATTTAATTTAGTTGATTCTAATTTAATAATGAGTTGAATGGGTTTTTGTGTGCGCCGGCAATGGGCAGCACTCCGCAGCCACGCCCACCTCAATTGTGGCCTGCCACATCATGTTCTTATTAACGATAATACTGATGAGCATTGAAATTACGGCCACAAAATGCCGCAAATGCGGAGCGAGTGCATAAAGTCGACCATTTACCTACTAGGGCCACCTGAATGTGATAGCATTACGTATAAGCGTATAAATCCGATTAAGTCGCACGTATTACCCGTGCATAAATACACATCGAGATTTACTATTTTTAGACGCCACAACTGGCGGGCTTACAGTTGCGTAACTCGGGGTATAAAAAGCAGAAAAGATAAATGATATTTTTATTTATTGTCCAAATTGGATGATGATGAATATTGGATTTTGGCCGAAAATCGATTTTCTGTTTTTTTGCGATTTAAATATCAGTATTTTGATCAGAACATTCGAAATATTGGTCCAAATATGGAAAGTCATACCTCGTTGAATTCGTAATTAAATTTCCAATCGAACTGTGTTTACCAAAAAAAAAAAAATTTTTTTCAAATTTTTTCCAATTTTTGATGATGATTATTGGATTTTGGCCGAAAATTGATTTTCTGTGTTTTTGCGATTGAAATATCAGTATTTTGATCAGAACATTCGAAATAATGGTCCAAATATGGAATGTCATATCTCGTTGAATTCGTAATTAAATTTCCAATCGAACTGTGTTTACCAAAAAAAATTAATTTTTTTTTCAATTTTTTTCCAATTTTTGATGATGATTTTTGGATTTTGACCGAAAATTGATTTTCTGTGTTTTTGCGATTTAAATATCAGTATTTTGATCAGAACATTCGAAATATTGGTCCAAATATGGAATGTCATATCTCGTTGAATTCGTAATTAAATTTCCAATCGAACTGTGTTTACCAAAAAAAATTAATTTTTTTTTCAATTTTTTTCCAATTTTTGATGATGATTTTTGGATTTTGACCGAAAATTGATTTTCTGTGTTTTTGCGATTTAAATATCAGTATTTTGATCAGAACATTCGAAATATTGGTCCAAATATGGAAAGTCATATCTCGTTGAACTCGTAATTAAATTTCCAATCGAACTGTGTTTACCAAAAAAAATTAATTTTTTTTTCAATTTTTTTCCAATTTTTAGATGATTATTATCAGATTTTGGCCGAAAATCGATTTTCTGTTTTTTTGCGATTTAAATGTCAGTATTTTGATCAGAACATTCGAAATATTGGTCCAAATATGGAAAGTCATACCTCGTTGAATTCGTAATTAAATTTCCAATCGAACTGTGTTTACCAAAAAAAAAAAAATTTTTTTTCAAATTTTTTCCAATTTTTGATGATGATTATTGGATTTTGGCCGAAAATTGATTTTCTGTGTTTTTGCGATTGAAATATCAGTATTTTGATCAGAACATTCGAAATAATGGTCCAAATATGGAATGTCATATCTCGTTGAATTCGTAATTAAATTTCCAATCGAACTGTGTTTACCAAAAAAAATTAATTTTTTTTTCAATTTTTTTCCAATTTTTGATGATGATTTTTGGATTTTGACCGAAAATTGATTTTCTGTGTTTTTGCGATTTAAATATCAGTATTTTGATCAGAACATTCGAAATATTGGTCCAAATATGGAAAGTCATATCACGTTGAACTCGTAATTAAATTTCCAATCGAACTGTGTTTACCAAAAAAAATTAATTTTTTTTTCAATTTTTTTCCAATTTTTCATGATGATTTTTGGATTTTGACCGAAAATTGATTTTCTGTGTTTTTGCGATTTAAATATCAGTATTTTGATCAGAACATTCGAAATATTGGTCCAAATATGGAAAGTCATATCTCGTTGAACTCGTAATTAAATTTCCAATCGAACTGTGTTTACCAAAAAAAATTAATTTTTTTTTCAATTTTTTTCCAATTTTTAGATGATTATTATCAGATTTTGGCCGAAAATCGATTTTCTGTTTTTTTGCGATTTAAATGTCAGTATTTTGATCAGAACATTCGAAATATTGGTCCAAATATGGAAAGTCATACCTCGTTGAATTCGTAATTAAATTTCCAATCGAACTGTGTTTACCAAAAAAAAAAAAATTTTTTTTCAAATTTTTTCCAATTTTTGATGATGATTATTGGATTTTGGCCGAAAATTGATTTTCTGTGTTTTTGCGATTGAAATATCAGTATTTTGATCAGAACATTCGAAATAATGGTCCAAATATGGAATGTCATATCTCGTTGAATTCGTAATTAAATTTCCAATCGAACTGTGTTTACCAAAAAAAATTAATTTTTTTTTCAATTTTTTTCCAATTTTTGATGATGATTTTTGGATTTTGACCGAAAATTGATTTTCTGTGTTTTTGCGATTTAAATATCAGTATTTTGATCAGAACATTCGAAATATTGGTCCAAATATGGAAAGTCATATCTCGTTGAACTCGTAATTAAATTTCCAATCGAACTGTGTTTACCAAAAAAAATTAATTTTTTTTTCAATTTTTTTCCAATTTTTGATGATGATTATTGGATTTTGGCCGAAAATTGATTTTCCGTTTTTTTGCGATTTAAATATCAGTATTTTGATCAGAACATCCGAAATATTGGTCCAAATATGGAATGTCATATCTCGTTGAATTCGTAATTAAATTTCCAATTGAACTGCATTCAAGTTTAGAAATAAAAAATGAGCATTTAAGTGAAACACCTGGTGTTCTGCAAATGCGAGTGTCAAGGTAAAGTTGACCAAAATATCCCAAGCAATATGGCGGCAGTAGGGAATGGAATCCATAAAGACATAACCTCTGGCCTTAAGGTCTGGCATATGTGGGCTTGCTTGTAAGCCACCAAGGGAGACACGATGGTGGGGCACGATGGAGGGGGGCACCCTCCTGCTCCTCCCTCTGTCGTCGTAATTGAATGGCCAATGGACTGATGGTCTGGATGCCCCACACTCTGGCCGTGACCTTGCCGACTGGCCGAGGCCTATGCCGTTCCCTCCCATCCCGTTCCTTCCAGCCAGCGCACACACTTCTGCCACCCCCTGCTGCCACCACCTGCTGCCAATTTCGCCGCTTGCTGTATGAGTTAATGCGCTTACAGGGACGTCAGCGTCAACGCAAGTGTTTGGCATTGCACTTTAAGCCTCTGCAGCCGGGCAACTGTCACCTAATGGCCACCAAACCCAACCATCCCAACCCAACCCAACCCATTCCAGACTCACCAAGCCAAACCAAACCGAACCAAACCGAACCGCAACCAGCGACTGAGGGAGATTAGTGCAACAGCAACACGAGGCGTATACGTGATGCGAGGGCGCATAAATCAATAAAAGCCGAGCCACTCAGCATGGAGCTCTCATCTCTTTGCCGCCTTTCTGCCCCGTTTTGCGGCACCTGGGCAGCAGCCAAGTAGCATTGTTAACTCAATTTCAACACGGAAGCAATTTGCAAGCGGCTTTAAGCCTTTCTGGCTTATTAAATGCTGCCCCCTCAGCTGCAACACAAGAAGCTGCACTTAGCCATCTTTGTGCGAATGGCTAAATCAGCTGGCAAAATGCTGGCTGCTGCACTTTTGGTCTGCATTAAAATAATAATGCACTCAAGTGGGGAGATTAAATAAATTTCAATTAGCATAATTGATGAAGACATTAATCTTGTGTGCATGTGTGCGATTTATGTATAATCAGTGTGCCATAGAAACTGAATAGATTTATGCAGTGCAGGGTGTGAGTGTCATTAAATGGAATTTGCTATTAATAAAGCAGTGAAATGATAACGCTTTAATTATTGAATGGTTTCAATTTCGATTTCTATGCGAAGAGTTAAGATCGGGCATCTCTCATTTCTCCCATTTCAAATCAAAGTCAATTTATTAAATCAGCCTGGTGGGCGGAGGTGGGCGAGGCTTTCGAATTCCATTTGATAATAGATAATGGCGCATTGAACATGCCACATGCGGCACAAACGCCAGCTTTGTTTGCCTTTGCGAGTTGATTTCGATTCCATTCGATTCGATTCGATTTGATTTGATGTGATGTGATTCACTTTCCTGGGGAGCGGGGGGGAAAGCAGAAAGCCCCGGTTTTTTGTTTGCTTTCCCGGCTTCAATGTGCTTCAAGCTAAACAACCAACAGCCAGCAGGAACAACAAAGCCGAACCAACAGCGATGCAATTATGGCTGGCATTACGCAATGGTTACATAAGACTCGGGGCTCAGGGCGAGGGCACGCTAATTGATTTGCCAAGCGAGTGTGTGTGGGTGGTAGGTGGGGGGTAGGTGGGGGGAGGGGGCAATCGGTAGCCGGAAAAGCGGAAAATCGAAAATCAGAAGAGTGCCATAAGTAGCTATACATAGCATTAATTACAAGCGACACGGAATCACCATCTTAGCCAGAGATTCGCTATCAGTTACCAGTTACATAAGCGCAGCTATCGATAGGCTCGATATCAATATCATTTGGCGTTTGAGAGATATTTATATAAGCATTGTTCTATATAGTCAAAGAGCTAAGCTTGTTGTGGCAACACAATTGAATTGAGTCACTTGCCCCATGAACGCCAGGAACCATCGAAATTAGTTATCGCAAGTGCCTGCAATCGAAAAGATCGAAAATATCGATAAATCCAGCGTTGCATTCTCCCCCCCTCCCCAGCTGTGTTAACCATGTACCAAAGTGTAAACTAAAATGAAAACGAAAGTGAAAATGAGCAAATGGCAGACGCGGCCACAGCAATCGATCCATGACACAGCCAGTGACAAGCAGTTACCCAGTGAAACCGCAGCCGCAACCGAGTCCGATACCGATAACGATACCGATACTGAAACGGAGTGAGTGCCGCGTCCGAGTGCGTCCACTGTCCACATCCACGTCCAGGTCCACGTCCACCATCGGCGGAGCAGGTGAGCCTGCGGGCCACCTGGTGGCATGGCCGCCGTCGCCGGCCTCTACGGCCTTGGGGAGGATCGCCAGCACCGCAAGAAGCAGCAGCAGCAGCAGCAGCACCAGAAGGAGCAGCTCGAGCAGAAGGAGGAGCAGAAGAAGATCGCCGAGCGGAAGCTGCAGCTGCGGGAGCAGCAGCTCCAGCGCAACTCCCTCGACGGTTACGGGTATGCCCATCAAATGCAAACATTAAACATTATACCCAAGAACACCCTATATATATTTTTCAACTATTTCTTGGGCTTAAAAATAAGCCTAAAGAATATTCCTATATTCCGTTCCCCAAGAATATGTCATCTTTACACATCCAACCATTAAAGTCTTTAATATTTTACTAGTTTTACTAGTTTTTGATTAAAATCAGCAAATAACTGTCTGGCTTGACGTGGCAAATATGCCTTTAAAATTTTACCTTTTTTTTTAAAACAATTCCCCTCAATCCGGTATTCGGCAAAATGCAAAATGGTTAGCATGCCGCATTGCTGACGGCTTCATCAGAGTTAAGCCTGCGCCCAAGCGGAGCCATCCAAATGCGAAATAAATAAATAAGAGGCGACGGAAGCTGTGTGCCACGAATGTAGCCTAAAGGATTCGTTTTCGCTTATCTGCCCCCACAGCTGGCACAGATCTCGGGGCACTTGGCTGCACCACCTGAGCCACCTGCACCACCCAAACCCACTGACCCCACGGAACCACTCGAGGAACGCCCCCAAACTCAAACTCCAGCACTCGAATTGTTTACCTCGACCTGGGAACTGGGAGCTGGGGGTCGACCTGGGTGGGAATGGGGATTGGATGGGGATTGGATGGCGAAGTGGGAGCCACGAGGTGCTGGATGTGAAGATGTCTGTCCTAAAAGCGCAATAAACGTGACTAAAGTAAACTAAATCAAGAACGAAGCACACGGAGAACTTTGAGTTGAGCATTTCGTGTTGCACTTGACAGCGAGAAAGGAGATGGAAAAAGTGAGAAATGGAAAGCGAGCTGAAACTTAAACTTGTGCACTCGTGCACTGAGCGAAATTTTATATATAAAATATACAGATCTACAGATATAGAGATTTATGGAAGCAAACACTATATATGCTCATAGATCTTGCATTACATTTTAGCCACAAGTCTACTTTTTTTTTCGAGTGCAGCTAGAAATCTTGCTGATTTCTGTTTATAAAGAAACCGCAGTAATTTTCAGAATCAATGTTTATTATAATAGGTACAACTGCTAGGCCAAATATTGACATTAAATCAAAATGTGAGCGTGGCTTACCAACTGCTGACTTTAAATCAACTGCTGTAATTCTAATCAAAGCATTTAACTGCCATATAGATACAAATATATATTGGTAGCCATTCGATATTACAAAATCCAATTTGCAAGCACTCGTAGATATTCCCTTCACCGAATCTGAAGCGTTGTTTAAGTGGCTTTTCTTTGTATCTGCATCTGTGCAATTGAAGGCAACAAAAACGGAAACCATTGAGCAGTAAGCAAAAATAATGGCAAGAAAAGCGAAAACACAGCCTGGCAGGAAAATAGAAATAAAAATATAAAAAAAACGGGGAAAAAAGCGAAAAAAGTGAAAGCCAAAATGTTATTTTGTTCAAGAGTTGCAGGGCGCCAGGCAGTCAGGTCCTGTCAGGCAGGACCTCTTCCCCCACAAAATAAAAACAAGACGAAAAAAACTAGAAACGCCTGTGTGCCGTGTAGTAGAAGCCGGAAAAACTCGGCATGTGGGTGGGGGGGAAATGTGTGGAAAAACTCTCTGGCTGATTTTCCAGTGCGCATTTCTTTTTGTTTCTCGCTTTTCGGCGAAGTTTCTTATTGGACTTTTGTGTGCTTGCGCTTAAACTCGTATTTTATAGAATGATATTTTTGGCTGAATGCCAAGAGGCAGTTACCAACTGGAGCGAGGGGGTTAAGGGGGTTGCTGCTGCATGTGTGTGTGTGTGTGTGTGTGTGTGAGTGTGACTGTGACTTTGATGTCGACTGTATGCCTGCATGTATGTACACACACACATATGTATGTGTTGCTGTGCACTGAAAGCCTTTTGGTAATTACATTAAACATGCCCAAAATGCAGCAGCAATTTACACATTTTCCTCAGCCAGCCACGCCCCTGTGGCGCCGCCCCCTTTTTGGATAAATCCAACTCCATTTTCCCTGTGGCGCATATGCATGTGTGAGTGTGTGTGTGACGTCACACGCTGCAGCAGTTGCCAAAAATTGCAACTGAACTCTGGCGGCCATAAAAAAGGATAAAAAGAAAGCGAAACACAGAGCTGCAATGTTGCTGATGCCTTTGGGTTAAGCAGCGATATATATACGTATATATGTATATGTATATGTATATCTATATTGGTATCTGTGTATGTGCCTGTTATGTGTGTGTGTGTGTTTTATGTGTGTGTGCAGCAGCAGCCTCAAGGACATTTCCACTTCCATCTGCTTCAATTTTGTTGCATTAGTGTCAGTATCTCTCGCTCTCTTTTCGTCCTTATTCCTCTTATTTTTTTTTGGAATTTTTTTGTTTATTCCAGCAAATATGTTAGGCCTTTGGGGGGCGGGTATATGGCCGGAGGGGGCGTGGCCGCTGACCAGACACAATGTCGCTGCAAACGAGCGAAACTGAAATTAAATTCATTTGCCCCGCCTTGAAGTTCACATAATTGTCAGCTTTTCAGTTTTCAAAGTACTTACAAGATGGCAAGCGAGTGCAGTGGTAACTAAGGCAATTTCAAGGACCTCACTGCAACTATATTACACTTTTTGAATCCTTCCTACAATGCTGCCCAACTTATTTGGTCGATTATGGCATTTCTGTGTGCCTAACATGATCAAATAGAGTTTAGATATATATAGTTATACTCTTTAATTTCCTCCTAAATAATAAACAAGCATTAAAGCACTTACCAATTAAAACTTCAGTTTGCTACAGGACACAAAGTTGTTGCACAACTTGGTCCTTTTAAGTTGCAGGGCGTTGCAGTGTGTGCAGCGTGCAACTAATGACGTTGACAAACGCAGCAAGTGTGTCGCTCGTTCTGGCCAAAATCGGAGTCTACAGTTGCAGATACGGATGCAGTTGCAATTCCAGCTGCAGTTGCAGTTGCACTTGCCGCTGCGGTTGCCAACTGCCTGTCGTCCTGTCGGATTCGAATTCGGATTCAAAGAGCCGCAGACACACTGACGACAAGCCAAGCGTCGCCAGCGTCTCCTTTTGCAGCCCAATGCCACAAGCCTTATTTGACCGGCATTTCCTCGGCATTTCCTCGGCTTTTCCCTCTCATTTTCCATCCGCTTCAGCTGCCCCAGACGGTGTCACCTACTGGCCAGTGTTGCAACTGCAGAGCCGAGTAGCAAAAGTAGTAATGGGATTATTACTAGTGAGCTGTTTCTAAAAATATATCCATTAAATATATTTATACATACATTTATTTGGTAAAGATTCCAACATCATTTGAATTATGTTTTTCTATATTTTTTTTATGTATTTGATGTCTGATAAAATCAGATAATATCCAGAGTCGGGCTGGCAGCACTTTCGCCATGGGCGGCGGTGCAGCAAATTAACATCATGGCACACATTTAAATGCAGACAAACAGAGGAGGGGTTGGAGGGGGGGAGCGGCAAGTGGCAAGTGGATAGGGGAAGGTAGAAAGTGGAGAGATTCTGCAGTGGTACCCGGGGACTTGGGAAATTGAGGCCACACACAAACGAAGCAGGAGATGTACGAGTGTGTCTAGATGGCCGAGATGGTGACCAAATGGCAGGGAAGTGGAGTAGGCTCACTTTCGCCAGATGATGCCACATTTCCCCTCCCACTTCCACCCCCCTCCACCCATGTGAGCCCCTGTAATTGGCCAAGAATTGCCAGCTCACTTCGTGCAACTCGGTTACCAATAAACTGCCATTTAATTGGCTGTAAAAACCACTGAAATGGATATCGACAACAAATGCGCCTAATTGGTAGGTAGTGTATATGTAAATGTACATTTGCACAGGCATTTTAATCACAGTATTATGTTAGCCTAAAGTGATTTCAAAAATTCCTAAATTGCAGACAATTTATCAATTTCAGTGGCTTCATAATTACACCTTTCGCTGTCGCCCCACTTTGCTGAAAGCCATTCAATTATGAATGCACAATCGATAAAAGCAGCTGAAATCCCTTTCCATTTCCATTTCCTAATTTATGTCTTATTTTTACAAACTTGGCCAAGAGCGAGAAGTCACTTGCATAATCGTTGGCAAAATGTGGGATTTTCGGGCGCCGAATGCCCAAATAAATATGCAATTGTTATGAAAAATCGAAGGCCAACTCTCAAGTGTCTGGCCATATTTCACACTCTCTTTTCCGTATGTGTGTGTGTGTGCGGTAAGTGTGTGTGCGTGGGTGAGAACTGCAGAGTCAGAGAGAGAGGGAGAAAGAGAGAGAGAGAGAGCGAGGCAAGCCGGAAGTGGCAAGCAATTTGGGCGGCAAAAAGATGCAGTACACACGGCAAAAATTCTGATTATGTGGGTAATCAAATAATGTCACTTTCAAATGAATTAAGTAAATATTATAAGCCTTAAACAATTATAATTTATTTAGTGAAAAGTAGATCTTTTTCTTAGAAGAAAATATGCATCATAACCCAGTTATACTTCAAAAGCCAATAACTTCCGACTTTCAATTCTAAACTTCTTTACTTCGCGGTGGTTGGAACTTTTCTCAGTGTAGACTTCTGCTCATCAGCATCACACACACACACACACACACACATACACACATACGGAAAAATGCCCAACTGGTCGCTAGTTATGGCGCCAAGATGACGCCCCCCTTTCCGCCTTCGCCTCAATGTCCTCATCCACGTGCATGTCCTTTTTGCACATCCTTGCAACTTGCAACTCGCTCAAAGGCTGCGCTATAAATTTTGCAGGTTGTTTTGCTGCGCTGCACAAGTTTTCGGTGGTATAAAACTCAGCCCCGTCGCTTACCAGCGATTTTCCCGCAGTTTTCCACCCATCGATGGCTCCAGCATTTGTCTCGTTTCCTTCTTTTTTCTTTTCGTATTTTATTCCTTGTTGCGGCGCTTTGCTCGAAAATATGTATATTTTCCATGCTCATCCCCCTGGTCGCATATTTTATGCAGCTGCCTCGGGTTTTCCAGGACGAAAAGTACGTATACGTACGGGAAAAGCAGGACGAACTGAAGCCGGAATGTTGGCCAAAAGCTGCGGGCCACATTTTCCACGCTCGCTCCTCATCCATTGACGTTTGAGGTTGCATTGTTGCTGAATTGTCCTCGTCGAGGTCCTGTGTCCCGTGTAATTGAACCAATCGCCTCTCCCCACTCGCCTCTCGCCGCTCTGGAATATGAAATTCCAGCGGCAGCCCTTTCATCCAAAAGATATTTTAGCTCTTTTTTTCACCACTCTTCTATCTGCCTGGCATCTCATAAATCTCATTAAAAATGCGGGTGGCAAAAATGATGCCATAGTGCTAAAAGTGGCTACTATTCAAGGGGATCTTAAACATTTTTTTTTTGCCTCATTTTTAACCATGCCAAAGGAATCGCAAACTCAAATTATATTGTCTAATTTCCGCATTTTATGCATGAAAACGTTTGAAACTTTTGCATTTGGCATGAGGTCTTCTAATCTGTGACATACCCTAGATATTTCGTACATTTATATACTTTAGTATTTTGTTTAATTTAGCGACTACCGAATTTGACTTAAATTTATTGACTTAAAGCTCTAAAAATGTTATATTTGTAGGTATTAAAAATCTGTAAAATAGATTAAAATTCAACATTAGATCGCCTAATTTGTGGCACATCCTAGTTGGAATAACTGGTCGCCTGCTTACCGCAGATATATCCTAGTCACCGCCTTTATTGTTATCTTCGTTAGGCAGGCTCACCACCGAATCCATGGCTCCATGGCCAGCCCCTAGGAAAATATGCATTTTCCGCGTTTTTCCCCACCCCGCACCGCCCGACCCCTCGCTGGCCATAAATTTGGCTAGCAGCTTAACAAGGGAGCTGAACACCCATGAACAAAAACAAAAAGAAAAACTGAAAAAAACTAAAAAAAACTGAAAAAAACGTATAGAATAAGCCAGGAAAAAGTGCAGCGCCACGGCGCTGGGAAAATCCGCGCAAAACGAGGGGGAAAAGCCGGAAAAGCAGGCCGATGGGCTACAATGTATAACATGGCACTAAAAATTTTATGGCTCCCACAGCCTTTGACTTCAGCTTCGGCCTTTTGGTTTTGGTTATGGTTTTAGCTTTCGATTTGGAATTTTGAAATCGGTTAAGTGCAGGCAGGACGAAGCCACGACATTATAGCATTATGGCAATGGCCAGTTTTCTATGGGAATTCGTTCGCAGAAATGCAGAAACGCATTAGCGTCACTTTGGGCGCTTTTGTTATTGTTTTTCGCTTGGAGGCCAACATAGTTGCCAAAAATTAGTCAGCTGGCTAATTGATGTAATACGTGTTTTCCGCAACCACATTTCCAGCGTTCGATTTATTATACCAAAGTGGTATACATATATATCCTGTGGCCGGCTTTTCAGCACGCTTCTAATCGATCGAGAGCGACGGCTACAAAATGCACAACTTCATAATGAATATTTTAGCTTGATTAATTGCCAGTGGAACAATGCAGATTGCACACACAACTGCCAAAAGGGAAGTGTTGTACACTTCTGCGCATCTGGTTGGCCAAAATCATTCTGGTTATGGTTATAACGAAGCATTTTATGTACTTGTTAAGGCCACAAAAATTGACCGCATTTTGTGAGTCCCGCAATTGCAATTGCTGATTATTTACTTGGCACTGTTAGGTCTTGGTAAATAATTGGCTAATAGTAAGTGAAATACTATAGATTTATATACAATCTGGAAATGTTTAAATTGCAAATGTGATATTTTCAATTTGACATCGGCAATATATCTCAATAAATATTAAATTACGTACACCCACGTTGACATGCAACTACAACTCAATTATTTTACGATTGAACTGCCAATTATTTTGTCGTTCCTTGAAAAAGTGGCGAGTTTCGCAATAAATAATAAATAACACACGAACGTATGTAAAATGCTTATGATTGCCTGGAAACTTCCGACTTCTCCACTGGAATTAATTTATACCTCTTTATGCGTCAGTTGCAATTAAATTTACCTTACATCGGATTTACATAGTTCACTTGATTTTGTGTAATATTTTTCAAATTAAAAAGCATCCATAAATTTGCGTAAAAATGTATTGTTAAATTTGAAAATAATATACCTTCATATAACGATTTCATTCAATTTTCCACTGAAGTTCTCGCTACTTGCAAAGTATTTTTTATGCATAAATATTTGTTTATACATAAATAGTATATATAGTGCGTTAGTACCCAATGGCCAATGGACCTGACTAATTGATTTTGTGCACGAAATATGAATTCAATTTGCGTTGTTTATCATTCCGGCTGGCCGGAGTCGCATGTGCCGGATTAATCCCATTAGGTGGTCGTTCGAAGGGCATTGTGGGTGGGAGTGCGAAATTCAGCCTTGCTGCTCTCTGTCAAGGATACGCGGACGTCAGGCCAGCCCAGCACTGACGTCACACGGGGGCGGTGAACTGCGACGATTGCAATCGATGCGGATGACATGACCCAACGACCCATTAACCCACCAACCCAACAACCCAACAACCCGCCAATTCGCCGAGTCGCCAAAGCCAGCTTTTCCGATTCAATCACCTGCGTATGGGATCTTCGCGTTTTCAAGTGCGCGCCCAGCATCCGCAGTGGGAGCTTTTGGTGGCGCCCTCTGTGCGTCGAGCTTTCGGCTGGAAAGCGGATTGACCGCAGACGCACAGCTTCCGGCTTCCAGGCGAAAAGCTCACTTCGTTGACAGCTGGCAAAGTGACAGTTGACCGTGTTCCGTTTCCGCTGCATTCCGCCAGCAATTAATGTGGTTATCAAAAAGTGAATGCTAGCTAAATAAATAAATAGCCGACACTGAAAACGGATGTACCACAAACTAACCTGTTGAAAAGTGCTATTCAAATATTCTTTATTATAAACCATTCAGTTTAGTAAACCCAAAATATATCAAATAAATACCTTCTAGGTTTTCTACAGCCTAAAACGTTTTAGTTTTATTCTCTTTACTGAAAAGTAAAATAACACAAAAAAAATATGAGCTAAATCACATTCTTAAAACCACATTCTAGTTAAAATAATTGTTGCAAATTCTATTTGGGAACATCACTTTTTTAGTTGATGATATAATCAACAGGTTTATAATGATTCAACAATTTGTTGTAGGACGCAATTATATTATAAATTTGTTTTATATAAAAAATACACCAATCACAACCTATAAATATGATATTCAACAAAAACCAGATAAATGCTCTGGCAAATGATAATGTTTGATAACTGGCACAATAAAATCTACAAATGAAATTGAAAGCTAAAGAGAAAGGCGAATAAAATAACAATTTAATTTTTTCAAAACAAGCATACTTAAAATACAAAAGTTGAAGTGACAGAGCAAAACTAAACGCACTTCGATTTTGACAGCTGTCAGCGGGTGGACCGCCAAGTCCTTTGGCCCGTGAGCTTTATTCATTGAGAATCTGGCGAAGCTCAAGCTCGCTCCTCGGCACGATTCCCAGCCTGGAAGCCCAGCTGACAGCTTCCAGCTTCCAGCGGCGGAGCAGCTGTCCCATCCGTGGGCGCAAACGGAGGCGTGTTAAGCGGATGGTTGGGTGGCTGGGTGGTTGGGAGGACCTCCGGTCAGAGGAACGCCTGAGAATGGAACGCCACCTGAGAGGAACGCCGGCCAGCGGAACGGCGGGGAGCGGAACGAGCGGAGCGAGTGGAACGCCGAGTGGCTGGCCCAGTACACTCTGCCGAGAGTCAGTCTCTGGCAGTCAGCAGCCGACGGCAGATGCCGACGAGGATGCAGTATAACCGATATCTGAATGCGAATGAGAATCCGAATCGAAATCGAAATCGAAACCATAAGCGAATCCCGAACCGAAATCGAAACTGAAACTGAAACTAAAACTAAAACTGGGAAAAGTGCGCGGAAGTGTGTGTGTGTGTGTGTTCCATTGCCGATTCGTGGCGTTCCAGTGGCAGTGCATCAACAAGGGGGCGGGCGCCGCGAAAGGGGGCGGGGCAGGACACAAAGCCAAAGACGAACTAGAAACGGCCGCGGGCAACAAAAATAAAATTTGAAAAATAAAAAAGAAGAGCCGAGAAAAAGTCAGAAAGCACTTTTACAACAACCAGCTAATACCGAACGTGTAAAAATCTACTTGAAAGCAAATAAATTGCATTTTTTTTACACTTTTTTTTAAGATATCCAATTTTTTTTCTACTGTGTGTGAGTAAAAGACGAATCGCAAGGAAGATGGAAAAAAAGTGCGGCAAATGGAGAGATTAAAACCGAGGGATAAAGATACATAAATCCATGGGACTGCGTGCGTGTGCTTAACCTTGACATATCAAACAAAAACAACAAAATTAGAGCAGAGTGTAAAAACAAAATAAAAAATTAAATCTACTGTGTCTGCAGTGCGGATTCTGCAATATTTAGCATCGCTGAAATTCCGCTGACATGCCATTCAATTCGGCAGCAAATCGAACAAGCGATAGACAACACAATTTTAGCTAGCAAAAATAACCAAAGAAATAAATACATATATAAATAAAAATATATAAATAAAATTGAAGCAAAAAAATGCAAATGAAACCAATAAGCACTTAAAAAATATCATTAAACAAGTGGCCGCCAAAGAGAAAGTAGTGCGAGAAGAAAGGTGAAAGGCGGTGGTGGGTGGGGTGGTGTGTACAAATAACATATTGCTAAGCAAGAAAGAATCACAGAGAGAAGGAGCAAAGGAGAGACGGAGAGAGAGAGAGAGCGAGAGAAAGAGAAATAGAGGGCTCAATTGTTGTTGTTGTTGTTGTTTGTACAGCAGCCTACCTGAACAGCAACAACAACAGCGAGCATCAGCAGCAATTCCGCTGTAAGCAATATTTTTGAGGTATATCCTTCTTAAGGACGTTCCAAAGGCAATTTGCTGCTGCTGCTGCTGCTGCAGTGTATGTGTGTGTGTGTGCTTGTCCCTCTGCCTTTGCCCCAGCATTCCTCTCTTTTCGCTTTGTCTCCATCTTCACACACACACACACACATACTCACACAGGGAAATGCCCAAAGAAACTGAGGCAGAAAGGAGAAAATCAGGCGTATACGTAAATATCCTTAAAGCATTGGCATTTGTTTTCTTAGCTATTTGCAATTTATTATTATTTTTTTTAATTAAATTCTGAGTTTTATAATTTTATCTCAGTCGCACAGGGCGTATGAGCTATTTTTTATTAAATCTTGCCGTATTTCAAAATACCTTGCAGGCTCCACATTTCTTAATATACCGTGTTAAATTGATTATCATGCTTGAAAGTCGCCTAAATTCCTTTATAAATAAATACTTGATACAGTTGAATGCAACACAAGCTTGATATTTTATTTGTATATTCGCATTTTATGCAAACAATAAAATCCTAAACTTTGCATTGAACTAATATTTCCTCTTGCTGTTCGCATCACTCATACGCCCTGGTGTTTCAACTTGAAGTGGGATTTTTCATTTAAAGAAGCAGGGACAGCAGCTAACCAATCATGAAGTCCCCTTGGAATCGAATGTAATCTACGGCAAAGCTTCAAGAATTTCATTTAGAGCAGCGATTGAATTCTTCAAACTGTCCACGTGGCGTATGCGTTATATGCGCTATACGAGTATTCACTGGAGACAACAGTGCGGATGATTTATTTTTTTCTGTTTTTTTTTGCTGGCCAACGAGCCGTAAAAATTGCACGCTAACCACAAATCTGCCCCAGATTGAGTCCTTAATTCATCCTTTATCCATGCGGCCTCTCACCTGGCTGCAATTTGCCCCAAAACTTTTGGCAAGTGCTCAATTTCGTGGCACACAGCAGATGCTGGATGCTAAATGCTCTGCATGCCACCGATGTTGACCTTTCGAGGCTGCCAAAACGCCAAAACGCCAAAAACGCTCACACAGACAGTCGAAATTGATGGATGAGCCAGATGGTAGATGGTGGGTCCCTATTCTGATTTCGCTTTTGGTTTACACCGAGATTGGCAACGTGTGAACTTCAAACTGTTGCCAAAAATACACACAGCTCACGAAGGTACACGGATAGCTAATCAAAATTGATTAAAACACATCGATGACAGCGAGTTTTGTGCAGTGAATGCCGGGTAAATGGAAAACACACACAAAATGGGGAATGTGATTAGAGCGGAGGTGTGCGGTGAGGTGTCAGCACAATGCAGGTAGACCCATCAATCAATTAGCAGGTGACAGGTGAACAATAAAGCACTTGAATACCTGAATAACTAGGCCTAAATCTAAAAACGAAACGGAATTGGAAATTTAAACAAAAATTCATCTTAGTTGTGGCAGTCGTTTCAGCAATGGACGAGTCGTATGTATTTTATTTTAGTCTGTTATGTTTATTAGTATTATGATCAGTTTTGTTACATTTCCTTACTTTCTGTTTACTGTATTTTCTAATTTTTTCATTAATTTGTTTAGCCCTGATGCAAATACAAATATACTGTCTTTTAAACTATCAACTTGTTCTAGAAAGCTTTTTGTTGTTTGTTATGTTTTGGTTTGTTTCAATTCAACTTAATTTTATTATTTAATATTATTATTAATTTATTATTTGTTCACTGGTATAGTTATATGAAATATGTGTGCTACTAGGTCTGAAAGTTGAACTAACGAGGGTATTGGTGCTCGTGCAACTTCTTCCATAATGTCTTCAGTCCTCAAAAGTTCAGTTTAGTTTGGCCAACTAGGGAAAAGTAAAGTAAAGTAAAGTAAAGTGAAGTGAACTGAAGTGAAGTGAAGTTAACTGGAGTTGCGTTGAGTTCAGTTCCACAAAATGCGTGACAAGACAAAGGCAACAACAGAGGCGTGAGTTGATGTCTCTTTCTGGCCAGCTCTCCCTCTCCCTCTCACCTTCTCTCTCTCTCTCGCGCCCCCTCTCTCTTGCTCTACCTTTCTTTACGTTTTTTTTTGTGTGTGTGTTGTGGGAGGGGGTTAAGTATTTACTGCGCACACCGAAAAAATAGAAAAGCCAAAGGAAACGAAAATCGTGAGAGATGCGAAGAGATGAAAGAGGGCAGGCAATGGGGACCCGGTTCACTTTTTCCCGGCCTAGCAAAATTCCCGGCCCCAAAGGACCCTCACACATACACTGGTGTATCTATGTATATACGGCAAACACGCAGACGCAATAGCAAAAAAAATAAAAACGGACAGCTGCTTAACACTTCTGAAAGAGGGAGAGAGAGAGGGAGATAGGTGTAGCGGAGCTGTCTGATAATAACGGCAAAGATAATGGAAAAGCGCACAATACGCTAGGCTGCGAAGCCAGCGAAGCAGCGGGCGAAGCAGGAAACGCCAATAAACGAGACAACACAGCGGACAAACGGCAAACGCAGCCAGGACACGCACTCTCTCCCTCTCTCTCTCTCGCTCGCTCGCTCGCTCTCTTGATTTGTGCGTGTGTATGGGTTGCATAAATCCGCCAACAAGTTTCCCATTGTGCAGGGCCTTAGAATTTCCCTTTTCGCCTCAACATCCTTCGCGCTCTCACTCTCCGTCCCTCGCCCCTTCCTTTCTCTCTCTCCTTACAATGACTCACGAGCTTTGCCCTCGTATTGGTGTTATTTTGTTATACACACACGCCACACGTGCGTGTGTGTGCGCGCAAGAGAGCATAAGTGTGTGTGCGAGTGTGTGTGTGTATGTGTGTGCGTCGGTGTCATTACATCGCCAGTTAAGCGCTTACACGCTTCAATTTCTCGCTTGCCACTTATGGCCCAACATTCGTCGCCTTTCGTCCTTTTCGCCTCGCTGTCCGTTTCGGTGCGTGCCATTGCCGCCGTTCCACCGCCGTTCCACTGCCAGTCGTTCCACTCCACACTCCGCTTCGCCGTTCCATTTCCCACCTTGTGGCGGGCCACGTTTTTGCGCGCTCTTCAAGTTGTTTGTTCTGCTGGCCCTCGAACTGGAAACCAAGCGAAAGGCGCAAAGCAAAGAGCGACTAGCGGGATAAACCCGCTCCCTTTCCCTCATTTGCTTAAAAAAATGCTGAAAAGAAGGCCTAGGGCAAATCAAAGAATAAATCTTCTTTACTTTATTCTAAAAATATCATAAACATATACATATGTATATGCATATGTGTGTGCAGCCCCGTGCAAAAGTTGTTTTTCTGTTGTGTGTGTGTGTGTGTGTGAGTGTGAAGTAAGCTAAAATAAAACACCTCCGAAAATAAGTTAAGGCGTGGGCCATTTACATTCGTGAATACGTATGTGTTTGTGTGTGAGTGCGTGCATGTACGGCTGTGTGTGTGTCTCGACTTCACCTGTTTTACCTCCCCCATCAATTCTGCTGCCCAATTTCTCTCTGCCGAACCGAAAGGTTCAAGGTTGTTGTTCTCAATCGAAAAGTCGCGCCAAAAACAACAAACAGCAGATTGCTCTCCATTCGCAATCAATTGCAATTATTCCAAACAAAAAAAGGTAGAAAAGAGAAAACGGGCTGAATGAAAACGCTTTAAATGCGGCCCATAAATAAATTGTGAAAAATCTGGGCTCCAAAAAATCAATAGGTAAAGGACATCTTGCAGGCCATTTGCTGCCAGCCTATTTTTACCCAATAAATTCAAAACAAGCTAAAACTTGTATGAGTGCTTTCCAAAAGCGGAAATTGCAATTTTCACTTGCTGTTTCCGGTTCAAATGAAACGATTTCGTGCATGTGTGTGTGTGTGTGCTTCCTTCTATATATATTTTGTTTGGGTGGAAAAATAAATGGTGAAACAAAAAGCTAACATAAATAAATAAATATCAAACTGCAGCTGAAAATAAATGTGACAAACAACGCCGAAAGCAATGTCAACAACAAAGTGGAAAGTGCATTGCCCAATTGCCAAAGGAAAAACAATTCTAAAAGCCAAGCCAAACAAGCAACTTTAATACAAATACACATACATACAATCGACACATTAATTGAACAACAACAAAATCGCAGACTCGTCTTCAACTAGCGCCGAACTGAAGGAGGAAAACCCAAAGGACTTCCAAGCCATTGCCAAATGCTAGCCGAAATAGGAGCCAAGGCAATCTTAATGGCCAGAAGCAGCTGCACGGAGGAGCCCAAAGCCAAGGAGCTCGCCAAATAACAGAAGGTGCTCCGGACTAGAAGCATCAGCATCAGCGGTAGCACCAGCAGCAGCAGCAGCACCACCACCACCACCACCACTATCACCACCACCATCACCACCATCACCAGTACCACCAGCATCGCAAGTGGATTACCGTAAAGTGGAGCAGCCGCAGGACGAGGTCGTCGAGGGCGCGGCCAGGATACGCCATCCGAGAAGCCTGAGCATTGGCGCAATTAGCGATTCGCACCACTTGCTCGTCCTCAACCATTTCCCGCATCGATTTCATCGAGCGATGGGGCCTCACACCGGTCCTGCGACCGCGCCAGGAGCAGCCGTTGAGCGGTGAAAACCTATCCAACGCCTCGCCCCCTCTTCTCTGCGATAGGTAAGGTCCTTGAACGATCTGCTTACCCAGCTACCAACCATAGCGTTTATCTTGAGCAAACAATCGGGGCAACTGCGAAAAACTGCCTCCATCTTTGCTTGTACTTTAGATCTATGAGCATGGTGAAAGACATGGTTGTAATCCTTATAAACTATTTCTTACATTTTCTAGTCAAATGATATTCACAATATCCAACTAGTTAGGCTGAGTTTTTAAAGATCAAACAAAGTGATCCTACTTTTCGTTTAAGAACCAAAGGTTACTTATTTTCTTGATTGCATTTTATAAGTAAAGAACAATGCCATAAAAACTAGGAAAATAAAACCAAGGAATGCCACTTAGCCTGCGAAATTGAAATGTAGAAGAGACGCAATATGTCAACCGCTGGTCACGAAATTCATTGCATACCTTGGGGCGTGCATCCCTTTGCGATGAATGATGATGAATGACAAATGATGAAGCGCCAGCCGCAGCAGAGTGAATGTAAATGTGAATGTGAATGCAGATGGAGATGGAGATGCACAAACAGACAGAAACACAAACAGACACCCCCACATGCGGACATAACACTCACACACACACACACACACACACACTGCGATGCCAAATGATGGGTGGGTCAATGCGGCGTATGCGCAATGTGACATTGACAGCTGCCCAAACGCAAACACCAAAGTGGCACAGCATCAATATCATTAACATTCCAATGGCCCCAGACCGTAGCCCTCACCACACACTCACTCACTTTCTCATTCAGTCCTTTAGTCCTTTAGTCCCTCAGTCATTCATTCAGTCATTCAAGCGCCGCTGCCTTCTCAGCCGATTGAGACATAACAATATCCTTTGATGATATCCTGTAATCGTCTCAGTGAATTGACATGAGTTTGACATCGATAACGATGTGCTGTGTCCTCGTGGCTCCCTTTCGCCCTTGCTCCTCCTCCGTCTCTTTGGTTTTCCTTTTCCTTTGTGTGGCGAAAGCATTTTCCCCGCGCAGAAGTTCAAGAACAAATGAAGAGCGAATCCAATGCATCTGGCTAAATTGGTAAATTGATGCCCGACGCTGGCGAAAGCAATTCAAGACACTAAATCCGCTGACACCAAGTGCTTTCTTGTATCCTGCAGAGAGAAAAAGCAAATTCCAAATGTTACATCAAATAAATCGTTTATTTTCTAGACATCTCTCAAAATATATTGCATGTATACTCGCATCATATAAATGCATATATTTTACAATTTCTGATCATTGACCTCAAGCAGTTTATCGTATCTCTCAGAATTGACGAGATGTACAACATATTTTGGCCAGTGTCCTTACACATCAGTCTGCTCCTTGCTGCTCTTGTTGTTGCTGATTGACGAGGCTTACACTTTCACTTTGCCTTTTACCCAAGCAAACAATTGCCGCACATTTCAACTTGCAACTTGACTTTTGCCCGCTGCTGGCTGCTTGCCGCTTGCTATTTGCTGTCATTGTTCTTGACTTTTGATCCCGACTGCTGCTGCTGTTGTTGTTGTTGTTATTGTTCTGGGTGCTGTTGCTGCTGTTTTTGCTGGCAATAGTGTTGGTAGTAGTGGCAGTTGTAGTTGTTGCTGGCAGCGACAAGGCGACAAGCGCCGTCAACGTCAGCAGCAAACAACGAACAACAAAGCAGTAGAGCCACCGAACAATGGACACCGAACACAGCCAACAATGGGGGAGGAGTGTGTGTGTGGGTGTGCTATAAAGACCTTCCTCCCCCCCTCTCCTTCCCCCCAGTGCCTGCAAACACACACATGCATGCATCTCGCCATTTTCGCTTTATGTCGCTTTCACTCGCTTGACTTTCGCCAACTGAAAAACCGAAATACCAAAAAACCCCACCTCAGTTTCAGATTGTGCGGTGCATTAAAATTAAAACCACACAATGCGCAGGATGTGAAGGGGGGGGTGGTGGAGGTGTTTGATCCGTATTAAACGGTTTTGAGGGCTTAACAAATTGAATGGGGATTACTTTTGATTGTGGCCAAGACGATTGGAAGCTATCTCGAATTGCGGGGCTGCTGGAAAGGGGAAGTAAAGCTTGTGGGTTAACTACTCCTCCTCTATTCTGCAAAGCCTTTGAATTCACTTGTGTGAATCGATTACCATCTTTGTATAACTTTGTGTCCTAATGATCTCCCTGATAAGATTGCAATGAATGGAAATTGAATTGCTAGCCATTCATTTACTATCTAACTAAGATCATATAAATATGTAACACTTCATCTAATTACCTTTCTGCAACCGCATTTAGTTAATGGATTTCTGTAAATCAATAGAGATTAAACTACCAATACTGCAACTGCAATTCATTCCACATACATCAAATATTACCTTTTGTAATCATTAAATATCACAATTACCGGTAGGTTTTTCATCTATAACTAGTTCCCATTTACCAGAATTTTAAACTGTTGGTATTTGTAACATCTTAACCAAACTAGACTTTTAATTGATTTGAAGATTCATTATGGCGCAACTTGACCACCTTACCAGCTTATAATTAAACTGCTTAATTACACTTCTGGAAATTTACCTTTTTCAATAAGATTTTTGCCATTCGAAAAGCACAGAATATCGATTAATAAATATTCCGCCGAGCCCTTTGATTGTCTTATGCCTGCTGAAGGACCATGAACTGATTGCACTTCTGAGAGCCCCGGCTAAGGGTCCTCGATCTCCAGCTATCTCTCCGTAGTCAAGTGTCCATTCTGCAGGTCCTTCTCCACCCGCTTTTCACCCCCTTCACCCCTTTTACACCCGTGGCAACCACCCTCTGCGTCCACTCTGCTAACTCTTGCGCCTTTGACGCACTTGAGACATTTGAAAAGTTTCACCTTTGGAGAAGTTCGCTTCGCTTTTAAATTGCGCGCTTAACAAGTTCGTTTCCTGTCCTTTTTTTTGTATCCTGCAACCCTCGCCCGTTCCATTGTTACTTTTGTTTAAGCTAAGCCTGCCTTTTTCGAATAATAAACGACGGAAAGTTTCAAATAGCGGAACATGTTTAAAATGCCTGACGTGCACACTTTTCCAGCATTTTTTTGCGCCCCGCCAGGACCCAGGACCCCCATTCTCCGTAATTTTCCCCAACGCCTTCTCCATTTTCAACACACAGCCCCTTTCATTCATTCTTTGCTGGCCACACGTGCATTGGTAAATGCAAACAGCACCGAAAACACAAAACACAAAGCAGAAAACAGAAGGCGACAGGCAACAAGCTTTCGCCCACTTCTCCTGCCACTGCCACTGCCACTCCCACTTGCCCGCCCCCAATCCCCCGCCCACTTTCTCCACCCACTCCGCTTGTTGTTGGTAGCCGAGGAACGGCTTGCATGTCGCTGCACACGAGTAGAACCTGAGAATGGTTGCCAAAAATAAAAAATAAAAAAAAAACCCAAACGGAAACGGAAAATGAGAATGGAAATGAAAAGCGAGAAAGCAAAGTGCCAAAGATATGTTTACAACTTCTACATACCCTCTATCTTGCGATCTCACAATGTTGCCATCAAATATCTTTTCATGATTTTCCCTTGCATACTTTGCCAAGCTTTTAACATTTTAACAAGAACACAAACGCATTCTGTTGTGACTTTAAATCAAATTCTGAAGTTATTTCACATATCATCGCAAAACTCTCAATTTCCCTTGACATATGTATACCCTATACGAGTATGCTGAAAAGAGGTAAATCACGAATAGCATACCAACGGCCCACACAAATTGTGCACGCAATTGTGCCCAAGGTCACAAAAGGGCAGGCCAGTTGCTAGTCACTAGTTGGTTAGTCCGTCCGTCCGGCCGTCCCTCCGTCCATCTCTCCGTGCGTCCCTCCGTCCGTCTCTCCGTCCATCTCCCCGTCCGTCGGACTATCCAACAGCCGTCCAGCTATCCGTCCGTGAATCTCTCAGCCAGGGATTTGCATAATTCAACGCTGCGGCGGCCGTGATTCCCGATCCCCCGTCTGGCGATTGATGGCCCCGGATCCGGATCCGGCTGCAAATAAAAGTCCGGGTGCCAGTCCGCACGGCAGGTGTATTTCCAAGGCAAATTGGTGAAATGCAATGCAGTTCTGGACACAAAAAAAAAACAGGGGAAGTGTTTACACAGTGCACAACGATTGCAAGAATATGCAATTGCAGAATAAAGTGCAAAAGTATGTGTTTATTAATATCATTTATTTCAAGAAAATACTACGATTATAATAATACTAGAAGATATATCTTTATTATATAAAAATTCGGGGAATTTGATTGTTTAAAGATTTTGAACTGATTTAAAGTTTCTGTATAATATACGATTGCCAATCTTGATTGAGATCTTTTTGCCACGTGCAGTTTCATTTATTCATATTCAGTTTCAAAACTTTGTCAGTCGAATGCCGTTTGTGACGTCAACATGGAATCGAGTTTCCCATTCGCATTCGCATTCACCTTGCACAGCCTGCGGCGCCTCTCGTTTGACGGCGTTGATTGAATCATGTTGACACGCTTCCCTCGTCCGATCCCCAGCCCCTCCCCCTCTCCACGTACGCCCATGTCCTGTGCCCCAGCGGGGGCAGCGAGGGGGGGCAAATCAGCTTTATCAATGCTATTTCCCATTGGGGAATCGATTCGGCCGTGGGCCGCACACAAAGTCGCGCTTGAACAATGCCAATATCTGGCTTTGTGTTTATAGCAAAACTTGCGGGCTATGTAGGCGGGCATTGCATTATCAATTATAATGAAAGGGGTAATAAAATAACTTCGCCATCTTAAAATAGTGCGTTATAAGTGGATATAGGTCGTCTGATACTTTCTTTAAGAAAGAGCGCCGTTCTCGGCGATTCTCAAGGTGTGTACTTAAGTGGCGGAAATTTAATAAAATAATCAAATGTTTTCGTACATTTTAAAATAGTGCGTTATATGTGTATGAGTGGTCTGATACTTTATCTATTAAAGAGCGCCGTTCTCGGCGATTCTCAAGGTGTGTACTTAAGTGGCGAAAATTTCATAAAATAATTAATTGTTTTCGTACATCTTAAAATAGTGCGTTATATGTGTATGAGTGGTCTGATACTTTATCTATTAAAGAGCGCCGTTCTCGGCGATTCTCAAGGTGTGTACTTAAGTGGCGGAAATTTCATAAAATAATTAAATGTTTTCGTCATCTTAAAATAGTGCGTTATGTGTGTATGAGTGGTCTAATACTTTATCTATTAAAGAGCGCCGTTCTCGGCGATTCTCAAGGTGTGTACTTAAGTGTCTGAAATTTAATAAAATAATTAAATGTTTTCGTACATCTTAAAATAGTGCGTTATATGTGTATGAGTGGTCTGATACTTTATCTATTAAAGAGCGCCGTTCTCGGCGATTCTCAAGGTGTGTACTTAAGTGGCGGAAATTTCATAATATAATTTAATGTTTTCGTACATCCTAAAATAGTGCGTTATATGTGTATGAGTGGTCTGATACTTTATCTATTAAAGAGCGCCGTTCTCGGCGATTCTCAAGGTGTGTACTTAAGTGGCGGAAATTTGATAAAATAATCAAATGTTTTTTTACATCTTAAAATAGTGCGTTATATGTGTATAGGTCGTCTGATACTTTTTCTAAGAAGGACAGCCGTTCTCGGCGATTCTCAAGGTGTGTACTTAAGTGGCGGAAATTTGATAAAATAATCCAATGTTTTCGTCATCTTAAAATAGTGCGTTATAAGTGAATATAGGTCGTCTCGGCGATTCTCAAGGTGTTAGTTTGGCGGAATATAATAAAATCAATTTTCAAATGTTTCCATTATTTTAATGAATTAGTAGAGATATGTGGCTTTACAGTTTCGCTCTGGGCGATTCTCAATGAGCGTACTTAAGTGATGGAGAGTGTGTGATAAGCCATTATCCTTATACTCAAAGCAGATGATGGCCAAGCCTAATGTATTCAGCTCATTTAATTTCCCCATTAGGGGCAGGGCTCTCCTCTGCGCTTCTTAAGTGGCGAAAATAATCCGCAGATGCGGTCCCAATGCTTGATTAACTTGCAGATGCGCAGCTGGAATGTGCGGCATGCATAAGCAAATCCACAATGAGGACCGACTGGGTGCAAGTGCACTCCCCCAGTTCAAGGCTCCTTCGGCGTGTGTGTGTGTGCGTGTGTGTGTGTGCGTGCGTGTGCATGCCTTAAATTTCCTTTCGCCATCGCATTAATTCATAAATTTCAGCATGCCGTTGTTGACGCTTCTAAAAATAGTCCACAAAAAAGGAGAACTGGAGGTTGGGTCTCTCGGTTGTCGGTTGTCGGCTGTTGGTTCTCGTTTGTCGGTTGTCGGTTCTCGGGGTCTTGGGAGGTCTAAGGACTGAGGCTGACGTTGCCTTGACCGGACAAAGAGAAACTGGCACCAACCAACACTCACACACACAACCTCACACTCCATGCACATGCCAGATACCACGATACTCACACATACATAGTAGTGGGGGGCCCACGATCCCCAGGACGAAGTTCCACTTCGATTTTGCGACTTTGCATTGAACTTCAGCCAGCGCCGTTTTCGTTTCCGTTTTAGTGGCAGGTGCAGTTGCAGTTGCAGCTTTTCGACTTATGCAATCCACCCGCAGCACGATGCGGAAGTGGGTGAGACTCGACTTCAATCGACTCGACTCGACTCTACTCGAATCAACTCGATGCACGTAGCGACTTGTGGATACATATGTATCTTGTAAATAGGTCGCTGCAGCAGAACACCGACTCATCGACAACGGCGGCATCTAGAAAAGAGGCGACAATGACGTCACAGCCGCATCAGGCCGTGCCGCTGACCTATATACACGCCATCAAGTGCAACAGAGACGGAGGCAAACAGCGAGTGGAAGAGAGAGAGTTAGCGATAGAGACAGAGACGGAGCGTAAACGTATGCATAAATTTCCCAACCGACATTTGCATATAGTAGATAAACAAGAAATTTGCTTCCATGTACCGTGCACCATACATGGGCGGAGAGATGGCTTAAATGGTATAAAGTATAAAGTTGGCCAAGAACAGAAGCCCAGCTCAACTGGGCCTAAATTGTTTGTTGACATTTTGGTTCGTTTGAACCGGTCATTTCCACCTTGCACTCTTTTTTTTTTTTGCGGCTTGCAACAGCTGCTGACGTCACACCGAACAATATGCCAATTAAAGGTGCATCATTATAGGTATATCATTACGAAAATATAGAGCACCTTAATCGAGTACCAACGCCTACGATGTGAATTATTTATACGTCAGTTATGCGGGTATCGTACTACTTTATAGAACAGCTTGCAGAATTCAAGTAACTGAATAAAGTAAACTTAAAAACTTTAATAGAGCCCTCCTCCGCGCTTCTCAATCGCCGCACTTAAGTGTTCGTAAATCTAGTAGATACTATTAAAAAAAAGTATTTATTAATAATGCGATGGTATTTCATCAGTTGCGCTTTTAAGAGCCCTACTCAAGTGGTGTAAAATGCCTCAAGTTACAAATAGGCGTGGATCTGGTTCTCGGACCCGCAAATTGCTTTATTTTATCGTGTACAAATATGCTATGATTACGAATTTATAATGCCATTATTTTGCTGACCACATGTGCGACCATAAATATGATTAAGCGGCCGCTGTGCCAAGATGGAGTTGCAACCGGAAAAGATTTATGCCGACAAACAATTTGTACGGCCAGGCGCCCGCCATTATTTCAGTCGACTGGAGGGGATAACTGATGTGGGTGGTGGATAACGATGGGCATGAGGATGAGGATGAGGACAAGGCTATGGGTTTTTGAGGGTGGGCCAGTGCACTTACACGCTTAATTAAATGCCACGGCACGGCGCCAGAAAGCAGGCAGCAGGCAACGGCAACGGCAACCTGCCATGCAACGCCAAAAAGTTGCCAGCAGCAACAATTGCAGCTGCAACAGCAGCAACAATTGCACATTGTCAGCAACATCAGCGATAAGGGCGGAAAATGTTGGGCATTTTGCCAGCAAATGGGTGGTTCGGTGTGTATGTGTGTGTGTGTATGGGTGTGAGTGGTTCGATGATGATGATGATGGTGTTTCTGTGGTTGGGCCCCACTCGCTGGGTCGTTTTTATATGCGATTGTAATACAATTTCAATTACAAGTGTAAACATAAGTATATTGCCGGCGTGGGCGTGTTGTGTGCCCAGTACATGCATACAGCTAGAAATCTATATAAACTTGAAGTGCAATGAATTTAATTTGAACAAGGCCTAAGCCAAAAGGAAAGTATCTGCTGGGTATATCCACCCACTTGTTCTCGTATCTACAAAATGGGCTGGCAACGAAATTGCGAATTGCAATTTAAAATCGAGAAAGTGAGTCTGAAAATCCCCGTCTGCCGGCATGCCGGCATGCAATATGCATGGCCATTGAATATTCAATGGCATAGCATCTGGAAATTGATTCCAGCCGATAAGTAATTAAAGACCAGGCCACTGGAGAGCTTAAAGATCGAAGGCATTGAATAATGGAGTCGCGGCTTTCAGTTAAAAAGAAAGTCAAATGTAAATTAAATGACTGTAGGCCAAGTAATAGCAAAGTAATTACTCTTGCCGCTATTTGAAGTAATCAAATCGAAAGTAAGCCACAGGCTCTTCACATATTTGAAAGAAAAAACGTAAAGGCCTTCCTCCGCGCTTCTCAAACTCCATACTTAAGGGATTCACATTTACAATGCATTTAGTTAATTGGTGTTTAATTAAATACTAAATACTTCTAAATACTAATAGATATTTTTGTACACCTCCCTTGTATACTTATACTTTAATACATATATTTTCTCCATTCACAGGTCTTTGCCCAAATTGAGCAGTCAAGACGAAGAAGGGGGGGCTGGTCATGGCTTTGGTGGCGGACCGCAACACTTTGAACCCATTCCTCACGATCATGATTTCTGCGAAAGAGTCGTTATAAATGTGAGTAACCCAAACGAATAATGGATACTCATAACTTAACCACCCACTTCCTCCCCCAACACTCCACCAATCCAGGTAAGCGGATTAAGGTTTGAGACACAACTACGTACGTTAAATCAATTCCCGGACACGCTGCTTGGGGATCCAGCTCGGAGATTACGGTACTTTGACCCGCTTAGAAATGAATATTTTTTTGACCGTAGTCGACCGAGCTTCGATGCGATTTTATACTATTATCAGAGTGGTAAGCATTCAGTGCATACAGATAGTAACCCTTGCCCGAAAATCTAATGCAACTTTTGTGCAACCCATGGCTAATGTTTCTCTATTTCTCTCTCTATATAAATCCTCGTCGTCGCCGAACAACGAACAATGAATACTTGACTTTATTCATACACCGCCACCCACTCACCAACTCACGACCACCCCACAAACAAATACACACAAATACACCCATCACGTTCATCCACAGGTGGCCGACTACGGAGACCGGTCAATGTCCCTTTAGACGTATTTAGTGAAGAAATAAAATTTTATGAATTAGGTGATCAAGCAATTAATAAATTCAGGTAAGCCCACGTGTTGCCCACTAGAAATTCCACCACTACCCTACAAAAAAAAAAAACCAAAAAAGCAAAACAAATCCAAAACAAAACCCCAACCAAAAAGAAACTAACAAAATATAAACAAAAAACTAAAGCAAATCAAATATAAAGAGGACAACAATTTGGTTCGGATTATTTCTATATTGGTAGCACGGCAAATTTTTTATCAAATCAGCGTAATGAGGCATGCAACACGGCAAACAGACCGACACACGCACATACTCGTAAAACATAGACGTAGAATAGCATTAGACTTGGCTTACATACAATACTATACCAATACATATTTATACATTGCGTTGGCTGGAAGGACGGTTCAAGGGGAAAGCCTTTTTTACAATGCAGTAATAAATTGTTAATGTTAAACAATGTATTCTTGTCGAATAGCTTTGGCTTATAGAACACTTATATGACCACACATGCAATTGTAAAATGAAGTACCTTGTTGGCCGCTTTCCCTGAGAACTCAACCATCTCCAGCGATGGCAAGCTAGAAGCAAATTGTGTAGAGCTAAAGAAAACCCAGATCTAGATGGACTTGACCTTGGACCGAGATCGACTGCAACTGCAATTGCGATTACGAAAGTGAATGTTAATCACTTGACCACCAGCCTAAAATTTTGTTGATACGGCATGGGGGGCAGTGTGGCCGGACCCGTGAAGCGAAGCGAAGCGGAAATGGAGAACGGAATGCCAATCGAGGATGGGAGGACGATCAAGGATGCAGCAGGAAGAAGCCTACTTAATCTATTTCAACTCTTTGCTAATTGCCAATGCCATAAATGAGTCAACGCTTCTATTGCGGCTTTATTTCTTAATTTCTACTCAAGCTTAGCTTTCGATTTAAGCCTTTTGCCGATTTTGCTTCCGATTAGAGTTGCGAACCAATAAACAAATTCTGTGCCTAAATGAAATACTCAAATGAAAAATACTCAACGAACGCCACACCCAAAAAAACACACACCCTAACCTCCTCACTCTCACATCATAGTTAGAACGTTTCGATTGATTGTCTCGTTTAGTACTAACAATAGATCGTATATTTTCCATATTTTCTACTTGCAGAGAGGATGAAGGCTTTATTAAAGAGGAAGAAAGACCATTACCGGATAATGAGAAGCAGAGAAAAGTCTGGCTGCTCTTCGAGTATCCAGAGAGTTCGCAAGCCGCCAGAGTTGTAGCCATAATTAGTGTATTTGTTATATTGCTATCAATTGTTATATTTTGTCTAGAAACATTACCCGAATTTAAGCATTACAAGGTGCGTACGAATCAAGCCAAAACGCAAGGACCTGCAATACCTGGATACAAATCCATATCTTTCTTTCTTTCCTTCCTTTTCCTTTTCTTGGCGCTATTCTGTGTGCCTTACTTTCAGGTGTTCAATACAACAACAAATGGCACAAAAATCGAGGAAGACGAGGTGCCTGACATCACAGATCCTTTCTTCCTTATAGAAACGTTATGTATTATTTGGTTTACATTTGAACTAACTGTCAGGTAGGCCAGCTCTCTTCCATAAAAAAGCAATTTATGCATACACCTAGTCGTAAGCTAAGCGAACGAAAGAGAAATATTAGTTTGAATACAATATCTCTCTATCCATTTTTCTTGCAAAAAACAAAAAAAAAAGCTATGTTTCTAATTGAGTATAAACATTGATTGATTTTCCGTTCTCTCCTGTTTTTTGTCTATAATTTGTTTATATTTTACATACAAATATTATACTTATATTTCTCTGTCTGTTGCTTTGCTTTTCTTCGACACTCATGGTTTAATTCAACTGTTTCAATCTGAAATCTTCTTTCTCTCTCTCTTACAAATCTCCCACTCTCTTTCTCTCTCTTGCTCTCGGTTTCTCTATCGCGCTGTCTGTGTGAATCTTTAAACCAAACCAATCGCTGGTCGTTGTATCGATTTTGTGTGTGTTCAGGTTCCTCGCATGTCCGAACAAATTAAATTTCTGCAGGGATGTCATGAATGTTATCGACATAATCGCCATCATTCCGTACTTTATAACACTAGCGACTGTCGTTGCCGAAGAGGAGGATACGTTAAATCTTCCAAAAGCGCCAGTCAGTCCACAGGTATGAGATTTCTGTTTGCCCAATGCCAACTACACCAAAGATATCGATATTTATCACCCACACCCACACACACACGACCACACTCACACACTCACATGCATATACAGTTGAACCGATTAAAGTAATAAATGTTGCCATCATCATTTATGAGTTGCCTGACATGATAAAGATGGGGTTGCCTGCCCGCCCCGAAACCCAGTAACAAAACAACAAGTATACACAACTTTCAGTCAAAATTTTTCATTTGTTGCAATGCTCAATTCATAACCAACCAACCAACCAACCAACCAACTTATTCCAAACTACCAATTATATCGATAACAAATGTTCATTGTTGTATATTACCGATACGTACACAATCCAACATCCGCTTACTCACCTCTAAATACAAACATACGATCGACCTATGTAAATGAACATCATCAACATCATATTTATATATAAACGATAGACACCAGTACCATACCAACACACATATATATATGCATAACACCTATTATATATATATATATATTTCGATAAAATTTTTAGGACAAGTCATCGAATCAGGCTATGTCCTTGGCAATATTACGAGTGATACGATTAGTTCGAGTATTTCGAATATTTAAGTTATCTAGGCATTCGAAGGGTTTACAAATATTAGGACGAACTCTGAAAGCCTCAATGCGGGAATTAGGTTTACTTATATTTTTCTTATTTATAGGTAAGTTTCATACAGTCAACAAAAAAAAAAAAAACAACAACATACCACATTTACTTATCGATTTACGAGTTTTATTCAAACATCAAAAACAAAAGAGAAAACAAAATACTGCAAAACGACTGCGACCATCCAGACAGACTTACCCTCGCTACCCCGCCCCCTCAAAAGATATATTTCCAACTACTTCTCTCTGTCCCAAAGTCCTGATACACACGTACTTACAGTAACTTGATCTTAAACTACATATAACTACTGCGGAATCGTCCAGCGATCGCGAATTAAAACAACCACAAAAGATACATATATATATCTATCTATGCTTACGTCTGCCTCAAGCCAGCACATTTATGTTACCGCTCATCATGAACCTCCAACCCTAAAGCCAAAAAAAAATACAAAAAACAAAAAACGAAAAAAATTGCATTGCGCCACAGACAACAACAGCCAAACAAGCCACAAATAAACAAAACAACAGATACAGAAAAGTGTTATGCTTTTTAAGAACTTATCATTTTCAATTTGATTTGCCTCACGAAACTCGGCGAAAGCCACAAATGCCAGACCTAAGACTAAGTTATACCGGAAATACGAGAGCCCCGCCCCCAGTACTTACTTATACTACGAGTATCAAGTATCCATATCTAGATATAGTGTATCTGCAGACACCCCCTGCCCCGCCGTTCCAACAACTAAACGAAACACCCATATGAATACCCGAAACGATAGAGATTAGACCTAAAACATCAAGCTAATCTAAAGTAAACTAAAGTAACGTAAACTAGTCATACTACCTATATAGTTACAACCATACACACACATACCCAGAACTCACACACACACGCTAAATAAATAAATACAATAGTGGGAGGCCCTTAGAACGTGTATCCGTATTACCTAGGTGTATAACTTGTATAACTCACCCATTACGTATGTCTTACTTAACTAGTGTCGTCTAATCCTAGCGATAAGTAGGTACGAACTATCAACCAATGGAGCAGCGATACGTTAGCGACGATCCGATCCAGCGGATCTTATAGTATATCCCGATATATACGATCTATACAAAGATCTGCTACAAAGCTCCCTAAGTATCGTTCACTTTGGATACGTTCGTTGAGTTCTCTTCATTTGCGTTTTGTATTACGAATATCAATTTGAATTTGAGTTTGGTTTTGGCTAGCTTTTTGGATAAACAGCAGCAAAGTCTCTCAATGTACTCGAATTTTAGTCTATTACTCCTGATATACTTTGACAAAGTGCGAACGGCAGACCAGGAAGGCGAAAATGATCGATTGTTTCAAGCATCGAATCGTTTCGGGATTCTCCACAATGCCGCGTTCAAGTCGTTGGCAATTTTAAGGACCTCAAGCATTTTGTGCGCAGATCTAACTTGCTTTCTCAATACTTTGATCCATTTTATTCGACTTAAACTATCTATCTCTACTGATTTATACCTCAAATTCTTTCCATGTTTTCGAATGTGCCCATAATATATTTTCTATGTGCCCAAACTGCGTTGAAAATGCCTTAAAATTGGCAAACTTCTTGGCATTGGAATTGTCCAATCAAACCAAATATATAGCAACTAGAAATGGTGATCGATATATGTTACAACCTTATACATACAGAAAGATCAAGCGAAATTAAGAACCATGTGTATTCAATTAATTATATACATATATATATTTTGTATTGTTGTTCATGTTCTATCGCATTCCAGTTGTTCGTAAACCGTATACAGTAACCGTAATTGTAACCGTAACTGTTATCCGTATTCAATAATCCGTAAACCGTTTTCAGTAATCCGTAAACCGTACTCATCATTAACGTTGTCGTTTCGATGTCCATGTCCACAGATTGTGCCGTGTTTTGAATTTTGCTTTTAGTTCTATAGTTTTTAGCTTCTAGTTCCTAATTTCTAGTTGGTAATTTCTAGCTTATAGTTTGTTGTTGTATCCTTTGACCGATTAACGTATTAACTAATCATAAGTATACCATATGTATAATCTATAGTGTACCATACTTAAACCGACATGAACATGAACATGAACACATCTATATCAATATATCGTTACCCAAATACTCTCAACTATCTGCATATCTAAATATATAAATATTTTGTGTATATATCAGTTACGTTGAGTTCTGTGTCTGTTACGTTTCGTTACGTTATGTTATGTTATGTTATGTTAGATACGTTTTCTTTGGCATTCCAAATTTCAGACTCGCCAGTGCGCAGATGTTGATCACTAAATACGATATTAAACTGATATATACGTGTATAGTATACCAATATTTCTAATAGACATTCGATGGTTGCTTTCCACTCGTTTCCGTTTCCGTTCCCGTAACCGTATCATTTGTCTTGCCGTAGTGTAGCCTTATCATATTTAGCTGTACGCATATACATATACATCGATATATTGATATATATGTATGGAATTCCATTGAAATGACTACTTACCTACTACAACTACTTATGAACCGATAACGTATGTATATTGTATTTTACAGAGTACTTAGCTAGTTTCATGTTTAACTCTAATCAAACCAAAAATCAACAAAGTAATAATATTCTCTATAAATAAATAATCTTCTGTATAGCTAGTTTCCACCGATCAAGTAGTCGTACTAACTTAACTAACTTACACACACTCTTACACATACACTCTCTATCTCTCTCTCTCTGACTCTCTCTCTCTTTCTTTCTCTCACACACACCCACACTTGTGAAAGCGCAGAGATGTAGGCAACGATTCCTGATCTCTGCTCTTTGTGTTCTTCGGTTTAAGCCGAGGAACATGCCAATTTTTGGTTATCGCCTTTGTAATATTTTGCTAACTTTCGTGTGACACGCACACAAGCAAACACACCCACATAGACACTTCTAACTACTAATACTACATACATGTCTAAAACATTCTTTAACTACATACTTATATATATATATAGTTTTCTTTGTCGTGCACTGAACCCCATGAGAAAGTGAAGAACCCCAAACATTTACTAACTCATACTCACAGTCTAATGTATATCTTGTAGTTGTTTTAACGAACTAATAAAATAAAGGGGACCAATCCACCTTGAAATCTGACGGGATTCAGATATACATATCAGATATACGTATCAGCCCCTGCGACCCAAAAAGATCCAAACCCGACCCGATCCCCCCAACCGATTCCCAAGCAGAAAATAACATTTAATTGCACTGTTATTAACGATTGATCTCTATATTTAAACGATCCGCATTCGGATCGTAATTCAGGCGTGGTCCTGTTCTCGTCGGCGGTTTATTTCGCGGAGGCTGGCAGCGACAGTTCCTTTTTCAAGTCGATACCGGACGGCTTCTGGTGGGCTGTGGTGACCATGACGACGGTGGGATATGGTGATATGAGGTACAGCCCACGTTTCAGCTCCACACTGGTGTGGTCCCGGCACTAGCTAATCTCGATCCCGCCTTCTATATCTACACTTATCTCTCTATCTCTCTCTTTCTTAATCTCTGTCTGTCTCTCTTCATTGTCTGAGTGTTTGTAACTGAGTGTTGTACAGTCTCTCCCATATCTCAACTATATGTCATTCTAATGCTTTATGTGTGTCATTGATGTTTGTTGCTTTCGCCACTCTTAATGCTAATGTAAATAAGTCGGGCAAAACGGTGGTTCCATTCCCATACGTTCCGCGCTCAGGCTGTGCCCGGTGTACAGTTGTGTCCGTCCAAAATGCGGCCTGTGTAAAAAAGAACGATGTGAATATGCATACATATGCCATAGATGTGATGTTGTGGTGATCTCTCGCTTCTATGGACCCTAACCCCCAAACTCCTTACCTACCTCCCACCCTCCCTGTGTTTTTTGTCTCATTTTTATTTCGATTTCCTTATGTGTTTCTTCTGTGGCATGATCAGTTCTACGTTTTGCGTCGCCGTCCATCTCCCATTCCCTTTTACGTTTTCATCTGTTTTGCGTTATGTTTGTCCTTAGTATGTACCTACATCCCCACCCACTCCGCATCCCACTTGCCACGTATAAGTAAAATAAAGGAATGGAGTCTAATTTCGATCTCAAGACGCTCGATCTATGGTCCACTATCTCCGTTTGTTCGACCCAAAAAGTATCACCATATATCTGGGCCCATTGCAGCAATGCGAACAGCGGGAAGCTCACCAGAAACCGATATCCTTCGCTCTGTCCCCCTATCTACATGCATATATGTGTTTTAGAAAAGCGAGCCCCCGAGGTAAGCCCTGATTTTCTGCTTGGGAATGCCGCAGGATTGTGGTCAAGTCGATCGAGTAAACTTACGTGAATATATCAAAACCGAAATCTGAAATCTAAACACTGAAACTGAAACATATACATAAACAAATGCCGCCGTATCTGGGCTGCGAAATGTATTTTGGAACACGAATACCCCACCATCACATACGTACACCACCTTGACGAGCTTCCGACGCATCCAGACATAAAAGACTTACTTTCAAAAAACACTCTTTGGTTAAATGTTAATTTTGAAAACAAAAAAAAAAAAAACAAAACAAAAAAATAGAAAAGATAATAAAAATGAATAAATAAAACCAACAAAAAATCATAAAAGAATATATTACCAATGCAAAGCAATGTTTCTCCCATCAATTTTTTTAGGCGTCGTACTCTTCTCATCGGCGGTTTATTTTGCGGAAGCTGGAAGCGAAAATTCCTTCTTCAAGTCCATACCCGATGCATTTTGGTGGGCGGTCGTTACCATGACCACCGTTGGATATGGTGACATGACGTATGCAAATCTATACAATTCTAACTTTTATGATTACGTTTACGATAACTCCAGTTTTGATTTTACGTTTCGTTTCCGTTATCGTTTCGTTTTCGTTTCGTTTCGTTCCCGCCTTGGGAGCGCCTCCTTTCTGGGCGCTCCATTCCTTCTCCGTTCCACCTCTCTATTCTATTCTAATTTTCATTTTCAACTGTTTCGTTACTTGCGTTATGTGTGATTATTGAAAAAAGCCCGCCCAAAAAGAAAACGCTAACCCCACTAAAGCTATTTACCGAAATGTATCCAAAACTAACTGTACTTCTTGTTAACCCTTTGAGTTCCGTATCTCCCGATTAATAATATGCAAAACCAAACTTAAACGTTGTTGTCTCTTACTTTGACTCGCTGAGCTGTTTGTTTGTATTCGTATTTGTCTATAACAACTTCTATTCGTATTTGTATTTAACTTTGTCTCAACTCTTGTGTTCCATTCATTTCCGTGTTGTATTGTTTAACGTATTTCAGTTTGGCATCAGTCTTTCTTTCTCGCTCGCACTAGCTCACCCTCCATCTCGCTCTCTCGCGTGTTTCGTTGCCATCACATTGTGTTTCCATCATGAATCTTTTAGCAGTTTTCTTTTTTTTTGCGCCAACCTTAAGTATATCGCTTTTAATTTCCTTATCGCAAATTACCTATGTAACGTTGTGTCGTTGTTTAGTTCACAAAAAATACCGGAATAACATCGAAATATACCGAAACAAGTCATCATAAGTTCAGCTTCATTTTATTCTCATACCGGTTGCTGAAACTTCGTAGTACAGTGCCGTCCATAATCACTATCATTTAACACGAAAACAAGAACTATTCACACACACAGACACACACACACACAAGCAGATGGATCCACGCCCACTGAGCGATAACGATAACTTCATTTGCTGGCCAAACAGTTTATCGAGCTTAACCCCCTAATACCATCACATCGAACACAATAAAGCTGAGGGAAAAATAAAGGATGAAGGAGAAGAGGACGAGCATGCTGCATGTGCCCGATAAACACACTTACCCACTTACACAACACACACAGCCACACACACACCCACACCTAGGCGCCCTCATCCACACACGCACACAGTCACAAAAGTTTAGCTACAGCCGCCTAATGAGCAACAAAGCCCAGCCGCCTGCCAAATCCAATTGCCTATGATACCAAGATACCAGAACCCCTCCACACAAAAAAAAGCCCCCTCCTAATTTTCCCACTTTCCAACTTTCTCAGGAGGCGGAAAAAGTTTTCGCCACACTCACACACATGCACCGGACCCCTCCCCCCGCTCTTACTCCCACGCACACACACACACACCTGAGCCAGTTGCTCGCACTTATGCAATAATTATGTCTGTATATTAGCACACGAACAAGCCCGCCTCAGCAACTGCAAACAGAAAAGAAGAGAAAAAAAAAAATAACTGTACAGAATATACCGAATATACCCAAAAATATACATATAAACGCTTAACACACCCGTTGTTCTAAGTGTTGTGCCTTCTTCTTTCGACTTTCGTACTCTTTGCGCCACTTTGATTTGATTTGAACGTTCTCTGCTAGACTAATGCCTACTCAAGCCCTCCTCTCTCTATAAATATTTACTTATATAAGCGTATACCTATCGATATCTATATATATACCTGTATCTGTATCTATATAATGCGTAATGCCGTATAATTTTGCCAATGCATACCGTATATATGATAAAAAAAAAAAAAACCAAAACAAAAAGAACCCAACGCAAAAGAAATTCTAAGAAAAAAACGAGAGTTTTACTTTACATTTCTTATATATTTGTATTTTCATTTTATTTATATCGTTCGTTCGTTAACATCGCTCGCTTCCATCCAAACAAACAAATACCAAAAATCAATTAAAAAAAAAAAAAACAACCAACCAACTCCAAAATTCTCAATTCAAATAAAATATATATATCAATTGTTAATCAAAACCAAAAACAAATATTCCCAACAACCAACAACAACAAATTGCACCAATATCTTACCATAAATAAATTATATATAACAATAATCAAAAAAATAAAATGCAACCCTAAAACGCCGGGAAAAATTCTATGTGCAAATGATTGCCAATCGAAAATTGCATTGTAATTGTATCGTTTATCGTTTGACACACGATCACGACTATCGATTGAAATCGAATTCGAAATTGAACAAATTGAATTGAAAAATTATGTGAAAACGATTGATTGATTGATTGACTTATTGAATGATTGAACGATTGATTGATTGATTGATTAATGGTACAGACCCGTCGGCGTTTGGGGCAAGATTGTGGGATCACTTTGTGCCATTGCTGGCGTGCTGACCATCGCACTGCCGGTGCCGGTCATCGTCAGCAATTTCAACTACTTCTATCACCGCGAAACGGATCAGGAGGAGATGCAGAGCCAGAACTTTAATCACGTTACTAGTTGTCCATATTTGCCAGGTACATTAGGTAAGTTCAACACTGTGTGTGCACACCCCCACACCCACTCCCACCACCTCCACTCCACTCCGAACCGAAGCCACCCCCACTCTATTGCTCTGTGCCACCTGTGATATATCTGTTGTGGCCTTGGCTCGAAAACCCTACCATCCCACCGCAACCACCTTGTACTCGATTCGCATTTACCCAAAACAAGCCCACCGTCCCATCAAGAAAAAAGTAAAATATAAAATATATATATATACTATATATGAAAAACTCGCAACAAGCCACCCAAAATACGAACCACCCACTACCGACAGAACCACCAAAAACCCAACCACAAATTCAAGTAGAGCAACAAAAAGTAGAACCCGTCGAATAAAAATAGAAACATTTACGAAGAAAGAAACGAATTGTGGATGCCGATGCTGAAGCCGAAGGCAGTGCCGTGTGTTCCAAGCCACTCAGACCACTCAACCACTGAGAAAGTCAAATCCGAATCCGAATCCGAGAAAACCACCATCCATATCCCACCATTTGGCGGATGGATCTCGAGCGGATGGTTAGCGGCACTGCTTTCGAACCAGACACGCTGTCACACAGAGAAAAAATATCACCACAAATCGGTCAACGATTTCTACACAGCCACCTTTGATCTGAGGCATATCATTGATCATTGAATCTTAAAGAACTTCAATGCCCCATTTCATTGGTATATATACAACGGTCTATGACCTAATCCTCCCCATAGCACCTGATATAATAATTACAAACGTTGTATGTCAAAGTTTTCAGTTGTTAACCTTTAGTTTGACCTTAATACTTATTGGACATTATAAAATGATGTTTTTTAATCCCCCTCACCTCTGTTGACTCAATGAGCAGCCAGAATGTGATCGTTTCACAATGATATGCCAAAGATGATTGCCATAGTTTAAGGTATTTGCATGATTGAAAAAGTCGAGATGATAATATGAAACAGATGTTATGTTTTTTCTCTGTGCACTGCCGAGCACCCACCACCCCCCCGGGGCAACACCTAATTGGCTGGTGGGCTGGTGGGTGGCGTGCTGCAGCGCCGGTGGGTGGCAACCCTGTCGGTGGGGCAGCGGTATGCGGTATTGACAGCGGTGCCACAACCAACGTGCACGTACTACTGTGTGTGTTTTGTGTGTAAGCGAGTACTACAGCAAAAAACATTACTGTAACCGATGCATTACAACTGTATGTGTGATCTCCTCTTTCTCTCTTCTCTCTCTCTTCTTTTTGTTTCTCTCTTTATTCCGTCAATTGTATGGCCAATTCGAATATCGAAACGCGACCTCCACACAATTAATTTCCCCAATTAATACCCGATAACCCAAAAACCCAAAATCCAAACCAAACCAAATTCAAATCAAACTCGAACCCATCCATCCAAAAAAAATCCGCTCCTGCATCCCTGGCATTGTGTGAATCCCCTCAAATCGAACTCACGTACACACGTCATATCTACACACAAACACAAACGCATAAAACACGCTCTGTCTGCCAACGCGTGATATACACTGCGACAAAACACACTAAACAAATGCATACAAACCACCAAGTAGGTCAACACATGAAGAAATCATCGTTGTCTGAGTCCTCATCGGATATGATGGATTTGGACGATGGTGTCGAGTCCACGCCGGGATTGACAGAAACGCATCCTGGACGCAGTGCGGTGGCTCCATTTTTGGGAGCACAGCAGCAGCAGCAGCAACAACCGGTAGCATCCTCACTGTCGATGTCGATCGACAAGCAGCTGCAACATCCACTGCAACAGCTAACGCAGACGCAACTGTACCAACAGCAGCAACAGCAGCAGCAAAACGGGTTCAAGCAGCAGCAGCAGCAGCAACAGACGCAGCAGCAGCTGCAGCAGCAACAGTCCCACACAATAAACGCAAGCGCAGCAGCGGCAACGAGCGGCAGCGGCAGTAGCAACCTCACCATGAGGCACAATAATGCCCTGGCCGTTAGTATCGAGACCGACGTTTGACTACTGGGTAAGTGTTGGAAAACGGCACTCGCTTGCTGCACAGACCCGACCCCCAGCCCCTCACCACCACCACCACCACCAACAACTTCCATCTTTGCCACACTACCTTTCTATATCTTGCTACGGCACACTCACTTATCTGAACCCCAACCCAAACACCACCAACAACCACCCACCACCACCGGAACCCGTGCACCCTGACTCGTAGAGCGTAACTAGGTTTAAGTGTTGCAAAATGCGAAAAGCAAAATGCAAAATTCCAAAACGGATCGTTCGCACTGGCCGCCACAGATGCGCCACAGCGGAAACAGTTTGTTTTGCTTCAAAGTAAGTGGAAAACAATGCACATTGACACAAATGGCAAAACTATTTTGTTTTTAACTTCTATTAATTAAAAAATTGAAATATTTAACATCATTCAGATATTTAGTTAATCTACGTGGGTAAAAGCTCCCCTCACATATCGAAAACAATATATTTAATAATACCAACTTATAATTTGAGACCCATAAACTGCTTTCTCTGTGCAGTGCGAACGTCCGATCAAATAAATTGAACTGAATTGAATTACGATTTGATTAGAACATAACTTTTTCTCTCTTTTCTCTTCACGTGGCGCGCTCCTCTACCTACGCGATACACATGTTTGCCTATGTTTACGTATAAACCTAATCCTAAACCTAAACCTTTGCCTACGTCTCGATCCCCATGTATGTATTACCATATGTTTGATCTATATGTATATATGTATGACGAATGAATCAGTGCAAAAGACGTTGCGTGGTATAAATTTGGCCTTGACAGGAGTTACGTTGGATGCCAGAAACGACTACAAAAGCTGTTTATATTTAATTTAAGTAGAACAAATAACAAAAACAAATTTAATCTATTGCTAAATTAAATTAAATCTAAATTAAAACCTAAATTAATTTAATTAAATTATACATTTAATGATAAACAACACAAAACCCAAATTCAAATCCAAACCAGAGAAAACAAAAGAAACAAGCAAGAAATGAAAGATATGAGAGTACCAATAAATTCGAGTAGTAAGGCATAAACCAAAAAATCCAAGAATTAATAAACATTGACAAATAACACTACCAAACAGAAGGGATATTAAAGCAACAGCATCGAAGAAGTGATGGCAGAATTGAATCAAATTTGCAAATTTGCAAAAGCTGAATAACAACTCGATCAAGCTGCAAGAGCAAGTGGAAACTGTAAATAATCCAATAAAATCACAAAGCTCACATTATGCCATTATTTTAGCAAGCATAATTAACTCGTGCAGTGGAAAGGCTTTAGAACTCAAATCCCATGGACGAACAATGAAGCCGAGCACAGTGAAGCAAGTCCATATTGAGGGATGTCTTTTGAAAGAGACAGTCACCGAAACAGACACACACACACACACACACACATTATTACACGCATTACTAAAAAAGTATAGTAAAACTGCCGTTATATTTAACTGAAAAGTAACAAAAAAGAACCATAAAACTAAAACCAACATGTATAGTCATCAAGCGAAACCCGAGGCAATATCTGCTTTTTAAATGTGACAGGAATTACTATCGTGTAACTAACTTAGACAGCAAGCCATTTAACTACTGAACTACTGAATAACTGAACTAACCAACTAAGCATATACACACACACATACCTATATGTGATAGATGTATTATGTGGGTAACCTAAACAATATCGTTCGTAACACTACTCAAGACCCTTTGTTTTTTGACTAAAACTTAAGAGATATCCAGAACCCTCCACCTATGCCCACCTATGCCCACCCAGCCCACTTCTAACCTCTCTCCACTGAACACATATTTACTAACTGAACCCATATCAGATATCAGCTATTACTTCTGCTTCGATCCCCCCGAATTAAAACGAAATAAAAAGTACAAATATTCAACTAAACGCAAAGCAAACGCGAAACAACTAACGCTCTCGTAAAATATTGCGATTGCTTAAAGGAATTTCGAAGAAAGGTAAAGGCGAAACGACTGCAATTTAACTACAAGACCGAACGAACATTGAACATTAAAGGAAACATCCAATGGAGATTGCTCGTATTCCCCAGTCACAGATCCGCTCAATCACAATAAATAATATCACAAAGCAAAAGATAAGGTGGCGACAAGAGATACAACAAAACCGAAAACGCTCTTATGATTTTTGTAATGAATGCAAACTATATATGACAAGAAGACAAGAGGAAAACCAAAAGATATCAAACCAAGCCAGCGGTGATTTCTTTGACTGAATTGCGGGGGTTGGTCATTATACCCCATTCCCACCACAAGAAACCCCACCCCCAATTCACCATTCACAGCAAACAAAATACAAGAAATCGTTGACTGAACTATGCGAATTCAAGTTTTGCATTAAATGTATTATAACAGTGACACTATAGTATGAAGATATATATTTATGTGTGTGAATGTAACTGCATAGATGAATATTTATCATATATACATACATATATGGATTCCTATATATAGGAGACCTGTACATAAGAAGGCTTGCTCTAGTCGATGTAAATTGATGGATAGCAATGATGATACCGACAACAAGATACCGATCATATTTGAGTGTAAATTTTAAAATGCTTCGAAAACCGTCCACACACACACACAAACGTACTTACCACACACACACAGACACATATAGATATGGTAGGGGCGGTACCCAGTGTCAGGGGCGGAGAAGCTAGTGGGGGTTTCAGAGTCCCAAGCCAACAAAAAGATCCGGAGGAGCAGAGCAGAGCAAAGTGCCTTAAGGAACATTGTAAGCTGGCCGATTCGACCCCCTTTGTCGACTCAGCCCCTGAATATTGGAGTATGGCCCCAGTTCTTTTTGCACCCGCCCCTGCAACCCCTAGCAATTCAGTAGAACCAGCTGAAAAAGCGAACAATAATGCAACGTTTCCAAGGTGCCACAGTGGAGGCCAGGCATAAACGATATGAGGCCGAACGATACGTGGACACCGTGTAAATAGTCGCTACCCAGAATCCCAATGAAATGGGGTATCCCCACTGTGGCTGCTAACTGCTGTAAATACTCTCCAACTACAAATACATCTTGCAAATGCAATTTTGTACAAAAAAAAACAAAAAACAAAAATAGAAAACAAAAAACCAAAAACTAATCCAACAACTAAACAATAAACCCAATAAAAACTAAATATATTAGGTAATAAATTAATAAAATAAAATGAAATGAATGAGTATAAAACATTTAAATGTCAGCTAATTGTACTGTATGTAGTTTCTCTATATCTGTAAGAAAGCAAAGAATTATGAGATAAATAAGCATTAGAGAAGATAACGATAAAGATAAAGGTCCAGTCGAAGATGATGAAACTAGCAAAACACCAAAAACGAACGAGGATTGAGGAGAGGGAAATGAAGCGTAACGAAAAGAAAACCGCCTACTTAAGATTAGATTTTATGTTTTAGATCGATCGGTCGAAGGAAATGATTTTAGCTTCATAAATACAAGATACCAGATAGCGGATAAAGGTAAACGATAAAAGATAACAGATAAAAGATAAAAGATACCAAGCGCATGATATATGAACATGGAAATGAATCCAGATAGCGATACAAAGAGCCGAGTGTAAAGTAAGGTTGTTTTTTTTTTCTAGCCTTAATCTAGACAAATGAATAAATTTAGCAAACATAAGTGTAAATGAGTCTAAGAATTACCGATGTATAGCTGAATTTAGAACATTATTTTAATTTAATTATTACAATTATATGTTCATATTTTGTCCTACATCTTAAGACTTTGATTTAATCACAAAATAAGCCACTATAATTAAACAAAAAAAAACAAAACCAAAAAAACACAAAATAAAAACCACAAATAAAATGAAGAACAAGAAATTGAAAATCGTGTTAATATTTACCTATGAAAGCTTAACAAAAACAAAAAACATAAATTATAAAAAGAAACAAAAAAAAAACAGAAAAAAATTTGGAATAAATGTGTTCAGCAAAAGAAATGTTATTATATGTTTAAATAAATTACAATTAATTCGAAATGAACAAAAAATTTAATGTAATTAAATTGAGCTAAGTACACGAGTAAAATTCTAAACAATTTCAAATTGTACATAAACAGCATATACATATACAGATACATTTAGCATGTAGCATATATCTAGACATATGCATATGCTGCATCCGAATTACAAGCTAGCTAACCGCAGACTAAGCGCAGACTAAAATACGAAAAATACATACGAAAGATACGAAACCTAAACCTTGAACATACCAAAGACACTCGAGCATGAGAAACTCAATAAGCAAGATGAACAGTGAGGAGATTAGGAAAACGGAACCCCATGCTGATCCAATCCAATCCGATCCGAACCCACAATAAAGAAGCGATATCAAAGCAAATAAATTGAAAAAAAAACGAACGTTTTCGAACCGTTTTTTATTTCGCACAGTCCCCTGTGCCCTCCACCACCTTAAGTTCCCCCTTGTAAATAGTAAAAAAAAACTCGCTATTCAAATTATCAAATTATCCGACTCATTCCATACTTGTATGTACCTATATATTTTCTGGTATTTGTATTTTGGCCTTAGATCCGTAGTTAGTCGTATCGAAATGGAATCGGAAACGAAACCGGAAATCGGAAACCGGAAACCGTATCCCTTTCGATCTAGGATCTAGTCTGAAGCAAAAACGCTAGTTCTGTATTCTTAGTTCGTATTGTAATTGTATTAGCTGGCGCTCAAAAAACCAAATGTAATGAAAAGTTCTAAATTGTAAATACGTATTTGATTTCGTTTCGTAACGTACGAGTTTCTTGTGTGGGCTCAACCTAAGTTTCGTCTTTGGCATATCAATCACTCCCAGCTGCAGTTGAGTTTTTCGATCAGTAATCAGAAATCAGTAATCAGTCAATCAGTCGATCAATGCTAACCGATTAGATACACTCACATACATATATACTGCATACTAGCACATACAAACACACACACACACTCACGTACATGATTTAGGAGCTGAAAGCGCATTTCTTTCGGTTTTCTTATTACTTTCATATGCTTGAACTATGCTCTACTCAACTCTACGCTCTACTCAACTCAACTCTAGTCTAGCCTACTTTAATCCAAAGCGAAATGCATTAAACGAAATCGAAACACTTTAGGCGATATATTAGTGAATAGAATCGCAGGAGAACAAGAACAAAATGATGATAATGATGATGATGATGATGAAGAAGCAAACATATCGTTGTAAAGCAAGAATTAAGTTATGAAAACCACGAATAACTCAAAAGGAAAAGTCTAACTTATGATGCATAATTATTTTCGAATATAACACTAACACGCCACAACAAACATTCGACTTCTCCAGTTCAATTCAAACCAAAAACAATCTTTTCAAGTTTTCCATTAAATTTAATTGCAAACCTAACAAAACAAAAAATCTTAACACGCATACGTAAACAAAAAGGAATATTTATATGAAAATAATGAAAACCATTTTGATTGTACGGACTATAATGAAACAATACACATTTACCATATGCTATGTACGAGTAAATCAAAACATAAACCAACAAAAGGAAACAAAAAAAATAAATAAATCTTTCAAAATCTTCTCAATGCTTCAAGAACAAACAAAAAGAAAGCAAATTTCTATTAAGGACAAAGACTGCAAATAGAGATTTAAAAAAAAAAAACGTACACTTAAAAAGCAAAAGCAAAAACATTTAAATTAATTAATTTTCAATTCTAATTTGGCCTTGATTCAACCTACCAGGAAATAAGTTTAGGTTTAGTTAGAAGTTCAAGACACAACACCGCACAACACCATACAATACCATACAATACCAAACCGGACCGGACCGGACAGAACTGAATCGAATCAAATCGAATCGAACTTTCAATTTGAAGAACTCCACCCGAACCGCAGTCATTTAGCATCAGCAATAGCATAATTTTTGCAAATAATTTTCAATAATAATAGCAATCATGCAGAACCAAAGAACAAGACCCAGTCACTAATAAGGACATCAAAGCAGATGATAACATACATACGTACTTATAATACAAACTTGATTCGATCACCAAAAAAACAGTCGCAATAATCCCCATTGACAAAGATCTAGTATTACGCCCGATAAGATATTAAAAAGCAAAAACGAAAACTGAAACCGAAACCGAAACCGAAACTCACACACAGAAATTAAACCGAAAGAAACAAAAGAACGCATAATGAAAACAAAAGAAAACGAAACCAAACAAAACAAAACAAAAATGGAAATGTTGTTAAGATTAAAAATGAAATGTTTTATAATCGTTATTCAATAAAAATAAAAAATAAATAAATTTCCAAGAAATCATTAACCAATAAACGCAAGCAATGGCGCAATTCGAATTCATTCGAACAATTCTAGCTGTAATCTACCACCATCTCTATCGATCTACCAATCTATTTTAATCGATTCCAATGTATCGATTCCTAGGCAATAACACCCAACCACCAACTTGTCCCAAAAGCCCCATTTTGATCCATTTTAGACTAGCTGGTAGTATTTGCCTTGTGTTCGTATTTCTAATTAACTAATTATTTTTTGGGTAGGCCTATTCGCAAGGGATGGCATTAGATCTAGTTAGTCACTACGTTATTCCTACAGTTATCGTAATTATCGTAATCATAAGCCTTGGCGCTAGTTACCTAGATCTAAGTCCAGACCCTTCGTTCCGAAGAGGGGGGCTTGGCACCTCCCCTTTTCTTGTCGAACACGCAGACAGACAACCCCATACACACATACCCCAGTCATTAACCATTATACCCACAGTAAATATACAATATATATATATTACGATATATATGTATGCCATGCCAGTAGCACATTCCATTGCAGACATCTCCTAGCGTAGTTTAGCTCTCTTGCCTACCTCCCCCCACAACCTCAAACCCCCCAAAAGAAATGCATACACATATCTCCGTGAGCACACACTATATCGCAGATATAGCGATAAATCGAGTGAGAAAAGTAAAAAGTAACGAGAGTACACTTAAAAAAGAATACCCACACAACTTACTGAAAATCTTGGAAAGTTGAAGTCCAAACAGGTTAAATCCGGCCCCGGCAGTCAAAGCGATGCTAGTGATAATCCAGCGAACGGTGAGTTTGAAAAACCCTCGAGAAAACCCCCCTCCCCCAAACCCACGGTTTTCCCATATCTATGTCTCCGTCTCGTTAACAATGTCCTCTGATATGAATATATATTTATACTATAAAAATTCTCTCGCTCCCCAAGAAAAAAAGTCTCAGTCGGTTTTCCCATATATGTATCTCTTTCTCTCTCTATATGTATCTATCTATATTATGTTTTGACTTTGACTAATCGTATTCGTTTTGATTTTATTTTTATTTCTTTTATGCGTATGAATCTTCATTTTGATTTTGCCTATGCCCCCGGATCTGCGCTACATGCCACTATCGATTTACGTATTAAGCATTGACCATATTATTGATATAATAATCGTATATGGAATATTTTGTAAACTTTTGCTTACGTTCTCCCCCCTGCGCCGAATGTAAAACTGTAAGAATCGCTTCAGCGCTCAGCCGCCTGCACCTGCTCAGCCGACGCTCCTGCGCTATCCTGCTATACCGTAACCGTTATCGTTACCGTTACCGTTATCGCTATATCATTAACGCTATCGCAACCAGAAATGCCAGCAGCAGCAGCAGCAACTGCAGCAGCAGCATCTGCAGCATCTGCCGCAGCAACAACATCAGCGTCTAGAACAACAACGAACAACTAGGAAGATCTAACAGCCCACTCAAATTGCTGAGGCTGTGCGGCTCCTGCTTCTGCTCCTAAGTCCCGTTTCCCTGTGCTTCCCGATTCCGGTGCATGTGCAATCAGTTGCTGTATCCAATCGAAATCGAATAGCAATCCAGCAATCGAAAATCGATATTGAGATCGCGACAGTACCAGAATCAGATCGCGTCAAGCGCAATCTGCCAGCAAATTCAAATCCAAGCAAAGCAAATCAAAGCAAACAAAAAGCAAAAGCAAAGCAATCCCAAATCAAAAGCAAACAAAAAACAAATTGCAAAACAAAAAAAAAAAAAGCAAGAAATATACACAACGGCGCACGCTTAGCACATTTGCATAAAAAATACAACTTACTTGCTACCTCTACCTATCTCCACAGCCAACACACCCAAAACTACACCCAACACACTCGAAACACACAGACACTAACACACAGGAATGCATACACCAACTAAGGAGTTAAAACGAAACTTTTTTGGCTTTTCTACTCACTTTGAACACGTTTTTTCTCTCGCTTTGATTTTGATTTCGTTCCTTGACTCGAGTACTCGAATGAGCATTATATCAGCAACTACTCTTTGCCTAATTACGATCGCTTAACTATACCTAATCTCTATGTTACGAACACATCAAAAAGAACATGTCCCAATCAAAAAAAAAAAAAACAAACAAACACACACCCACTGCTGCACGGCAATTTGGCTGCTTGGTCGGGAGAATTGCCGAGCAGCTTTATCCACTCATCAGCCATTCGCCATGATCATCCTAAAAGAGAAAAGAAAACAAAATTTTAAGCACACACACACAGTCATGACAAATTATTAAATCATGCACACAAAAGTACAGTCAGTTCAAAACATACAGTCAGACAGTCTAAACAGACGATCCCAAGCCAGTGGAGGCGGACAAGCTCCGTACGACGACGAGGAAGAAGAATAAGACGAGATGAACCAGACGAAGTATAAGCGGAAAGAGAAGAAAATGAAGAATATGAAGAAGACGAAGTCCAGACGCTCTAGCTATGTGTCTCCCTCCCACCTCCGCGCCCCACCGCTGTGTCAGTGTGTGTGTGTGTGTGCCGAAGCAGTCGGCGGATGGCTACTTTTGCTATTCCTCCCCGTTAACCGATCGCCGATCCCTGAACGAAGGATCGACGAGGATCGGTTCGATTTGCTTTGGTTTTTCCACACATCTCTATCTATGTATATTCATTTTGTGTCAAGTTTAACAGCGACGACGCCAAACGCCGGCACATTTTGTTTATTCCATTTGGCAATAAGTACGCTTCGGTTTTTTGTTAGCCAAATCAACCCGCAATCCACCCCATCAATCTATATGTATAAGTATGCATAGTATGCCACCATGATTTCGTCATCTTGATTTTTGAAATTAATTTACGGTTTCGACTTTGGTTTTGATTTGAGTTCATACTTACCCACCCACCCAGTTGGTTGTTGTAACCAACGAATTGCTTTCGATGTTTGCATACAAATACTTATACGAATACCATTAACCAGAACAATAACAATAACAATACCAACCCTAAACCTAAACCTATATATACCACTACCTAGTTGAGCTTATAGTTTTGACTTTTGCTTTCCCCTGAGTTGAGTTATCGCTTTCCCACCTGCCTCCCCATCCACGGATACTTACTCGAACGTCTCCAGCCAACCATTTGTAAACCCAACTCGTATCGCTTCGTTTAAGTAACCCATATGTATCTGTTGTGACACGTTTTTTTCTTTTTTGCGTTTTTTAACAAGTTTTTAACACTTTAGTTGGGCCCCGGAGCCACGAGCTCGGGACCCCAAATCTAAGCCACTATCTAGAATAGTATATCGAATATATTAAAACTTATAACTCATTTCTACTTGTTTGTTTTTTTACCACCTGATTTACATACTGCGTTCTTCTTCTACGTTCTTCTTCATACCAATACCAAATCAAAAACCAACAAAACACACCAAATTCAATTGACTTTGAAACGAATTTGCATATTTAAACACGGATCGGATCGAATCGAATCGAAACGAAACGAATGAAATCGAATCGATTTAAATATACAAACCAATTCAAACTCGAACACACCCAACTACAATGACCATTGACAAACATGAATCGAATCCACAAATATTGCCATTAAACAAACGAATGCATTCAACAAAAATGCATCCAGGCCCGTCGGCTTCTGGGGCAAAATTGTCGGCTCTTTGTGCGTGATCGCTGGTGTGCTGACAATCGCACTGCCGGTACCGGTTATCGTCAGTAATTTCAATTACTTCTATCACCGCGAAACGGATCAGGAGGAGATGCAGAGCCAAAATTTCAACCACGTTACAAGTTGTTCATATTTACCTGGTGCACTAGGTACATACTACTACTACTAGCGGTTAAGAAAATCCCTAAAAAAAAAAAAAATGAAAAATAAATAAATCCCCTATCCCTGAATCCCGCCCACTCTCGAGCAACCCATATAATTTCCCCTTGCTAATCGTTGTATCTGATCCACGACCCCGGATATAGGTCAACATTTGAAGAAATCCTCACTCTCCGAATCGTCGTCGGACATTATGGATTTGGATGATGGCATTGATGCAACCACGCCAGGTCTGACTGATCACACGGGCCGCCACATGGTGCCGTTTCTCAGGACGCAGCAGTCATTCGAGAAGCAGCAGCTCCAGCTTCAGCTGCAGCTGCAACAGCAGTCGCCACACGGCCAGCAGATGACGCAGCAGCAGCTGGGCCAGAACGGCTTAAGGAGCACAAATAGTTTACAGTTAAGGCACAATAACGCGATGGCCGTCAGTATTGAGACCGACGTCTGACTACTAGGTGAGTATTGGTTTGCGTAAGTATAATCAACGCCCCTCGTTGGGCGCCAAATAGTTCTGACACATTAGCTCGCTCCCATGTTGGGCGCCAATAACTTTTGACATTTGACATAATTTTCATAAAATAGTACTACTTTTGCTAAAATATTACAATTTAATTAGATACCGAAATATAGTCGTATATATCTGTCAATTAATGTATGATTTTTGTCATCTTCTTATAACTCTTATTATGATAATGCAATATCTTTGAAATTGTAGCACTAAATCAAAAGTACTAAATATATTAAAGTAGCACACGCTTGTCCTTCAAAGTTATATCTGTATTGCAATATATTTCTACATTTTTTGGTTACACTTTTTATCGTTCTGCTTTAAATCTATTTCGCAGTCAAACAAATGGAAAATGGACGAAATTTGCGCAGTGAAATGCTACGTTGGATGCCAGAAACGTCATCAAAAGCAGTCTAATTTAGAATTTTATTAATAAATACAATTAAATTATAATTATAATAATTAGTAAGCAACGTAGTTGTAAATTAAACAGCAAGTGTACACAGACACAACACAACACACACACAAACAAACACAGTGCCAGTTCACTAAGCTTGAATTAGAGTATTTGTAGACACCAAAAAGAGTCAAATATGGACTGGCCTTCAATAGGGATTTCCTTGTTTCTCCTTTCATTTTCCTTCTGGTAATCTAGACACCGAGGACACTCACACACACACACACCACACACACGTCCACACACACACTCAAAGAAAAAACTCTACTTGATACCTATGTTCAAATTTAGCAATTAACAACTAACAATCGTTAACAACAACAAAACAAAACATATAAAACCAAAAATGAGAAAAAAAAACAAAAACAAAACCAAAATCTAATTATCTTAGTAGACTAATCTAATTGGAGTTTCTTCCTTTCTTTAGAAGCTAGCAAAACAAAGAACAACAACAACCAGACAAAAACAAACAACATACAATATCTGCTAATTTTATTTTCATCTTTAAATTATGCTCTATTAATTAAATATTAGTCAGAATATTAGTAAAACAAACTAAACCAAAAAAAAAAAACAAAATACCAAAACAGCAACAGCAACAAGTAGCGGAAACGGAAACGAAAAAGCTAAGGGCAAACTAAAGGCAAGGCAAAATAGAAGAGGAATATGAAACGACGGGTAATCGTCGTTAAAACAGTGCTCGGTTGATATGTTTCATTTAATATTTTAGCGTTTTCCTCGTATTAATTACCAATAATTTACTTGGAATTATTCGATTAATCATTACAGTTTATAAAATGGAAAGCCCTTAGCTTATACGAGTATTGACAATTAAGCATTGTCCGATGATTCATTATCCTTTTTCCAATAGAGGTCATCCATTTAACTCGAGCGCTGTTTTGATATTTCGTTGACACAACCAACACAGCCATACACACATAGACACATGAGACACACATGATAATGCTAAAAACATCAAAACTGCCGTTAAGTTTAAAGAATGATTAATACAAAGATTATATATAAATAAATATATATTAAATATATACATACATTTACATATATAATTAAATATACATAAACTAAAGTAAAACTGCTATTTTGTAAATAAGTGAGTCAGAGCTGAAGCTGAACAAATAGACATAGACACAAAATAAATATTAAACGACAAAAAAAAACAAAAACAAAAACAACCAAAAACCAAGCAAAAACCAACCAAAAAACCAAAATCATAGCTAACTAAAGGGAATACAAAAACGAACCTAAAACCAAAAATAAGGAAAGCTGCTAACGATACAAAAACAATAATTAAACTTAGCAAATACAGACAACCGAAAACAGCCACAAAAAGAAGAGAATGCGAATGCCACAAGAACAAGAAATCTAGAAGAAACCGCGCTGATCTTTCCATTTAGGAACCAAGAAACCAAGAAACCAAAAAGAGAGGAAACAAATTGCAAATTTTATATGAGACCTGTAGGAGAATCCTGGCTCATCCAGTACTAGCTATGATCTCTTATAGAGACCCTTGTGATGCCCACGTGCATGGACCTGCTTTCGTTTCGTTAAATACAATCTATTATAGTTTCTAGTTTAGTTTAGTTTAGCTTGTCTTCCCTTAGAAAAGAGAGAGAGACGGCTGTAACAGCTTCGATATTCAGTTCTCAACTCGAGAGATATGCAGTATATCCTATATATATTCCTCAGAACTGTTGCATGTTGTATGTGTCTTTCTTTTGTCTCCACTCGCACGCACAAAACACACAGATACAGATACGGATACAGAAACAGAAGCTTTAGGATCTAATAGCTCACACAAACATGTTCATGAGTTGTAACTTGATTCGCTGTCTTCCTGATTTTTGTGATTTGATAACAATCGAAATCTTCTCACTTGAAAAACGTTCAATCTAGCGACTTCAACTTTTGTCAAATTCCTAGAAAACGGCAAACGGAAAAAGAAAACTAAAAGCTACTAAAACAAAAACTACAAAAAAAAATCGGATAGGAAAATCGTTAGGGGTAATACCAAAATTATCAATTTCAATTTGCATGCGCATTCGATATATCAATTCTATACAACATAAGATACAAATACGTTTGAACTGCTTCCACTGCTTCACTGTGCAATACATAGTGCCGAATGTCAGCGTGCAAATAGATCGATCGAAGCCATATCTAAATTTCTCTATACCTAGAATCCTACCTACAAGCTTTGCTTCTACTGCTCTTGCTAACCAAAACGAATTATGAAAATCGAAATGGAGGGACGAGAATCAGACGAGGGAGCCCACAAGTTACTTTGGACCACAGAAGAAACATCTCACAAGCCAGTAGATTTGGATGGTGAGCGATACGCTGCGTTACGATAACCATTGCGATAACGATAACGATGATATAAATTTGGAGTTAAAGTTGGGATAGTTGGGATTACCAAGCCGAGAACTAAGCTAACGCAGGCATAGTATATATGTACATGCACACATATATGGTATTTATATATATTCGGATATATATATATAAATATGTTTTTTTTTTGTTAGATATGCGACTGAATAAAAAGTTTTTATTGATTTGCTGCTTGTTGTA